>NW_024429223.1:5416581-5524081 GCF_017639785.1 Mesocricetus auratus
AAAGGAAGCAGTGGATTTTCGAGGTTCTGTTTACATGACTGCAGTATCAGAAATTCAAATTATTTTATGGTCGTAAAGGACGCCGAAAGCCTGTGCAGTCGTCGGGTTATTATTCAGTTTTCTAGAATGTATACTAATAAGAAATGGCAAAGAAGTGATATGTTAAGATATAATATTGCTAAATGGATTAGATTTTGTGTTTGTGTTCATTTAGAAAATAATAGGTACAACCTTAATAAAAGCATTTATATATTTTTACACCAAAGATACAAACCCCAAAGCAAACTCATTAACTAGTAATTTTACCCTCATTAAAATACATTTATTTGTATGCTTACATGATTTGATCGCTTAAAAAAAAGAATATTACTTTTCATGCAAATATTTCTGTAGTTCTCTTCTCCCCATCTCCTCCATTTGGGAAAGTCCCCCAGTTTTCTGGAGGTTATAATTAGAGACAATTTGGCCTCCCTTGTAATATTCTGATCCTGGGAATGATTCTTTTGGAAAGAATCTTAAACCTTATAGCATCCTAATGGGATCTTTCAGGAGGCACAGATACCCTGGGTAGGGTGTTATGTTAAACAAGCAACCATTCGGGGTGAGAACCGGTCTGAGTGAGAAGTAGGTTGAGAGCAGAAGCGAGTAAAGCTGATTCTGCAAGGTCGGACGAGCCAGGGTGCTGGAGGGGCCAGGCAGAAGCCAAATCCCCACTGCGGTCCCTGCTTTTCAGGTGTGCGCCTGCTGGTTAGCCTCCAGGCGAGGGGGGCGAGTTTGGAGACCCGACACTAATAATGTGAGATAGAATTGTAATCATCATTGCCGAAATTGCAGACAAAGGGCTAATTATCAGGACTCATAAATAGACACTTAAAATGTTGTACATGAGACTTGTTCATTATACACGGATTCCACTTTTGGCGAACTCCTGAATATAATCACCGACGGGGCTGAGATTGGCAGGGCCCAGGGTCTGCTACTGGGCTGGCGCGCACTTCGGAGCTGAAGCCAGGACTCACGAGGGGTGGGTTTTCTCAGCCCTTGCAACAGGCTTGGGACTCAAAGACAACTTTGGTCCAGCCTGCCTCACTTCTCCCCTGCAAACACGGCCTCCCACAGAGTGAGCAGGACCCAAGCGAGGGAACCGCACACAGCAAGCTGGTCTTTGCCAGGATCCTCAACATAGCCCTTGTATGGAAACTGCCGACAAAAGAAATTAAGAGCAGAGATGCTGGGATTAGACTAATGCATTGATCAAGTCAGACCCTCTCTGTTTCACTGCCAGCGCGCCCCATATAAAAGCGTCATTAAACAAACTCCATCGTCTCCCCCAGTAATGGCCTGCGATTTGAGCATGCCCCAGTGATTGACAAGAGATGCCACAGCAGCCTGTGTTGTCTTTAAAAAGCCACATCAGATCAGCAGAAGCTTAAAGCACGGCATAAATTATAGATACACGTCTGTTTCTTTGATGATGTGAGACTCATAGGTGCGTCGCTCTGCCCTCACACAGAGAGCTGCACTTTCAGGAGCCTTTTGGGTGGTGCCACGCCGCATTTGAAAAAACAACAGGAAAAAAAACGTAAACCTTTCCCTAGGTCTCCTCCTTCCTTCATCGTGTTCTTAAAACAAAAACATTTTAAACAAGCCAGCCTGCTTCCAGAGGCAGCTTGGAAGTTTTCCACTTTGGAAAAAAGAAATTAATTAAACATCAAATAAGCGTTTAAATACGAAAATTCGGTGCAGCAAGGATTATGCACAAGGCTGCATCTATCTGTCAACCCCGCTAACTGTGCCTGCTGGAGGCAGGGTTACTGAGTCGGAATATTGTAGGCATCCCGGTCGGTCGTTCAAAAACAAAGACGTTCAGAAAGTATTAACAGAAGCATTCTTTGCTCCGTAAATTTTATTGTCAGCTGGCGGTGCAATTTCCTTATTACTGGGTTCTAAAAGTCTCCCGTGGAATGTTCAGGAGTCACAGCGCCAAAGAGAAAAAGCAAAAATATGAAAATGTGGCTACAGTATGGAGGAATTCAGATAAAGACAGAAAAATATCCATCTATCTTGTCAGTTGAGGGGTGCCTTTTTTAAAGATTTACTTTATTTCTGGTGTGTGTGTGTGTGTGTGTGTGTGTGTGTGTGTTTAAGTGCTCACATTGGAGTCAGATGCCTGTGGTGGCTGGGATCCCCACGGAGCTGGAGTTACAGATACTGTCCAGCATGGGTGCTGGGAATAGAACTCAGGTCCAATCCCGTGGTCCTCTTAGCCACAGAGTTACCTCTTTGGTTTTTTTTTTTTTATTCTCACTATGTAGCCCACACTGGCCTTGAACTCAGGCTCTTTCTGTCTCTGCCTCCTGAGTGCTGGGATTAGAACAGAAACGCATGGGTCAAGTCATACCCTCTCTACTTCACTGCCCCCAGACAAAAGCATCATTAAGGAAAGTCCACCATCTCTCCTAGTAATGGCCTGCGACTTGAGCATGCCTCCGTAGCTTACAAGTGTTGCCAAGGCAGCCTGTGATGCCTTTAGAAAGGCATTGGATCTGCAGAAGTGTGCAGTACCGTGTTTGTCTGGGAGGTGCCCATTTTCGTGGTCTCTCCCAGCCTTTGCTGATCCAGCTACTGGCCATGAATTTCACCCTCCATTTGAGCTCTGAAACAATATTTTCCTCACCAGCTGACTCAAATCCCAACCTGTGAGGATCGCTGTGAACATTCACCATGCTTCTAGAAAGAGAGACTTCCTGCATGGAGAAGCTTACCCTGGAGAGGCAGCCCCAGGGATGCCCAGTAGTACCTCAGTGAAATTCCTGGCAGAGACAACATTTGCAGGTCCGCTCATTCAGAATTCTTTTACGGTTAGAAGAGAAATTTTGGTCCTTGCCTGTGCCCCACTGAATTCTGTAGAGTTCGTTCTGAGGCTCTAACTTGAGAAACACTCATCTCAGATCGCTTTTCTTAGAGCTGAGACATTTCCTTTTCCCCCAGGTGTCAGGCTCTCTAAGTTGACATAATTCTGCACAAATCACTCTGGTGGTGTAACTTAGAATGTCCCAATCCCCTTTGGACCCTGGCCTCTGTAACTGGGCCATCACTCACTTAGTCTTACCTTATCTTTAAATAAATGTAACCAGAAGGGACTTGTTCGGCTCACCACCTCTTGAGTGATGTGAATTATTTATGCAGTCTTCATAGGCATTCTGCTAAGCTGCACACAGTCATGGAGAGAGAAGCTGTTTGTCTTGTGTTCATTTTGAAGGGTAAGACCTCAGGGTTGGGGTGAATGGCAGGGATACCCTGGAAGGTTAGACCTAGCCTTGGCCTTGAAGGCTAGGTTTCCTTGGATTTGTCATCTTCCATAGGATCTTGAGCAGCAGAACCTCGGTGGGGGTGGGGGGTGCCAGTTAGGCTCCCAACCCACCCAGAAGGGATGATGTTCAAGGTCCCAGCCATAGGTGTGTAATACCGACTCGCCGTAGTACCGGAAGACCGTGTGGCTGACAAAAAAGGTGAAGATAAACAGCCAAAGCTCCATGAGCATCTCCTAGAAGGTGAGTCAGTCTGGAGTCATTCCAAAGCGTATTTATTTTCTCATAGGTGGTAGTAGCCCTCTACTGTCCTTCCAACGGCTGTACTTCTTGGGATTTGGGCATTTGTTTGGGAATTCTAGTTTCACAACAATTCCCCTTTGTTACAATGTTACTTTTTTTGTTATCTTGCCAGCTTGACACAAATTAGTCATTTGAGAAGGGGGACTCCAGTTAAGAAGACGCCTCCATCAGGCTATTCTCTTCATTAACGGTGGATGGGGGTAGGCCCAGGCCATGGTGGGCAGTGTCACTCCTGAGACAGTGGCCCTGGGTTCTATAAGAAATCAGGCTGACACAAACCCTTTGACCTACAATGGTGTCCTGCCTTCAAGATATGCTAGGGCAACGGCCCCACTTAGTTTGTGGGAGTGGCCAACCAATTACTGATTTGACATAAGGCACACTCCACAAGAAGGAACTCACATCCTACACTGCTTGGGTGACCAAGATCCAGAGACTGGGTAGCCCAGGGACCTAGAGGAAAACAAAACAGCAATGGTCTAAAGGAAAGAAGGAAGGAAGGAAGGGAGGGAGGAAGGAAGGAAGGAAGGAAAGACATACTAATAAAATGACTCTAGATGACATTCTGCTATACTCATAGATCAGTACCTCATTCAGCCACCATTAGAGAAGCTTCCTCCTGCAGCAGATGGGAACAGATACGGTGATATCACACAGAGAATGAGAAGAGAGAGACCTTGGAACACTCAGCCTTAAATCGGATGTCTCCATCAAAGTCCTCACCTTGGGGCTCAGAGAAGCCTGCAGAAGAGGAGGCAGAAAGACCATCAGAACCAGAGGTGACGGAGGACACCAAGAAAACAAGGTCCTCTGGATCAACATGCACAAACATAGAACTGCACCAGGTTCTAAGAGAGTGTATCCTGGCTTCCAGTTCAGTGTTTTTTGTGGGATTCCTGAGTGCGGGAAAGAGTGGACCTCTGATTTTTGTGCCTTTTCTTGGGCCCTCTTTCTTCTATTCATTTGTCCTGTCCAACTTCAGTGTGATAGATTTTGTTTTAGCTTACTATAGTTTTAGTTTTAAAAATGAAAGAGTGAATGAATACCTAGCTACTAGGGTAAAGGTTAACTGAACTGTCATTTGTATCTACTGGGAGAGGGAAAATCAGTCTTCTCGAAAGGGGTGACCCTAGGTATGTCAGCCACTCCAGGGTAAACCTCATGTTCAGGAGTCGTTACCCAATATATAGTAGACCCCACAGGGTTTGTGTGTGTGTGTGTGTGTGTGTGTGTGTGTGTGTGTGTGTGTGTGTGTGTGTGTACGCGTGCGTGCTTTTATTTGGTTAGAGTTTGGTGGGTTTTATTTCTTAGTTTTGTTGGGGTTTTTAGCATTGTTTTAGTTTTTCTTAGTTTTGGGGGGATTGTATTTTTGTTGTTGTTTTGAGAAAGAACTACAAAGTTGGGTGGGTAGGGAAGGGAGAGGATCTGGAAAGACTTGGGGGAGGGGAATAATATGATTAAGATACATTTAAATTTAAATATTGTTTTAAATAATAAAATATAATGAGTGAGGAAGGAAGTGAGGAAGGAAGGAGGGAGGGAGGGAGGGAGGGAGGGAGGGAGGGAAGGAGGGAGAGAAGGAGGGAGGGAGGGAGGGAGAAGGAGGCTAAGCAAACCACGGAGAGCATTTCTCTGTGTTCTCTGCTTTAGTCCCGCCTCCCAGTTTCTGCCTTGATTTCCCTCTCCGATTAACTGTGATCAGGGTCCGTAAGACAAATAAACCCTTGTCTTCCCGTGTTGCCTCGGGTCACAGTGTTCATCGCAGCAACAGAGAGAGCAGGCTAGGATAGCATGGAACCCAAGTGCACTCAGTGGGGAAGGGACACTGCTTATATGTCTGTAATCCAGACTCTAGATGACGGAAGAGTCCCGGGCGTGAAGCTTCTGGAGCATTCCGGAAAAACCGTCTGATGCACAATTTTTAAAAAAAGGCTCTCTGAAGAGGCTTGCAATACAAACACCGCTTTGAAGCACCAAACAAACAAGTTAGTCTAGAAAAGGATAGAATGGAGGATTCACACATGGCTCCTTACATAGCTCAACTCCCCCAACCCCACCGCCATTGCCTTCAACTTCCCCTTTGCGGCCTGTTCCACCCAAACGGTGGCCAGAGTGTCTGTGGCTGAGAAGTCTGACCCCATAAAGGTGCCTACGATGAGCGTGTCTGCTTCCTGGGGGTGGAATCTGTCTAAGATGCTTCTTGGCGGATGGGTGTTTACAATGAAGATGATCCTTGGTTGGGATGAGGCGGACCCAGGCTGAAATATCACATCCAAAGTCTGTTCCATGTGCCTTCCTATGAATGCCTTTGTTAAACTTCACAATGTGCTGTGGTGTGCTGACGGTTGCCCTTGTGACTGCATGGCTGACTGGGAGGTGTAGCCTGATCCTGCTGGGTCCAGGAGAAAGTGTCTTACTGCATAGAGCTATCCCAGGAAAAGGACCCAGGATTGGCGTATGTCTCCTACTGGGAGCTGTTTGCTTTTTCACTGTGACAAGGTCAGTAGTAAGTCAGCCAGTGTAGACTGTGACAGTCTGCACTTTCTGTTTCACTTGGAAAGGGCCCTGAACTGTAAAAGCATGTTCCTTACCATATTGGAGTCTTCTTTACCACTAAGAAGACCTAACGTTAACAGATGCTACTCCGTGACACACTCTCTCCAAGGCCACCAGGCAGATGCCAAGATATGCTAAGAAATCCTCCGGTGTGGTCAGATAGCTTAGGATACCTGTTGGCACTGGATTTCTTGTTACTGTGAGATGATACTCTGTGTCAGTCGTTTTTCGCTGCTATGACAGAGTACTAAAGGAAAACAACTTAAAGCAGGAAGTACATGTGTGTAACGGTTTCCAAGGCCTCAGTCTGTGATCACTTGGCTCCATTGTTTCTGGGCCACGGTGAGGCAGGGCATCAGAGAAGGGCATAGTAGGACAGAGTTACCTGCCTTGTGGCATAGTGGGACAGAATGGGCAGCTGGGGATAGAGACGAGGAGAACTCAGAAGAGCATACGCCTTCAAAAACATGCCAAAAGATGACCTTTTCCCTCCAGCTTGGCGCCACCCCCTTAAAGCCCATTTAGTGTGGACTTATGGATGGGTTGGCCCATTGGTGAGTTTGACATCCTCTTGGCCCAATCTCCTGCAATAGTCCCACAAACTAGAACACAAGCCCTCAACAGACGAACCTCTTTGGTTATGACGTTCCCAAACCTTGACATCCCTTCTCGCCCAAGCTCAACTTTCTATAAGAATAAGCAGACAGCCTAGTGGGTGCAGAAGTTGAGACAGGACCTGGCAGAGTGCTACCTGAAACCCAGTTGTTGCCCTGCTGGACCGTGGCTCTCTGTGCCATGAACTTCCTATATGCTGTCTCCTGGATTTTTAGCTCCATATTTTAAACACCTGGGGAATCCACACAGATCAAATGCAGCTCTTCCAGGCCATTGCACTCCATCTTGAAAGACTGGCATTACAGAGAACTATTTCAGGAACTCATCTTCTCTTCTTACTTCCAGATGAGTCAGCCAGACATCACAGTTTGTCCCATTGTCACCAGCGTTGGGAGTGCCACGACTTCCCATGTGTTTTTGAGAGGCGGCAATTCAGCTGCTAAGGTGAGGAAACATCTGTGGAATGAGAATCTCAGGAAATAAATCCCTTTCTCAATGCTAGGCACCTGCTGCTTATAGCACTGGGCATGCTCTTTGGCTCCTCGGCAGTTAAGACTGTTAGGATTCTTAAATGTCTTTGGGCCATTTGAGATTCTTCTGGTGAGAATTCTTCGCTTAGATCTGTACCCCGTGTTTTCATCGGATGATTTGGTCTTTTGATGTCTAGTTCCTTGAGTTCTTTGTATATTGTGGAGATCAGCCCTCTGTCAGATGTGCAGCTAGTAAAGATCTTTTCCCATTCTATAGGCTGACGCTTTGTCTTGCTGACAGGGTCCTTTGCCTTACAGAAGCTTTTCAGTTCCAGGAGGTCCCATTTATTGATGGTTGCTACGGTGTTTGTGCCACTGGTGTTGTATTTGGGAAGTGGTCTCCTGTGCCACTCAAGGCTGCTTCCCACTTTATCTTCTATCAGGTACAATGTAGCTGGATTCATATTGAGGTCCTTGATGCACTTGGATTTGAGTTTTGTGCATGGTGATGGATATGGATCTATCTGCAACCATCTACATGTTACCATCTCGTTATGCCAGCACCATTTGTTAAAGATGTTTTCCTTTTTCCATTGTGGAGGTCAAGATCGCAATGGAGAAGTGTACAGAGACAGCTGAAGTAAGCTCATGGAAACTCATGGACGCTAGACCAACAGTTGTGGAGACTCTAGGAGACCGAACGAGGCCTTCCATATGTGGGAGATAGTTGTGAAGGTTGGACTATCAGAGGGGCCCCTGGCAGTAGGACCAGTATCTATCCCTGGTACATGACCGGGCTTGTTGGAGCCCATTACATAGGGTGGGATGCCATGCTCAATGTCAGTAGGGCCATGATATAATCTTGGTACATTCCCTTGGTACATTCCTTAGTACATGACATAATCTTGATTCATTCCCTAGGATAGGATACCACGCTCAGTCTTAATGCATGGGAGCGGGGCTTAGCCCTGCCCCAACCTATTTTCCAGACTTGGTTGACTCCTCATGGGAGCCCTTACCCTTGAGGAGGAGTAGTCTAGGGGCGGGCTGAAGGGAGATTGGAGGAGGGGTGTGAAGAAAAACTATGGTTGGACTGTAAAATGAAATTTAAAAGAATAAATACGTTATATAAAAAAGAGACGTAGGCTTCTATGGGCCCCTAGGAGTGCAGGGGCACACCCAGTGATGATGAGTGTGGTGACAATTGGATGAAGAGATAATGGAATGAAAAGGTTGGTCCTGACTCTTTGCCCTACTAACCGTGGTTCCAGCGTACCCTGGAATATCTTCATTGCATCTTTTCTTCTATGACCTTAGAGATTTGGGGAGGAGGCTGCCTGTGATGGTGTGTTGGGGAGGAGCCTCTGCCTGTGATGGTGTATGCACACATGTACATACCCACATATATACACACATGCAAACACATATGCATACATACATATATGTACACACACATATATATACATGCATATACACACATACATATGCACACATACAAGCAGACACATAAACATACAGACATATACTCACAAAAGTATACATACACATACATATGTTCATATACTCACATGAAAATATACATACACATATGTACATACATACACATATACATGCATATACAAAAGCACACATACACATAAGCACAAACACATATACACATGCATATGTACGTACATACACATATTTACATACACATATATATGCATATACAAAAGCACACATACACACAAGCATAAATATATATACACATGCATATGCACATTCATATGCATGGATATACAGATAAGCATACACTTATATACACACAAATTTATACATACAAGCACACACATATACATACATACAAACATACATTCACGCACACATAAACACACCATGTATACACACACCGGCAATGAAGAACATATTAACCAATTTGATCATAGAGATTATTTCTTATTATATTTGTATATCAAATCACTATTTTGGACATCTTAAGTATATAAAATTTCATAAAAGTGGAAATGTTAAACTAAATTAAAAGCATGACAATAGCAAACCTCACTGACTACAATAACTGATTGCTGTCCTATGTGCCAAATCCCGTTCCTAGGGTGAAGAGCACACTGGCCAGTGCACACGCGTGGGCTACTGCGTCTTTCCTGGCCTCACTTGCCATTGCCCGTGCTCAGCTCTCGGCAAAAAGTTAGGATTGTGCAGGAAAGCAGCAGGGAGAAGCCAGGGACTTCCCCAGCCTCCCCAAGACCTCAGCATCACCTCCCAGTCCTAGGTTCTGCCTTCTCCATATCCTTGTGGAGATGTGGGTGCTGGCGTTGCGTCTGTTCACCTGGGTGCACCGTGGGTGTCTGTGTGTGAGCCCATGTGTGTGGTGTTCAAAGCAGAGTGCAGGGTTTCAGACATGCTGGGCCAGGCTCCGCCCTTGACGCTTCCCTTAAGGTCCCTTATTCTCGGACAGTTGTGTCTGCTTCAGGTTAAGGGAGGAGGAGGGTGCTCCTCACTGTTTCAGGTTAGGGGAGGAGGGTGCTCCTCACTGTTTCACGTTAGGGGAGGAGGAGGGTGCTCCTCACTGCTTCAGGTTAGGGGAGGAGGGTGGTCCTCACTGTTTCAGGTTAAGGAAGGTGGAGAGTGCTCCTCATTGCTTCAGGTTAGAGAAGGAGGGTGCTCCTCACTGCTTCAGGTTAGAGGAGGAGGGTGCTCCTCACTGGTTCAGGTTAAAAGAGGAGGAGGGTGCTCCTCACTTCTTCAGATTGGGGAGGAGGGTGCTCCTCGCTGCTTCAGGTTGGGGAGGAGGGTGCCCCTCGCTGCTTCAGGTTAAGGTATGGAGGACGTTTTCCTGCTGTGTTGGTTACAAATACAGCATTGTGCCTGTAACCATGCTGCGTAATAACACTGTGTCATTGTAACAAAACACTCCAGAGAAACAAAGTAAAACAGGAGAGGTTCACTTCAGCTCATGGTTTCAAAGGGTGTGTCATGATGGGGAAGGCCCAGCAAGGGGGGGATGGCTGTCTCCACAGTGTCAGGAGCATGACACTGCTACCCGCTACATGGTAACTGAACATGAAGCAGGCAGTAGGAATGGAAACCGCTCAGACTCTAGCCCCAAACATCATCCCCACTCAGCCTCCTCTGACAGCCAGGACCTGCATCTCAAGGATGCTGCAGTCTGTCAGAACATCTCCCCCACCTGGACAGAACCCTGTTTTCCTCAGGGCCACCTCTTCTGCCTTTCTGGGGTAGGTAGCATCTTGATCTCTGCCTGCCCCGCCGACTCTCTCTACTCTCTCTCTCTCTCTCTCTCTCTCTCTCTCTCTCTCTCTCTCTCTCTCTCTCTCTCTCTCTCTCTCTCTCTCTCTCTCTCTGCATCTTACCTGCTTGCTCCAAAATATAAAGATCACCATTCAAGTATTTTTGTATTCATGGACCATAGGCAAGTGTTCATTTGGAGACTTGGTGGCATTTTTGAAATGAGAACATCTTATATAAAGACGGCAGGGCCAGAACCTCTCACGGTGAGGTTGAAAGAAAGAGAGGCTCAAAATGAACAGGCTAGTTCCCGGGATCCAAAAAAAAACTTTTTTAACATCTCATTATTTAGATTATCCTACATATAATTTTCCAATATTTGGCATTATAGACTTTTGAAGGTATTGGTTAAAATTACTTCATGCCTGACATCAATTTAGCCGTATTCATTATCTACCTAAAATCAAACCTTAAAAATAGCTGATTAGGGTTAAGTAAGCAATTTTCTGATAAATGCAAATTCTCGACCATTTTCAAAGGAGCGCTCACAGCAGACAGAAATAGAAGGGCCAGGGGGTAATGGTCCTTCAGTTCTTCGTATCCTGGCATGGAGCGAGGGGGATTCGGGAATGTTCTAAATGCCTGCAGGATTTGATTGTCTCTGGAAGGCACCCAGCTTTCCCCAGCCATCGGCTGACTCCATGGCAGACCAGTTGCTCCAGACTCCACTCGCCCTAACGATGGGATGACAGTGTGATGCTCTCAAGAACTCATTGCCTTGATGGCAGCCCCTGTCCCTTCGTGAGCCAGTGAGCCCCGGGATCAATATGTCCCTGTCATCTCAGAATGAGCACAAACAGATGCATTGGAGTGGCTAATCCAAGCCTTCATGCAGGGACGCAAGAAGTGACAGACAGCAAGCCACAATCACCGGGCCCCTCGACCTGGCTGGACTTTAGACCCCGCACTGGTGGTCCAGACTGCCAAATGACATCTACCCCACATCACACATCTGTGCCTGGATCCTGGGTGCCTGGGACCTGCGGGCAAGGCATACTTCCACAATAGAGCAGATGAAGCAAGCGCCTGGCCTCTTAGAGACATGGCCAGTGTGGTCACACTTCCTGCTATGCACTCACAGGGAGACCAGCAGGACAGAATAATGTCCCTAGTGGAGTCAGAAGGTGGAAGTTCCCAGGTTTCTTGACACCCAAATCATTACAAGCCCCACTATTTCCTAAGTGCCTGTTTGCAGTTGGTTCACTGAGCTAAATCTGTTTCTAAACCTCTTGATCTTAGCCAGAAGGCCAAGAAAGAATCAAAGTGTCTTCTTGGCAAGACCTTTGTACCACGTCCAAATGTGTCCAGACCTGTCACTCTGACTGTCACTCCTGTCCCTGCCTACAGGACTGTGCTGTTGTCTTGGCTCCTGGACTCTGTCACCCTTCTCTGGTTTGTCCCTCCCGGCCACGACAAGAGTGTGTTTCTTTCCCCCTTCTGACCCAGGATTTGACAGGGCTCTCACTCAAAGTGGATGCCTAGCCAAAAATGCACTAGTATTGCCAAAATCTGTAGCTTGATGTTGGAATATGGTCCCACTTGGCAAAAAGCTACTCCTCTGTGCCCCTTGAGAATCCTTCAATGCCCTGTCTATCCCAGCCTTCCCTTAGACACTAACACCTCCAGTCAATAATAAAGTCTCTATTCTGGGTCCCACACCTGTGCGATGGTCATGGCTATGACTGTTCCTCCCTCGAGAACACACGGGGGCTTCATGTCCGTCCCTCACTTCCATCCCCCGTAGTCAGAGGCCCCCGGTGAACTGTGAGAGTCAGTTTTCGAGTGATCTGCGTGACTTGCCGGGCTACTGGCCAGCAGTGGATGGGCCAGGCTGAAACCTAACCTTGAGAATCACAGAAATTCGCCTGACAGGACCATCAGCCGGCTGCCGTCTGGCGGCTGTCACCCATGGCTCTCACCTTGCAGGCTGATCGGTGGACATCAAGCTGGCCACTGTCACCAGACACTGGCAGGACAGAGAGTAACTGCCGCAGCCCTGTGCACAGTCAATCAGGAGCTGGTGGGGGGGACAAGGGCAGTGGGGAGGACTTTGTGTCCCACAGGCCCCCATCACTGACAGGGTAGACACCTGCTAGTGGGAAGCTGGGAAGCCTTGCTTGCTGACTCTGCAGACCGCTGAGGTCTCTGCTCACCCGTTTGCCCAGCTCTGAACCACCACGCCTATCACTAAACGCTGTGCGTCTGGAATCACGACGCAACACTCTCTCGGACAACGGGCTCTTGCTGTTTACAAACTGCCTTTGCTTAGGATTTGCTTCCCTTTCCCTTGTCTGAGCAGAGCTGTGGACACCCAGGGTGAGATGTGCCAGCCTTGTGAGCTGAGAGTCAAGGGCGGGGGTTCATAGAATGGTCGTTGTGACCTTGGGGATGGGGGGAGAGATGAACCACAGTGTGACCCTTCTCTGTCCCTGTGGCATCTTGCTCGATTCCTGTTCCTCTTTACTGGAGGGCTGGTGACATTCCAAAGGTGTCTCCAGACATGAGCACTGACATCATTCCTTGTCATGTAACCTTGTAGATCTTTCTCCCTGAAACCCAAATGTCCCTCTCCTCCACCAGTGCTCCCTTCAGTCAGCCATGGTTCTGTCCCCCGCGTCCCACCCCCACCCCAGCTGACCCACGGCTGCATTTTCAGTTCGCCCTCTGGGTGCTGTGGCTCCGACCACTTTCATCTCAGGCGGTTTTCTCAGTGGTCCTGTGACATTTGATCTTTCCCGTCAACTTGCCTGCGTCTAGGATCAACGCGCACGGATGTCTCCGAGCATCGTTTCCGATGGTTTTCTAGATGAGGTCAAAGGCGTTGACAGCAGCCCCAAATGTGGGCAGCTCTGTCTTGACGTGGTACCGGACCGCCGGGCCATCTCCCTAGCACCCTCTGGGCCCATGCTACTTCTTTAATTGATTGCAAATCTATCTGTTGCTACTGTGATCTCACTTGTCCGAGAGAAGCCTCAAGCACACAAATGCCTGCTCATCTGACAAATGGGGAGGCTGGTAAGAGCCCTTACGTCACGAGGCACTGAGAGGCTTAAACAACACGTTGGATGGAGAGTTGCTGCTGAGGCAAAAAAAGGTCCAAGAGGCCACCCACGGCATGATGAGCGGCTTCAGAACTTGTGCTAGTGGTATCAGCGTCTGTTGCTAGCTTCAGTCGCGCTTGCGTAGACATCAGAGGCAACGGAAGAAACCATCCAAAGAAAGCATGAGCCAGCCCTCAAAAGAAAACTCAGCTCATCAGCAGTGAGTCAGTCGGGAGCAATCGACAAGCGCCTTCCTGAAAGTAGCTTTCTCCACTTGCAGAAAGGCCAGATGAAGGAAAGTCCTTGAGGGACAAAGTCTGTACCATCTCAGTGGTTTGTTGACCTCTCCAGAACTGGTAACAATTATTCAAAGGAAATTGTAAAAGTGACCTGGAGATGTGGCTCAGCAGTTAAGAGCCCTGGCTGCTCTTCCTGAGAACCCCCTGGGTTTGATTCCCAGCACCCACACCACAGCTCACAACCATCTGTAACTCCAGCTCCTAGGCAATCTAACACCCTTTCCCGGCCTCCTTGAACACTGGGCATGGGCGCGGTGCACAGACACTTATGCAGAGAGAGCACCCACATGAGAGGGGAAGAGAGAGAGGGCGGAGGAAAAGAAGAGGAAGAGGAGGAGGAGGAAGACACAAGAAAAGGGAGAAAGGAAACTCCCAAAGCCCTTTGTAGCTTGTGTTTTAGTTGATAACAGATGTAGTGAGGTTGACAACCAAGACTACCTGCCTAGCTTTCTGTGATCTCTTTATTTGTTTTAAACCCATCAAATCAAATCTGTGTTGTCTGTAAACTCTTGGGTGTGCTGTCTACCACTGTAGCATGGTTAACCTACTATAAAACAAAAAACAACAAAAAACAACTCTTCCTCTCCCAGCCAGTATCTGTGGCTAGCAGGTCCCCAGCTGTTGGTGTGACTCTGTGCCCATCTCCCCTATGCATGCTGGGATTTCTGTTGGGCTGGGCTTGTGTGTGCTGTCAGATGTGGAAACTTTATTAACCATTTGGCTGCCAGGAGGCAAGAATCACCAAGGGCCGTCTCTTAAAAAATAAATTTATTTGTTTGTTTGTTTGTGTATTCTACATCCAGGCTGCAATTACCCCTTCCTCCTTTCTTTACAGTCTCTCGCCCACACCATCACTCCTTCTCTGCTTCCATGCCCTCAAGCCACTGCTCCTCCATTTCTGTTTAGGAAATGAGTATCAAGAAAACATGGCGTATCAAGTTGCAAGAAGACTAGGCACTTCCACATGTATTCAGACCGGCAAGGTGACCCAGTATGAGGAGAAGGGTCATCAAAGGCCGTCTTAAAGTCTGCCCACCATGAACTGTACATCTCCGGGGGGCTGGGATGAGAACGTCTGTCCAGCAGAAGATGCTCTGGACATGGACTCTGGCAGAATGAGAGATAAGGAATGTCAGAAGCCGGGCAGTGGTGGCGCACGCCTTTAATCCCAGCACTCGGGAGGCAGAAGCAGGCAGATCTCTGTGAGTTCGAGGCTGGGCTGGACCGATAGCCTCCAAAACAATACAGAGAAACCCTGTCTCGAAAAAACAAACAAACAAAAAAAAGAATGTCAGAAACCACGCCATCCCTACAAGTCAGTAAGAAGAGGAAGGCCCAGAAGTAAGGCGTGCAAAGGCCGAGACAATTTCTCGAAGACTTTCTGAAGGCTAATTAGTAAGCAAATAAAGAAGCACTCATATTTTCATCAGTCACTACAGAGGTGCCATTGAAAGGAAAGAGCGCATTGTGTATTTTGCTGGTGTGATTTTCAGCTGAAGACGTGATGTGTTGGTAGGGAGTGGGACTCTTGTCACAGCAGAGGGCAATGTAGAGAGGACACTGAGTCACCCTGAATCACCTATCACTATATCTTCAGATTGGGTATATGCACACACACACACACACACACATATATATATATATATATATATATATATATATATATATATATATATATATATATATGCATGCCCTGGTATGACCCAGCCGCTCTGTTCCAGAATGCACACGCTACAGAAATTCCCAAAGCTACCGTAAGGACACTCCCTTGCAGGGTGGCTTATAACAAGTTTGTCTGGGAACAGCCCGGATGTCCTCCTGTGAGAAAGGGTGTGCATCGTGGAATGCTGTGGTGGACCGGAAGCAGCAGAATCACATGTTTACAGAGCAACTATGAGTGCGTGCCGAATCATTTTACTCCATGACACTAGGTACAGCGGGTTGTAAGGAATTAACCAGACCCGGTAGAATAACAGATGGTGTTTTTATTGGGGAAAGAACTTACACAGACAACAGGTGACTGTCACAGCACCCCCTCGCCCCGCTCCAAGGATGAAGGCCCTGCCTCCCGATGCTCCCTGCGACCTGAAGGAAGACCCCCATTTCTGATCCTCCCCTTTATCTGGTCACGCCCCCACCTGTAACCACGCCCAAAAAGGTATGGCCACTGTTACAGGTGCACAGGCAAACACATCGCTGCAAGTGGGAAATTAGTGAATAGGTCAGAAACAGCCTCCTCCGTGGGATCCAACAACACAGGCTAGCACGGGCTGGGGCTGGGGCTCTGTGGGAACACTTGTCGCACAATGAGGGGTATGAGGGTTCAAAACTCCAGCACCCACCTGTAAAATTGGGCGTGAGCCTGTGAGCCTGTAACACCAGCACTGGGTGGGGGGGTGGGGGGGCGACAGGAGGATCCCTGGAGCTTGCTGGCTTCAAGTCCAGTTACAGGTTCACTGAGAGATCACAGCTCACGGGAATAACGAGAGTGTGAAAAAACGGGATAGCTGATGCCCTCCTCCAGCCTAGTGCATAAGGGCACACGCAGTCACACATACACATGTGCACAGGTACATACACATACATACGTCCACATGTGCACAGATACATGCACATACATACATACACATGTGCATAGGTACATGCACATTCACACATACACATGTGCACACATACATGCATATACATACATAAACATTTGCATAGGTACATCCACATTCATACGTACACATGTGCATAGGTACACGCACATATATTCATGCACATGTGTACAGGTACATGCACATACATACATACACATGCGCATAGGTACATGCACATACATACACATGTGCACAGGTACATCTACATTCATACATACACATGTGCACAGGTACATGTATGTATGTACATATATACATGTGCATAGGTACATGCAAATTTGCACATACACATGTGCATAGCCTCTGTACATGTGGTCATACACATTCACACGTACACATGTGCTTACAGTACACAGTTGATGAAGACATGCCAACAAAGCAAAAACAAATGCACAATGCGCAAGGTTAGGGCCTGGGCATGATTGCAACCTCAGAACTCAAGGGCTGGGGCAGGAGACCTGGCGGTTTGTGCTCAGTCTGCACTTCATGGCGAAACCCCGTCAGGAAACAAGAATCCCTCATCACTTTCCCACGGGGAAAGGAGCCTTGCCCTGGGAAAGAGAGCAGCACGCAGAGGCGTCTCTCCGTGTCCGCAGGGGACTGGTTCCCGACATCCACAGACGCTCACTGAAGACGGTTCAGCATCCACATGATGGACCTCACCGAATGCCCTCGCAGCGCCGCACCTGTGAAGATTCAGACAGCACTCAACACGGCTCTTCAGGACTCCCCGGAATTACGTTCCTGTAGTCTCTCCGATCCACAGATGACTGAATCATCGAGGGCCAGCTACCGACAAAATAAAATGGGGAAGGGTTGTGTGCGGATGAGGGATAACAATGTTTGCATGGGAGGGTATGAGAAATCTATCCTCTGCTCCTAAGGCAGGGTAAAGTTCGAAAACAGAAAAGCACAGCAAAGCGTGGTTGCCAAAGCCCTGAGCCCGTTCACTGAATGGGCTTTACCATTCCAGCCAGGCACCCTGTCTAGTTTGGTCTAAGTGAGCACTGCACCGGTTTGATTGATCTGGGAACTCTCTCTCTTTTTTCCATGTGGAAGATACTTATAACCAAGGGCGGGATTTGTGCTCTAGGTGTCAGCTCATGGACTTGGCATGCGTTATGCTCCCCAGGAGCTGCACGTGTGTGTGTGTGTGTGTGTGTATTTGTGTGTGTGAATGTGTGTGTATGTGTGAATATGTGTGAGTGTGTGTATTGTGTAGGTATGTTATACGTGTGTATGTGTGTTGTGTGTATGTGTTATGTGTGTGTACATGGTGTGTGTATGTTTTTGTGTGTGTGGATGCGTGTGAGTGTGTATATTGTGTGTGTGTATTTATGCGTGTGAGTGTGTGTATTGTGTGCGTGTATTTATGCGTGTGAGTGTGTGTATTGTGTGCGTGTATTTATGCGTGTGAGTGTGTGTATTGTGTGGGTGTGTATGTCATCTTTGTGTGTTGTGTGTTGTGTGTATGTGTTATATGTATTACGTGGTGTGTGTGTATTTATATGTGTGAATGTGTGTGAGTGTGTGTATTGTGTGTGTGTGAAAGTTATATGTGTGTGTTGTGTGTATGTGTTATATGTGTGTACGTGGTGTGTGTGTATGCGCGCGCGTGCACTTGTGTGCGTGCGCGGGTGTGTTTTCAAATGGTGGCAATCTTCCATGGGAATGAATGTTCCTTTGGATTAATGCGTTTTCAAAACTACCCAAAGGGGCAGCTGAGGTTGATGTGAACTCTTATGTGGCTAATAACTGTTTTCTTAAGATGCTCTGGCATGTACTTAACTTTTACCCATGGTGCTTGCTTTCTCCATCTTTCCAAGACTGTCTCCCGCGACCCGTACTAGATGGTAAATAACTGAACCTTTGGCAGCATTCACAAGAGGAGGATGGAAGGCACCACATGCGTACGTGTGACACCCAGCTTCCCCGAAAGATTGTAGCTTCAAATATTATCAGCACCTGGCAGGATGAGACTATTTTATGCAAATGAATTCATTATTATTAATTTCTGCTGGCGTTGAACGACTTATGAGCTGCTTTTTTGAATGGAGGAAAAAAAAAGTACTTCATGAATCAGGAGGAAGAATGTTCCCCCAAACTGACACCAATAAATAACAGCTTTTTAGTCATGACTCCCACCCACAGTGTCTTTTATCTCCAGGAGCGATGGGAAGAGAGAAGACAGGACACTGTTGGAGTCGGGGTCAGGGATGAACAAGGAATTCAGGGTCAATACGTTGGAGAGGAGGCTCCTCAGGCAGCTATAGATGGTGGAGGACGTGAGGTTATCCTCTGGGACCCTCTGGTCCTCTGTCTTGCCTCATCCATGAGCAAATGGGTCATTTTGCTAATTGCGGTAATGGGTTAGTAGATACCTGTATGTATCACAAGTTTCATCATTTAGGGACCAGAGGCGTGGTTCAGTGGTTAGGAGCATATTCTGCTCTTGCAGAGGACCTGAGTTCAGTTCCCAGCGTCCATGCCGGATGAGATACAATCACCTGATGCCCTCTTTTGGCCTCAAAGGACACCTGCACTCACACTCTCACGCAGAGATACATAATTAAAAATAAATCTTTTCTTTCAAGTTTCCACTTACCAAGCGTTCAAATAAGGAGTCTAGACCCTGTAAAATTAAACGGCAGCTGAAGACCCCCAGCTACAAGCCTCTTGTATGTATAAACTCTTCTGGAGCCACTGACTGCCAGTTCCAACTTCAAGGGAGACAGACATTCAGGGACTCTGTATTTCTAGAATCTAAAGGCAATGGCTAAAGGGTTTTTTTATTTGACTCTGGTCTTACAATATTATTTCCAGGTTCTGACAACGAGAAAAGACCTTATATCTGGATGGCCCACTGCTTTAGATCACACAGACACGGTACCCTAGAGGGTGGACAGGCATTTTTCTCACCGCTAGGAAGGCGGAGGGGATTCTGAGTTTCTCCTGGAGACTTTCTCAAGGGTCCCCCACCTTTCTTACCTGGACACCTCTATCCAAGGGCACACGTCATCCATCACTTCCGCGTGGGATAACAGCTAGTCAATCCTTTGCGAGATGCTAGATGTCCATCAGCTGTGAGCCCCTACTTTCCAGAGAAGCCATAAATCCTGCCATAAATAATTTGGAGAGCTTGTAGCTCCAGAGGAATTACCATGATGAGATTAATGGGGCTGCTTTCTCCATGCGGGGGCGGGGTGGGGGTGGGGAGATACAGAGCCAGTGATGAAGAATACTGAAGCGGTGAGGACAGCTCTACCTGCCAGCCGCTCAATCAGCGTTGCCCAGAAATAAGCAGAAAATGGGAACCATGAATCTGCAGTCCCTTCTGGGTCTTATTCCCACATGTCTCTCCTTGGGTGGTCATCTCATGGTGTGTGATTTTAGTACTTAAAAAGATTTGTTTTTAATGCAAGTACTTAATCAAGTGTTCAACTGCGGGAACCGCAATTTATTTCTTTTGTGTCCTGTCTTTTCCTGTTTTGCCATCCTGGGATTTGAACCTAGAGCCTCGAGCACACTTGGCAAGTGTTCCGCCACCGAATTGCACCCACAGATGCTCACGGGTGGCTTCTGTGGCAATCGTTTTCGGACAGACCTGCATCCCTAACCCCATGTTAGGTCACACAAACCTCACGCAGGCTAGTCTCGAAGCTGAGATCCTCTTGCCTCAGTTTCCTCAGTAGCAACGGAGACAGCACACACAACCTTGGTTCATCACCTCCAAACTGCTGCCACAGAAAATTAAATGGCAGCCAAGAGACCAGCTAGGGATGCGTGTTAACAGTGGAAGAAAAAAAACAAGAATTAGTGTCGTTGGCATCCCAGAAGCACAAAAGGTCATTTTCTAAGGGATTACTTACAAGCCAGAAGGAATTTAACGGTACAATACACCATGGCTCGGTAGTCACAGCCAGTTTTCCATGTCCAACGGTTTTACCTCTTAATCCTCTCAAGGAAATCCCATAAAGTACCCGTAAAGGGAACACATGAATAGATTGCTTCATTTTGCTTTGTTTTGCTTTGCAGCGAGTTAACCTGTGTGCCATGTCTGGGCAGCAAGCGCGCGCACACTACTCCTCTTATGTAAAGGAAGGGAGAGTAAGACACAAGGAAGACAATTATCATCCAAAACTGTGACAGAAAGCTGGAATCGAGTCAAGATGATACGTTTCCCTTCCTGCATCTCCCTCCTAGGAACGGGCACCTTCGTTACTGAGCAATGAGTGGGTTACGGTCTACTGGGAGGGATGGAGCGACGTCAAAATGCTACCGCGAGGTGTCAGTAGGACACTTCACTGTTGTGACAAAATACCCATGGGAACAGCTGAAGAAGTAAAGGGTTTTTTTGGGGGGTGCCATTGTGTCAGAAGTTTGAGTCTCTGCAGGCTGCCCTGGCACGTCTGTGTCTGTGGCGAGGCAGAGTAACACGGCACAGGTTATAGAGGAGTGGAGCTGCTCACCTCATGGCAGCCAGGAAGCAGAGAGAGACGGCAAGGGATCGGGGATAGGCAAGCCCCGGTGTCCTGACTCCAGCGGACTCGTTTCCACTGGAGTCCCTCAAAACAGGGCTGTCATTTGAGACCCTGAGCTCAGGGAGGGGAGGAGTCCTGTGTCTCTACATCACACTGGGTGTCGTTCTAGCTCATGAGATGCCAAGAAAGGCGTCTTCAAGAAGCAAAGGCCCAGCAGAAGGGTCCATTGGTGTGAAGAGCCCAGGAGGAGTGGGAAGGATGGAGGTCAACATGGGCGTGGCTTCGGGGGATACACGGAACCCACCTGGGATAGGACACAGAGGATTGTAGAAAGGGCCAGTTGAGCAAGTGATGGGGGAAGTCCTGTACATTTGTTAATAAAGCACTGTTGGCCAATAGGAATCTAGATGGGTGGGACTAGGAGTCCAGGAGGATTCTGGGAAGGAGAAACACAAGAGAGTTCAACATGTAACGCCATGGGGTAGGAAGCCCGTAACTATTCTCCGGTAAGAGAAATACTTAGATTAACAATTATGGGGCAATTACTTAAGTCAGAGCTAGCCAGTAAGAAACAAGCAAGGCCAACAGCTTCATAATTAGTATAGCCTCCTGTGTGTTTATTTGGGGACTACAATGCAGCAGAGCCCAGGCGGCTGGCGGGGGATAAACCAAAGCGGTTAGCAAAGAAAAAGCTTCTCTTAACAAGCAAGGAGTTCAGATTATGTCAGCAGCACCAGGTGATGATTTGTCAAATGAGAAACTGCAGACTAATTTCAGTTACTTCCTTACCATGAAACTTAAAAGAAGAGACACTCTTTTAAAAAATAAAAAAAAGGTGACAAGAAGCATATTCTTAGGGTATTAGCAAACCAAGTCCTAGAGTAGATTGGCTGTCACTTGGGGGCTGAGTAAATCACCGTTGCCTTCTCATAGCCGCTCTGGGTTTGGCGGCTCCAACACACACCAAGACACCAAAGGTTGCCCAACTCCCGAAGAAGTGACGGCTGAAAGAAAAGGCATTTAGGAATTAAATATATGTGCCGATCGGTTTCACTTTTACACGGATTGACTGCAGTGACAGATGAGAGCTTTGTGTAATCCAATAGAGTAAAATCAAACGCCCCAAATAAATAAGTAGTTGTCTGTTTTATGAGCTCTCCATCACCCCCACAAGCATTTGTATGGGGCACCATGTCACCTCCCTCTCCATTTACAGTACTGCCCCCTGAAAACCCTTTTGCTTATTTGAGTTTAGCAATCAGGCTTAAATGTAGCAATATATATTGTCCTAAAGTGTATATTTTTTTCTGTCTATGAAAGACACAGTGACTACTCCTTTTATGGGAAACCGGTTATTAATCCAGTAAGTCTGTATGAATCAATATCTCTGTGAAATGACACCATGTTTCGAGTTATTTTATGTTATGTTGATGGTTAGCTAATTTCAGAATGGAGACAGCTCTTCTAGAAACAGACGTAGTATAATTTAGTGGCGAAAACGTCAATCACCGTAGGGTGGTGCGTCTCTGTCTGGGCAGAAGAGGGCAGATTTATTGAAGGGAACACGGCCGTCTATTCCTTGCTACACTTTGACCCAAAACATCCATTTTGCTTATAATTTTGTTTGGCAAAATGACATCAGCTGCAATCACTAACAGTAAGACAGCGCCAAAAGCCATTGTTCTGAGGTCCTCATGAACGAGCCCTGCTGCAGGGGAGCGTGGGCACAACCTCAGCCTGGCACCAACATGACGGGGCGCTTTCCTCCGTTGACAGCAATCTGCAGAGGAGAGCGTGTACGGCGCCAAGCCAGTGGGCAATGTTTAGTTGTCAAATGCATCCCTCAGAATACCCACATTTGCCCAATACCTAGGCCATTGGAGGGGATGAAGGCTCACGGATCACAGTGTCCAGGGGTGGCCTACGGATTCTCCTACCCGAAGATTTCTTCTCCCCCAACACAGCTCTCTCTTCCCTGCCACTCACATGCCGCCGGTGCTTCTGGGCCAAGCAAGACGTGCGGATACAGGGAACTGTATCCGCTCATCTGCTGGACAGGTGGCCCGGCGGCCCTGTTTCCCGGCTATCGCAAATACCACTGCAATCAGTGTGGACCAGCCAATATCTCCGTAGTCAGCTTTATGACCTCTTGGTATTCACACAGGAGTGGGGTTGCTAGGTTGTACAGTCATTCTCTTTTGAGGACAATGGTGGTGGCGATGACATCAGCTGCAATCGCTAACAGGAAGGTACAACCAAGAGTCACCTGGGAAGAGGGAGCTTCGGTCAAGGCATTTCTTAGATCAGGCTGGCCTGTGGCCATATGTGTGAGAAACGGTCTTGATCGTCGGTTGAAACAAGGGAAGAGGACATTGTTGCGGTCGCTGTCACAGGACGTACCTAGACTTAAGGTCAGAGTTAGGTTGGTAGCACAGTTGAATGAATACGGAGGAAACAAGATAACTATTAAATAGGATGTTCACGATGAACGGAAGGTGAGCTCTACAAAACGTCCTTATTGGTAAACATGTTCAAGAAACGCGTTTTATGAACGCTCCAACCGGCTTCTTACACCGTACAGCTTATGCAAAGCAGCGTAGGGATCACTGTGCGTGTCAAATGCACCGTTGCCATCCTAGAACTTGGGCAAGCCTGCCCTGCCACAGTTGACGGACAGATTCTCTGACCATCCTCAGAGGGACAACTCAGGAGAAAAATCTGTCCCTGCTCTAATAATTGATTCAAGAAAAACCGCGTGTTCATTTTACGTTTTAGTATGTTATGGTATTATAGTACATACTATTCGGTGTCATTTACACCTGTATTGTGTTTTATTATGCTGGCATATACTATGCTAATATATTGTCTTCAGGGTTTATTTCTATGTGTTTATCTTACGTTTTATTATATTATTAATGTATTTTTATCCTCAGTGTTTATGTTATATTTTCCTTCCTTCCCTTGATGTTAATAGTGTATATATATATATATATATGTATATATATACATATATATTTATGTGTGTGTGTGTGTGTTTCTGGGGTTTGTAGTACGATTCTTCATAGACAGCATCATTTTTTGAGTGTCCAAAGCCACAGAATAAATTTAATTGAGCTAATCAGTCCGAAGTTGTTTGAGTCTGCCTGATTTCTGCAATTCCCTTTTACCCCTTCTAGTCGCTAACGCAGTAACACAAAACTCTGAGAGGGACGTTGATGGTTTAGTCATACCTACTTTACGCAAACGAGCTTTAATTAACCCACTGCGTTGGGGGGGAGGAACAATTGCTGACAGAGGATATGTGCAGAGCGTAGCGATCCGTGTTTTAATGATTGTTTAAATGGCAGGTGAAAACGGTGTCTTGGGAAGAACGCCCTCCACCCTGGAGTGAACAAACCCCGGCCCTTGTGAAGCACGGCAAGGATTCTCCTCTAAGTCAAGAAATGAGCAGGCATCACGGCAGACGCCATGCGGCGGGATGGCCGCCGCGATGGTCAGCCTGGTGGACTAGAGAGATGATCAGAGCACCTTTGTGCAAGTATCTGCAAGGGCGTTTCCAGGAGTGACGGACAGCCGCTGGAGGGGAGCACCCACCCCTAGGTGGGGGAGCATCACCCGTTTAGGAGCACAGATGGAATAAGGATGGCGTAGGACGCTGAGCCGCTTGACAACAGCCTCTGCCACACACCCTTCTGCAGCCACGAAGCTCAGCCCCCATCGCAGGCCTGGAGTCAGCGGCACCCGGGACGGCGGACTGAAGCCTCAGGAATTGCCAAGGCAAGATACGTTGGCGTTGCCGCTAACTTCAAGGTCTCCTGCCAGGCAATGACGATGAGAGAACTGGCTAGCATTGCGGAATAGTAGGACGGATATGATGCTGGGCGGGCGGCGGCCTGTGTCTGTGACCCGTGCCCCCCCCCCAATGCTCAGGAGGCTGAGGCGGTCAGAGAAACAGGGTGAGATCCTGACTCAAAAAGAGAAGGGATGACGGTGTGGACGGTGATGATCAGGACGCTAACGGGTGAAGCCACCGTGGCTCTCCCCAGCTGAGTCTGGGCTCGTCCTGCCTCCCTCTGCCTTGGCTAGCCGATGACAAGCGGTCACAATCAACGTGAGCAGATTTAGACATCGAGGCTGCCTTGCCTGTGGTATCGTCCTGGCTGGTAAGAACAGCCAGAAACTTTGCTTTCCAAAACTGTTTCTCGTAAGAGTTGGCAACGTTTTTTTAACACGAATTGTTTGTCGCACTGACCCTCCTGAGGCCCGAGGATTCGTTGCTGTCAACCCACGCGTCTGATAGGAAAGTAAACTGAGATACAAGGAAGGAAATGCCAGTCAGCTTGGAAGCGATGGGATTTTTTTTAACATTTGGTCCCCAGTTGGCAGAACTGTTTGGGGAGCCTTAGGAGGTGTGACCTTTCCAGGGGAGGTGTGTCAGCGGGGTTTCCAAATCCACGCCCTCCCTGGTGTCCTCCTCTTTCTACCTCATGCCTGTGGGGAAAGATGTAAGGGACCAGCTGGTGCTCCAGTGTCTGCCTGCCTGCTTGTCTGACTGCCTGACTGCCTGACTGCCTGACTGACTGCCTGCCTGCCTGACTGACTGCCTGCCTGCACTGACTGACTGACTGACTGCCTGACTGACTGACTGACTGCCTGACTGACTGACTGACTGACTGACTGCCTGACTGACTGACTGACTGACTGCCTGCCTGGCTGACTGACTGACTGACTGCCTGACTGACTGCCTGACTGACTGACTGACTGACTGACTGCCTGACTGACTGACTGACTGACTGCCTGACTGACTGACTGACTGACTGACTGCCTGACTGACTGCCTGCCTGGCTGACTGACTGCCTGCCTGACTGACTGACTGACTGACTGACTGCCTGCCTGACTGACTGACTGACTGACTGACTGCCTGACTGACTGACTGACTGACTGACTGACTGACTGCCTGACTGACTGCCTGCCTGACTGACTGACTGCCTGCCTGACTGACTGACTGACTGACTGACTGCCTGACTGACTGCCTGACTGACTGCCTACCTGACTGCCTGACTGACTGCCTGACTGACTGCCTGACTGACTGACTGACTGACTGCCTGACTGACTGCCTGACTGACTGCCTGACTGACTGCCTGACTGACTGCCTGACTGCCTGCCTGACTGACTGCCTGACTGACTGACTGCCTGACTGACTGCCTGACTGACTGACACTGCCTGCCTGACTGACTGGCTGACTGCCTGACTGACTGCCTGACTGACTGACTGACTGACTGACTGCCTGACTGACTGACTGACTGACTGACTGACTGGCTGCCATGCTCTCAACCATGATTGTCAGGGACTCACCCTATAAAACTGTAAGCAATCCCCAATAAACTCTTTTTTCTGTAAGTTGCCTTGTTCATGACGTCCTTACACAGCGATGGAAAATAGCTAAGACAGGGGTGTCTCGCTTAGGACATTTTAGGTGGTCTTGGGACTCCTCAAACGTTTTAGTTGAAGGACAAAGGCCTTCTCACGGCCTACCTAATAGGACATATTTGTCTTTTTGACTACTTACTTTGGGGGAGGAGGTCTTTTTAAATGTAACTTTTAAAACAAGATCCTACTGTGCGGTCAAGACTGCCCTCAGGTTTGCAATTCTCCTGCCCCCACCTCTGTAATACTTACGTTACAGGACGCTTTCTGCATCTCCTAGGTCAAAGGTGCACCTGAGGCTTGACTTGCCTCTCTTCATGGCTGGCAGCCCTGGGGGAAAGTCCTCCTAGGGCGGCAGCACGGGTGTCAGGGTGCACAGCCGCTCCTGCTGCCTGAGTGAGGACGGAGGCAGAGCCCGTGGCACGCACAGGCAGAGCCACACCGAGCCACCCGTGTTTGTCCGGAGGAGCGTGAGGGGAGTCGAGTGCTTGGAAGGCCTGTTGGCTCCCTTACGTCTCGGGGAGGAGGAGACGGATGGGGGAGCCTGATGGTACTGTGCAGAGTTTGACCACCACTGACCAACTTCTACACAAACTTTTGTGCAAATTCTACGGACTGACGGAGTCCAAAAGCTGCAGCCAGGCTGGAGGCAAAGCATTCCTTCCTGGGATGAAATGAGTACGCGGAGAGATTCCCCCCTTCCATCCCCTCCGGTTTTATCTTTCCGTCTGTAGTTCAAGACCTGGGATCCACGATCAAAAAAACAAAACAAAACAAACAAACAAACAAACAAACAAAAACCCAAAAAACCACCACTCCAGATGGAATTAGAACAGAAATCAAGTTGCAAAGCAGCCCCAGGTGCCTCAGAATTCCTGACCCCTGTTGCAGATGCTGCTACTTGCTGTTTGCGAAGGACAGTCTCTCCTGGGGTGGGGAACGGAAGAGTGGCTCCCCAAACTTTGCCGGGCATCAGCCCTCTCCCTTCAAACTTCCCTGGGGCATTTAAAGACACCAGCCCACCCAACGGTGCTACCTGAGGTCTTGTGCACAGTCTCCCGACGCTACTTTTCCCAGCCACAGCACTGGGGTTTCTGACCAGAGCTCAATGCCTTTCGCTGCTCCCAGAAAAGGAGAGCCACGTCTCCCGAAAGCACCCAGGACACCCCCAGAGGACATGGACAGATTAATTCTCAGGAGCCTTGTTCAGCCTCCGTGACCCCAAGACAGGGTTCACTGAAGGCAGGAAAGCTGGGAGGGTGGGGAAAAATCACACAGGTGCCCATCCCCCACTCTGCACGCCCCCACATCTCTCGTTTCCTATCTTTGGCTTCCTTTAATGAAACGCTTCTCCATCGCAGGCAGGAAAACCATCTCCCTGAAAAAAAATATATATATATAAGCTATATTGCCAGGCACTGCAATGAGAATTAACCTTGATTACCACGGTAATTTACTAATCAAAACTGGAGACCTGCTAATCAAGCCGGAATTGCCAGCTGCTTGATTTTTTTATAGTAACATAACCAAAATTGAGCATTTGGTAAACAAGGGGCGCGGAGGGGGCGGATGTGACGGGGAGTCTGAGAAAGGGCGAGGGGGTCGGTTGCAGGGCCTTCCAGATGCTCCGGAGGGTGGGGGTGAGACCCAGGCTCCCTTGACCGGTCAGCAGGCACCGCCACAGCCTACGGACAGAGGCGAGCGGCGGAATGCCCACTGAAGTTCAGGTAAGGCGAGCGTGGGCATACACACCAAGGGGTATCTCGTCCGGATGCTGAGGCAGGGGTCAGCTGGGAAGCCAAGCCCTCATCGGACATCCTAGCGTGGCCGGCTCATCTGGAGGTGGATTCAGGGGACGTTTCAATGAGATGTGGGGTGGGTGTGTGACACAGGACACGCGGGCTCCTGCTCATGAGCGGGTCACTGCGGCAGGCCCCTGAGACTCAGCGCCACTGATGCCCACGGGGGCATTGTGCAGAATGGATCAAGGTGGTCAAGGTCTCCCGCGGGTGTTGACTCCTGCTCGCCCCGGGATGCCTCCCTGACAGGATGGGAAGGCTGTAGCTGGTGTTAGGATCCCTCTGTTCTGTGTTTGAGCTCTGAACGCGCCATGGATGACAGCAGGCGGACCTCCGACTGCTCCCACTGCCCCTGCGGTACCCCAGGACTCTCCCCTCAACCTCAGTCCGGAGCAGGAAGCCTTCCTGACGTGTGTCTTCTTGAAGAAGATGCCACATCTCATCGTGCTCCTGAGCATCAGTGCGTGCCGTTCGGCCGGGTGGGGATACGGCCGAAGAGCCTCTCGTGTAATCTACGTGACGGCGGGTTTTGACCGTGGCACCATGTGTTTCTGCCCTGAGTAGCACCTGACACTCCCCGCTCTTCAGTGTCTATTCCCATCTCGTGAAGCTGCACCCGTAATGATTGGGGTGTGAGTGGCGGGTGGATTATGTCCCTTTCAACGTCCTTAGGTTCTAGAAGCATCCCTGGTGTATACTATTTTCTCAATAAGCCACTGCCGGTCAGGGATTTTAATGAATGAGTGTGGATCAGATGCCTCAGAGTCGGATTCCTGCCTTGGGCCATGTGAGCCCTTTTACACAAGCCTTTCTGAGCTGCGAAAGTCCTTTCTTATGCATGGCCTACTCTGTCTCTCAGATGTCCCCGAAGACAGGAGAGAGAGAGACGTGCACAGTTAGGACAGCCGTGCACGCAGGATGGGGTAGAAAATTGGACTCCTTTTGAGGTCCACAGAACATCTGCGCACGATGCTGACTATCTGAGCCACGGGAAGGGCCTGAGACATTTGGGCTCCGTCGTGTTCCAGTGCCTGAATCGCACGGCATCCTCCCCCCCACCCCCGTGATGCACCCCGTCAGAAAGCCGCGCGCTTGCGAGAGTTGGTCTCTACCCTCCTTTGGTCCCCCACGTTTTCAGTGATGCAGATGATGGGTCTTACGATTTGTCAACTCTGTGGGCGTTTCAACGTGGACCGGGCTTTGATTTTCAAAGGGGATCTTCCCCAGGCTGGGGAAGGCCCACGCAGGCCCAGTGAGCCAAGGGATAGCCACAAGTTTTCTGTGGTCATGCGAGGGTAAGCCGCCGTCGCTCTAAGGCGGACCGTGCTGCTAACATTTGGCGCATAAGCGTTAGGCGAAACTGCGTGATGCATTCCATTTCTTCTCCTAAAACAGGCTCTGTGTTAGTCTGTAGGCTTAACGAAAATGTCCTACGCACATTTCCGTAGACCGAGATGTGATGTGGGTGGATTGCATACATTGAGCGCATTTGTCTACATTTTCAGGGTTTTTTGCAATGGGTATGTTGAGATGTCGGCCCCCATTGTAAGTAGGAGAGAATCTGCACCTACTGATTGAACAAAAATGATGGCAAGGGTCCTCTTGACTAGCCATCTCTTCCTGGAGCAGGGAATGACGTCTGATCATAGTGTGGCCCCGTGAAGCAATTGAGGAAGTGGTAGGTAGAAGAAAAAGGGGCAGGAGACCACTAAGAGTACGCCTTCCCAGCCCCAGCCTGGGCGTCTGGGCGCACCTGTTCATCTGGAGCAAGAAGGTTGAGAAACTCCCTCCCTCGCAGAAGTAAAACTTGCAGGAGGCAGAGTGGAGCCCTCCCTCCAGGGCAGACACAAAGCTGGACTTGGGAGCAAAGGAGAGGGCTGAGGGGACTAACAGGGATGAGGCATGGTTCCCACATCTATTGTGTGGTGATTTTCTCTGAAATGAATCCTTTCCAGGAGGGAGAGAGAGGGTCCTGAGACTCGGAAGGTAAATAAAAAGTCACACTCTGTGAAAGCAGGACCTTGGAAGATTTTCTTGAAGCCCCTCCCCAGCTTAGTTTTGTTTTTTGTTTTGTTTTGTTTTGTTTTGTTTTGTTCAAGTTTGAACCACTGCTGGTAGACAGAGTCTCCGATGGGCTGCACCAGAGGTTCGTAGGCTGCTGTGCCTTCTGCAAGCCCCGCCGTGGCAGCTTTCCTGAGTGATCACCCTGGGGTGGGGTTTTTTTTCAACGATGCTGCTGTTTTTTCAGCCCTCGGTGCTCCTTGTAAGTAGCCCCTACTCATACTCCTGTTGCTGACCTCAATAAAAAGTTCATCAGTTCACCAAATTGGAATTAGATACGATTGTGACTTTGGTCTCTTTTTGGGTTCCCCTTTTAAGGCGAGTAGACATGTGTGTCCTGTTTCCCCCAGGAAGACACGTCACACAGCAACATTGAGCAGAGGTTGTAGGCCATTCTCCTTGGTGTGATAATGGATAAGTGATCTGAATGGGTACGAGCCTGTGAGAGATGGAGCCGATCAGAGACCAGCACTGTATTCCCACCTTGATTGAGGGACGGCTGCCTGCTTGGCAGCCCGGTCCCCAAAGATGTGATCTCAGCAGGAAAGCCACGCGCTGCCCTTCCCAGACAAACCAAGACATAGGTACTTAGTGGTGACCAGGTCCAGTGAACCAGCAAAAGAAGAATATGAGACAGACACAGAGACAGTAGCCATATTCAGCTGCCTAGCTGTGATCGAGTGTCAGGACTCTGTAAATTAACTTTTGCTTGTGTGCATGCATGTGAGTGCGCTTGTCTGTGTGTGTGTGTGCGCGCGCGCGCGCGAGCGCATTTGCATGTGTGTGCATGTGTGCATTTGCATGTGCGTGCATGTACATATTATGTATATGCACACGCATATGGAGGTCAGAGGCTGACATCAAGTGTTTTCTTTAACCTCACTGCCCCTTATTTTTGAGATGAGGCTTCTTGCTGAATCTGGAGTGTCCCCGCCAAACTGATAGAATGATTTATTGGGGTAGCTTACAGGCTGTGGTCTGGCTATTCCAGTAGGGATCCTCCCCGGACGTGGGATTACAGGCATGTGCCACCACCCCTGGTTTTTCTGTGGGTGCCAGGGATCCAAAATCAGACCCTCACACCGGTGTAGCGAGCATTTTGCAAACTGAACCGTCTCCGCAGTCCCTAAAACACACAAAGAATACATGAACATGTTAGTTTTTACATGAAAGTATCTATTCACAGGGTAGCACACGCATGACAGAGTGTTTGTTGAATCCTCCCTAACTCCTTCCCTCCTTACTCTTACAGAAGCAGGCTAACACGATATGATTAGGCTGCACAAAGGCTTGTGTAGCAAAGGAGCTTCTTACTCTAAAGTAAGAAGAAAAACATCACCAATGCCTACCTTGGTGTCTTTTCTATTGCTGCGATGATGCATCACGACCAAGGCAATGTATAAACAGAAAGCGTTCAGTTGGAGTTCCTGTTTCAGAGGGCTAGCGTCCCTGACAGTCCAGCAAAGGCATGAGGGCAAGCAGAGCTGAGAGCTCACATTTGACCTGAAGGCATAAGGCAGAGAGAGGACACTGGGAATGCTGCCAGTCTTTTGAAACCTCCAAACCTGCCCCCGGTATTGAGTGACCTCCAACAAGACCACACCTCCTAATCCTTCCCAAGCAGTTCCACCGGCTGGGGAAAAGCATTCAGATCCAGGAGCCTATGAGGGTCATTCTCGTTCAAAACACGCAATCAGTAAACCTGGAGTTGTTTTGACCCACCCTACCCTCACCTAAGCAGTACGTTTCATCTGCACATAGGGCCTTTAGGTTTGGATGGAACGTGTGTGTGACACTGGTGGACATGAGGCCTTGACCTTGGAATGCACACACGTCATTGACAGTTTTCGCTCAGAAGTGAGCTGCCTGCCTTACCTCCTTACGATCTACCCTTTTCCCCCTGCTGATGGGTGGTTTGGTTGGCTTTATCTTTCCACAACAAGCATGCTCCCAGGGGCTCCCTGAACGTAGTTCTTTCCAGACTATATGCCCATAGGTAGACATAGCAGAAGTCTGAACATCCACAGTGCATTGAATGTACTCTCAATTTCCCCCTCATACTGGTTTGAAGAGTGTGTCTCCCCCCCATTCATATCACATAAATATTCGCATGTTTACAGACTCCTGGTTAAAAAAAATAGAACATCCTTCACTTATTGGCTAGTGGGTTTTATCCATGAAGCACAAAACTCTGCCTATCTTTCTGTCCGTAATTGTCTTTTTCTTATTTGCTTATGCTTACTAATGTTTTAGATGCACTTGTGCACATTCTTGTCTATTCTTTGGAGATTTTCCTCATTACGCTGAAAGTCACCAATTATTAGTATCTATTTATTCAATGTGTGTATGCCTGCATGTATGTAGGCACCATAAACTGGAGTGCTTGGGAAGGCCAGAAGAGGGCACCAGATTCCCTGGATCTGGAGTTCCAGGTGGTTGTGAGCTGACCGTGTGTTGGTGCTGAGAACCAAGCCTGGGCCCTCTGCAGAAGCTTCCAGTACTCTTAGCCACCGAGCCGTCCCTCCATGGCTCCATCTCATGATATTCATCCTATCCCTCCTCACCTTCTCCCCGAAGGAACGAGGCAGCTCTCATGATCTGCTTCCTTAAAAGGAAGGAAAATGGATTCCAGTGATCCCAAAGGATGGAGGTGTCAACCATTGTCTTCATCCATACCTCCTCTATGGAGAGCACGGTAGACACAACTCACTCGCCAAGAAATTCCTTCCCCTCAGCCTGATTTCAGCCACAGAACGCCCCTAACAATAGTGGCCACCAGGACTCAGCCAGAGTTATCTCCTAAGAAAATCTGTATGCTGCCATTGGCCAAGGCATCATCGAGTGCATTTTAATCATCTTGGTGTACGTGGTGGGCATTCAGAGTGCCCTTCCCCTTTCAAGGATCATCTCATCAGAGTTTTCATTAAAAAATAAGATTCAGCTAATTGCTTTGACCTCACCTTTAGGAAGATGATCATAATAGCAAGCTAGCATTTATTGAGTGGATACTATGTACCAGACAGTGTGTAAAAATCCTTATACGTGTTTTCCCATTGATGCCAGTGACAGATACTTAACTGGAATGGCATCATGTCAGGGGATATAGGACAAAGAGTCCCCTCTGCTGCTCTTGGCCTTACTGTCTCCTCTCCTTCAAATGTGAGCAACAGAAATCAGCTCTCCTTACTCGTGAAGGAGCCTATCCATCCCTGAGCATGTTGTTTTTCTTTGGATGAGCCCAAGGCTTCTCAGGAACATAGCGAGTCATTTTGTCTTCATGGCCATGGAATACAGCTCCCAGCATAGTGGGTGTCTTAGCTATGTTTCTCACATCCATGATGGAATGTCTGACAGGGGCCAGTTAGTGAAGGACTTTCTATCTTCATGCGTTAGAGGCGGGAGTGCATCGTGGTAGGCAAGGCGTGGCTGCCAGAGCAGGGGGTTGGTTTGAGGCTGCTGCTTCTCACGTTATGGCGGATCATGAGGTAGAGACCTTGAGGCAGAAAAAGAGGTAGATGTCGTCTTCAAGGTCCATTCCCACTGACCCACTTCTGACAAGCTGGGACACAGTTCAGAAAGTTCCACGGTTTCCCAAGGCAGAACCGCCAACTGGAGGCCAGATACCCAAACCCATGAGCCTGCAGGAGATGTTTCAGAGTCAAACCGTTGTTAAGGAGCAAGTGACAGCAGTTTCACATCAATAAAGGCTCCTGTCTGCAGCTGAGCATGCCCCAGACCTTTGTCAAGGCATGGTGCATTCTCTGGCTGCTGTAAGTACCCAGTACTGAGTCACCAGTATATAGTATCTATCAGGAGTTGTCCTTACCCTTGAAGGCATTTCTACAAACACAAATGCCTGCTAAGTCCTCCTTCTTAGGGGTAACCCCACTCCCACCTGAGACCAGTATCAGATGAACACCGAATAGAAAAGCCCAGACCTCTGGTTCCAAGTCGGATAATCCCTGGTACCATGAGCGCTCCAGACTGCCTCCATTGTGTCGGGTAATTTTCTGCATGCGTCAACTTGACTGGATCGGGATTGCTTTGAGAAGTGACAAATCGATTTTGGGGGTGCTTCCAGGGGAACCTGAGGGGACTACATGGGGTGATCGGTCCTCGTTACGAGTGGGCACCATCCGGATGGCTGAAGCTAGAGCAACAACAAAAGCAAAAAAAGGAACAGAAGAAGGGGAGGCCTGGGGAGACGGCCCATGGGATGAAGAGCTAAGCACACAAATGTGAAGGTCAGAGTTTGGACCTGCGGATCCCACATGAAATGGGTGTACGCAGTAGGACAACTCCAGTGAGGTGGTGGCAGACAGGGGAGTACCTCCAGGAGCTTGTGGGATTGCTAGCCTAGCGGCTATGTGGCGGATGAGGGGCTCTGCTTTGAAACAAGGTGGAAGATGAGAACTGCCACCTGAGTTTGTCCCCTGACTACCGCATGGCACTCTTACACACAGAGAGAAACATCAGAGAGGAAAAGCAAGCTGGCCTGCATCTCCCGGAGCTGAGATTCTTGCTGCTCTTTGGGCTCCAGAACTCCAGCTCCTCAGGCCTTTGAACTGTGTGAATTGCACATTCTAGCATGGGGGGAATCTCATATTTTTTTGGACCTGCACTGAACCACGCTACCAGCACCCCAGGATTCCCAGCTCCCCGATGACATATTGCGGTGTTGTTCAGCCTCAACAGTCATGTGTGCCAATTGGCCTAACAAAGTCCCCGTATTGCTGTTTTTTTTTCTATGATAGAAATGATGGAGCGAGGGTTTATTTCGACTCATGGTTTCAAAAAGTTCAGACTGTTGTGGCAGGGAGGGCAGAGGCAGAGCAGAGAGAGACAGACAGACAGACAGACAGACAGAGACAGAGACAGAGAGACAGAGAGAGACAGAGACAGAGAGAGATAGAGACAGAGAGTATGTGTGTGTGTATGTCCTGGATAGTTTTATGTCACCTTGATACAAGCTAGAGTTATCTGAAAGGAAGGAACCTCAATTGAGATAATGCACTCTTTAAGACCTGGCTATAAGGCATTTTCTTAATTAGTGATTGATGGGGAGGACCCAGTCCATAGTGGGTGGTGCCATCCCTGGGCAGGTGGTCCTGGGTTCTATAAGAAAGCAGGCTGAGCAAGCCAGTAAGCAGCTCCTGCCTCCAAGTTCCAGCCCTGCTTTCTCTGGTGATAGACTACAACGTGGAAGCGTAAACCAAATAAATCCTTTCCCTCCTCAACTTGTTCTTTGGGCATGGCGCTTCACCAGAGTGATAGTAACTCTAAGAAAGACAGACGTGCAGACAGAAAGACAGGTAGGCAACACCGCCTTTCCCCTCTCTCCCCCTTTATTTTACTTGGTTGCCAAGCCCGTGAGGGTGGCCCTGCCCACATTCCAGGTGGTCCTTCTTCCTCGGCTGTTCATCTCTGAAAGCACCTCCCAAACACACCCAGGAACACGCTTTACAGCTCCCAGGAGCATTCTGAATCCAGCCATGTTCACCATGGCTTACCATCCCGCTTGCCCTCCTGTGTCTATATCTAGCTGTTGGTTCTATGTCTCTGGAGAGCCCTGATCCTCAGACATGATTAATCCCTGTGCTCACCTGATTTCTTCCTCGGACCTCCTCAGCTTCTTCTTTTCCCTCCCATTGCTTGCATATAAAACCTCGATCGCCATTCTCCTTTAACAAACGGAACCTTAACACGAGGCTCAAGAGTCCTCTGCTCCCTCCAGCCTGTGTATATTTCAGCTTCTACAATAGGACACCCTGTCTGTCTCTGACCGGCGCCACCCAGTCGAAGCCCCAGGAATCCCTATCAAGAGGAAGGAAGTCTGTCTGTCTGTTCAAATGGTAGACAGCAGAGAGACACTGGGTCCTATAGACCCCCTTTGCAATTAACTTCCCATGTCTCCCTGTCAATCAAAATACAATGTGACTGATAAACGCTGGTTTAAGGAATGAGTTAAGACACTGGTGCTCACTTTCGCCCTGGAAGAGCTTTTTTGTTGTTGTTTTTCACTTAGCTACTGTTTTCATTGCTGGCACCTAATGCTGGCACCCCGCTCAAGGGGGCTGGGATTTATTTGGGCTCTCGGCTCAGTCTGGCATGGCAGGGAAGGCACAATGGAGGAGATCCTCCCAACTCAGAGGAGACTCAGGGCATCAGGAAGCAGACAGAGTGGGAACAGGGCTGCCCTACCACCCTGCAGTCCCAGCCATCCAGCTCTAGACCCACCAGCTAATCCTCACATAAGAAAGATCCTGAACACCAACTGGAGGCCAAGTGTCCAAACAGCGGGGGACATTTCACACACCTACTGTAGGAGATAGCTCGTCTTAGCTTTATAAGCAATTTGAAGTATAAACTTAGGATTATTGACAACTCGGGATGGTTGCAATCCATCCATTCTTTAAAGATTTATTTATGTATTTATTATGTATGCAATGCAATGTTCTGCCTGCATGTATGCCTGCAGGCCAGAAGGGGGCACCAGATCTCATTACAGATGGTTGCGAACCACCTTGTGGTTGCTGGGATTTGAACTCAGGTCCTCTGGAGGAGCATCCAGTGCTCTTAACCTCTGAGCCATCATCTCTCCAGCCCCAACAATCCAGCCATTTCTACTGTCAGAAGACCAGGCCACAGACTCCGGAGGACCGTCAACCGTCAACGTTGCAGTCCCAGCAACTCCTAGACCAGCTTCTCCATTTCTAAGCTCCAAGGCCTGCATCCTGCTTTCCTCCGCTATCTCGGGCTCCATGGGCATGGCATTCTGAAAAGTGTTTACAGAGGCAAATCGTAAACATCAGATAGCAGTAACAGCCGCCTACCAAAGCATGAATTATCTGCTATGTCCAAACACTGGAGTATCCGAAGGTTTTTAATCTAAAAAACACATTAAGCACAGTAGACTTTTTACCTATGCACATTCTAGATAATCCCTCTCTCTCTCTCTCTCTCTCTCTCTCTCTCTCTCTCTCTCTCTCTCTCTCTCTGTTGTTCCTTTATCTCGTATGTGTATAAACATAGCCTTAACGTCAAAAGAGTCTGTTTTCTCAGAAACCCTACTGAAATGGGAAGGGCTCCAGGCCATTTTATTTGTTTGTCTTTTGAGACGGTCTCACTGTGTAGACCAACCTGGCCTTGAACTCCTGGTCATCCTGTGGACATCTCATCTGAGGGTAGGACCCCTGGGGCGGGTGTTCCTGAGCTGCAGGGAGAAAAAAAATGACGTGGGTAATTCGTGAGGAGTAAGCCGTTGAGCAGAGTTCCTCCATGGCTTCTTTTCAGTTCCCGCCACCAGGTCCGCGCCCTGCGTGAGTTCCTGCCTGGACTTGGCGGCGGTCTGAATAAGAATACACCCCACGGGCTCAGAGATTTGAATGCTTGGACACCAGGGAGTGTCACTGCTTGAAAGGATTAGGAGGTGTGTGTCACTGCGGCAGCCGCGTCTGCCTGTGTGATGTGATGCTCCCTCCATGATGAGGAGGGACTGACTCTCTGAAACTGCAAGCCAGCTCTCAGCTAAATGCATTTTCTTATAAGAGTTACTGTGCAGCCGGGCGGTGGTGGCTCACGTCTTTTATCCCAGCACTCGGGAGGCAGAGGCAGGCGGATCTCTGTGAGTTCCAGGACAGCCTCCAAAACCACAGAGAAACCCTGTCTCGAAAAAAAAAAACCACCAACAGCAACAACAAAAAAGAGTTACCGTGCCCATGGGCACAGAGGAGCTGGCTCCTCCCCTCCCTTGCTGCAGGAGGGTGGGGTGGCCCCAGTGGCTCAAGTATCGTCCAGGTCTGCAACCAAGCCTGGGTTTGGCCCTACCCTAGCGTCTACCTCATCTAGGAGCTGGTGAAGCTTTTGAAATGACTGGTCCTGTGGCACAAACACCAGCAGAATCTCCATGACTCTGGGTGGCTGCAGGACATCCCGGAGGAGTTCCTGTGAGGATCCAGTGATGATGGTGTACCAGAAGCCAATGGCCTTGAACCAGACCAGTGACTCATTTGCAATGAACATTTGCTAGGAAAAGTTGATTAGACAAAAGGGAACACTGCATGATGTACGGAAGCTCCCGGTACCACCAGGAGGAATGAGGAGGAGTTGGAGAGGTGGGGTAAGAAATCATGTTAAATAATAATAATAATAATTTAAAAGTTCATCATTGTGTTTGAAACGGGGAACAAAAAAAAAAAAAGAGTTGCTGAGGCCGTGATGTCTCTTCATAGCAATTGGACACCAACTAAGACAAACTTCCTTCAGTGACAGATGATAAGCTAGGACATGGAAAACAAATTAACCTTTCCCTCCCCACGTCTGCCTTGGTCGTCATCTTTACCACAGCAACAGAAAAGTAAACTAGGACACCTGTGAAGTCTCTCTGGGAAACGTGGGTGACCCATATTTTGGGTTTAATATCCATTTAAAAATTTATTTGTCTGGTTGTATTACCTGCCTGTGCACTGTGTGTGTGTGTGTGTGTGTGTGTGTGTGTGTGTGTGTGTGTGTGCGTGCGTGTGTGCAGTACCCATGCAGGTCAGAAGAGGGCATCAGACCTCTGGGACACAGAGTCCCCAAGCGCATGCTGAGAACCAAACCTGGGTCCTTTACAAGAGCAACAAGTACTCTTAGACACTGAGCCACCTCTCCAGCCCTTAAATATCCATTTCTGGGTTTATTCTGAGCTCCAGTCTGAGTCCTGTTTCTCCTCTGTCACCTCCTGTAGCCAGGATCCACCTGTCCCAATATCACTTATCAGACTCTCCTGCTCCGAGTCAGTCATTAGGAATTCTCTAGGCTCTGCATCCTCCTAGGCTGCATTCAGTCCATGGATGGGTGCCTTTCGGGAAACAAGGCGGGCAGGGAACCAACTTCTGCTCTTTCCCTTCCCACCTGACCATCTGTCCCCACCCCCACCCCCCCACCCACCTGCAGGCATTTGTCTGACACTGCCTGCCGCCTCCCTGGAAGACCAAAGAGCCTGCGACTGGCCCGGGGACAGAGTCTCCAAGTGACTGGTCCTCTCCACCAGTGCTGTGATGTTGCAAACTAGCTGGAGGTTTCCAGGTAGACGTCCATGCTGTGAGAGCGACCTAACAGTAGCTATTTCAAAAGGCTAAGTCTCTCTATCTTCTTCGAGTCCTTCCTTGGGGTGACGGCTCTCTTCGAAGGGGACAGACGATGCGATTCAGGGCCATAACACGAGGCCAGATATTCAAGATGGAAGGACCGTAGGAGGGACGGAGAGATGGAGAGTTCACATTGCAGCAGGCTGTGTTTCCCGGTCCATGACAATTTATTCTCCAATCAAGAGCCATCCTCCTCACTCTGCCGAATCATACACCAGACCTCCCCCCCCATTACATCAAGAAAGAGGAGCCGTAACAAACGGCATTACGACGTCACAAATCAATTTTATTGAAACCGTATTAGGGTTCAGTAAAGCTGGAGGACCAGACACTGAAGGAGAGGGAAGGGGAGACGGCACACCAAGATTTACTTCTGAGTGCTACAAAATATTGAACTAAAAATAACATTAAAGACGAAATTTGTAATGAATCTCAAGCTGCTAAATTCCCCCAAGGCTGAGTCTGCCAAAGGCTTCGTGGCAATCCTCTGTTCTTTCCTGTCTTTATTTAAATATTTTATACAGTTGTCTATGTTCATGTGCGGAGGGAACTGTCATTTATATTTCAGTCCACTCTAAAATGGATCTTAGGCTACCTCAAGCTGAGCTGCGTGCAGCGTGGGGCTGAGCCGGGAGGTAGGCTCGGATGGGGAGAATAAATGAAGACTGATTCTTAATGTACTTTTTGTGTACTTTCATTTCCCTGTCATGTTTTCCGCCTTAAACCTGATTTGTAATTCTATGGGTTTTGTGACATTATGATAAGATACAATGCACACAAGACTCCCATTTAGCAGGGACATTGACGGGCATTTGAGTTAAAGAGAGTGGTTGACGGACGCGGAGCTGGGTTCGGACCCTGCGGCTTAATGCGCAGCTGAAGAAGTTGCTTGCATCCGGAGCCACAGTATTTCATGCTTTTCTATACATTAGGACTTTGCCAAAGTGAGCTTTCGGGAGAATAAAGCATTTCCCGAGATAAATTCAATTTCCGCTAGTGTTGAACTGAACTTTGTGTGTCACTTACAGATTCGCTCCAGGTTGGGCAGGAAAGTGCATTTTCTTAGTTTATGAACCAAGCGGCGGGGTGAGAGTCCACAGCAAGGGCAGGAGCTGGGAGAGAGAGGAAGGGGAGCGGTTTGGAGGCCGACTCCAGGAGGAGGTGCCTCATAAACTCTGTGTATCAGATAGGGCAGGTGGGGGGGGGATGGACGCCTGATGGGTTCTGCAGAGGGACTGGGGTGTCTGGGTTCAAAGAGCACAATACAGTGAGGGTGGCTTTGCTGTGTCCCCAACCCCTCAGCAAATCAAGGATCACCGGGGCTGAGGCCAGCGGGATCACCTGGAAGAGGTGTGTCTTGTCCTAGCCGGCTGAGAGCTAGAGTTCTTCTCTCAGCCTTTATGCTGGCACACGCCTGGACAGAATACCCTCCCAGACCAGCTAACCCGGCCACTGCCACTGCTGCTGGGGGCTCTCTTCAGAACCCAGAGTTCTGGGCAGCACGCCCACTACCATCTGTATATTTCCCGAGAGGGTAAATGACAGCTCCTAGGATGTATTTGTGGGGACCAGGGGACAGCCTTGGGGGGGGATCCACAATCCCTGTACTCCTTAAAAACCACAGGTCCAGGATTAAAGTAGTAACACCTGTATTCTCCAAAACAAAATGGGATATACTGCGTGGGAATGATTGTTTCTCCCTCTCCTACCCTACCCTCCTTACACCCTCCCATACGAACCTGTTGTGCCTGTGTAACTGGAAAACAGCACGGTGGCCACACAAACACAGCTTGTGCTATATAGTGGAACACCAGACAGTCCCCCTCCAGGGAAAACCAGACAGTCTCTCTCCAGGGAAAACCAGACAGTCCCCCTCCAAGGAAAACCAGACAGTCCCCCTCCAGGGAGAACCAGACAGTCCCCCTCCAGGGAGAACCAGACAGTCCCCCTCCAGGGAACACCAGACAGTCCCCCTCCAGGGAAAACCAGACAGTCCCCCTCCAGGGAACACCAGACAGTCCCCCTCCAGGGAAAACCAGACAGTCCCCCTCCAGGGAAAACCAGACAGTCCCCCTCCAGGAAAAACCAGACAGTCTCTCTCCAGGGAAAACCAGACAGTCTCCCTCCAGGGAAAACCAGACAATCCCCCTCCAGGGAAAACCAGACAGTCCCCCTCCAGGAAAAACCAGACAGTCTCTCTCCAGGGAAAACCAGACAGTCCCCCTCCAGGGAAAACCAGACAGTCCCCCTCCAGTGAGCTCTGTGCTGATCCCCCACAAAATAAACATACTCTGTCTCAAAAATCTGTGAATAGGGTCATTATTTGGGAAGGAGATCTTTATGGATAGAATTAAGTGAACAGTCCCCAAATAAAATCATCCTGGGTAAGCAGGTAGACCAATCTCAGGCCTTTTTTTTCACTTTCACACAAAAGGTTTATTGGGGAGGGGAATGGAAAGTGGAGGGGAGACCAGTCTCTGGAGATTGGAACGGTGGAAGAGGGAGGGAGGCATGGGCGGGGCCCTTTTTATTTTTTTTAAATTAATTTGTTTTTTACATTCCAACCCCAGTTCCTTTTTCTCCTTTCCTCCTGCTTCCCACCTGCTCCCCGGAGAACGTAAGGTGTCCCCTAGGAAGTCTACTAAGTCTGTTCTATCATCTTGTTGAGGCAGGACCAAGGCTCCTCTCCACCCCCCACACCCCTGTGTCTAGACTGAGCATGGTATCTCTCCATATAGAATGGGCTCCATTAAGTCAGTTTGTGCATTAGTGTTAGATCCTGGACCCACTGTCAGTGGCCTCATATATTGTCCCAGCCACACCATTGTCACCTATATTAAGGGAGTCTAGTTGGGACTTACGCAGGTTCCCCATTTGTCAGACCAGAGTTAGTGATCTCTCACTAGCTAGGGTCAGCTGACTCTGTGGGTTTCCCCATCATGGTCTTGACTCCTTTCTTCATATTTTTGCTCCTCCATCACTTTTATTGTAGTCCAGGAGCTTGGCCAAATGGTTAGTTGTGGATTTCGGCATCTGTTTCCATCTGTTTATGAGGGTTCTAGCTTCTCTGGGGTTGTGGATTGTAGGCTGGATATCTATCCTTTGCTTTATGTCTGGTATCCACTTATGAGTGAGTATATACCATATTTGTCTTTCTGGTTTTGGGTTACCTCACTCAGGGTGTTTATTTTCTGGTTCTATCTATTTTCCTGTAAATTTTAGGATGTCACTGTTTCTTACCACAGAGTAGTACTCCATTGTGTAAATATACCACATTCCTCTTATCCATTCTTCAGTTGAGGAGGGGCATCTAGGTGTTTCCAAGATCTGGCTATGACTAATAATGTTGCTAAGAACATAGTTGAGCAAATGTCCTTGTGGTGTGAATGTGTCTCCTTTGGGTATATGCCAAAGGAGTGGTATTGCTGTGTCTTGAGATAGATCGAGTCTCAGTTTTCTGAGAAGTCTCCATACTAATTTCCACAGCAGCTGTACAAGTTCCAGCAATGGAGGAGTGTTCCCCTTTCTCCACATCCCCTCCAGTGTCAACTGTCATTGGTGTTTTTGTTCGTAGCTATTCTGCTCTGTGTAAGATGGCATCTCAGAGTTTCTTTGATTTTCATTTCCCTGATGACTAAGAATGTTGAGCATTTCCTTAAGTGTCTTTCCACCATTTGAGATTGTTCTGTTGAGAATTTTCTGTCTAGATCTGTACCCCATTTTTTAAAAATTGAATTATTTGGTAGGTTGACATCCAGTTTCTTGAGTTCTTCATATATTTTGGAGATCGGCCCTCTGTTAGATGTGGGGTTGGTGGCGATCTTATCCCATTCTGTAGGGATAAGATTCTGTCCCAATCACAGGCCTTCTCATGAGAGATGGGAGAGAACGAGAGAGACAAGACACTAAGAGACTGAAGTAATCCAGCCACAAGCCAGGGGAAGCCTGCACCATCAGGATAGATAAGAGGATCGCCCCCTGAGTCTTTGGAGGAAGTGGGGCCCTGTTAACATCTTGATTCTAGGCATTGGACCTCTAGAACTGTGTGTAGTATCAGTCAGGTTTCCATTACTGTGGAAAAGTACCTCAGAGGGTAATGGGGAGGTGGGAGGCAAAGAAGGGAGGGAGGGATGGACGGAGGAAGGGAAGTTGATTCAGTAGCTAGAAAGGCAGCTCAGAAGTTAAGATCATTTGCTGTACTTTCAGTTCGGATCCCAAATCCAGGCAGCTTCTGGTTGCCCGTAAATCCCGCTCCAGAGAATCCAACAAACACCCTTCCTGGCCCCCATGGGTACCCTTAACATACATGGCATCCACACAGAGACTCGTGAACGTACCAGTTAACAGACTCTCACACACATGCGTATTTTAAAAATGTCTTTAAGAATAGAAGATTTAAGTGCCTCTCAGCCATTTTAGACTCCTCTATTGAAAACTCTCTATTTAGTTCTGCAGCCCACTTTTTAATTGGGTCCTTTGGTGTTTTGGAGACTTGCTTCTTGAGTTCTTTGTAAATTTTGGAGATCAACCCTCTGTCAGATGTGGGATTAGTGAATATTTCAACATCCTTAGCCATCCGGGAAATGCAAATCAAAACAACTCTGAGATACCATCTCACTCCTGTCAGAGTGGCTAAAATCAAAAACACCAATGACAATTTATGTTGGAGAGGATGTGGAGAAAGGGGAACACTCCTCCATCGCTGGTGGGAGTGCCAACTGGTTCAGCCACTTTGGAAATCAGTATGGAGATTCCTCAGAAAAATGGGAATAAACCTACCACATGACCCAGCAACTCCACTCTTAGGCATATATCCAAAAGATGCCCATTCATACAACAAAGATGTCTGTTCCACTATGTTCATAGCAGCTTTATTTGTAATAGCCAGAACTTGGAAGCAACCTAGATGTCCCTCAACCGAAGAGTGGATAGAGAAAATGTGGTACATCTACACAATGGAGTACTATTCAGCAGAAAAAAATAATGGAATCATGAGATTCGCAGGCAAATGGATGACACTAGAAGAAACCATCCTGAGTGAGGCAACCCAGTCACAAAAAGAGAAACATGGTATGTACTCACTCATATATGGATTTTAGACATAGATCTGGGGAGTGCCAGCCTACAATCCTATGGCCAGAGAGTCTGGGAAACAGAAACTTCATTTAGTGGCTGATCGAAGAAGAGGCAGATTCCCTTGGTTAAGTACTGAGCTGAACTCAAGAAAGCCAGTAACAGAGAGGGAGGACTGATGATCAAAGGGATTAAGACTGGGCTGGTTTAACCCCCAGAAACAGCTGACCAGACAAAGGTGAACTCTTGAATCCCAGGCATCAGCCTGGGAATCCAGCATGGGACTGATCAAGACCCCCTGAATCTGGGTGTCAGTGAGGAGGCCTAGGGAATCTATTGAGCCTTGGGCAGCAGATCAGTACCCATCCCAAGTATACACACGGACTTTGGACTCCCATAGAACAATGTGAGGTGCACTCTCACCCTGAACTCTTGGGGAAGGGTCTAGGACCTGCCCTATATGAAATGACAGACTATGGACACCCCCATGGAGGGCCTCACCCTCCCTGGGGGAATGAGGGGATAAGGGGGGGGTTGTGGGGAGGGCACGGGAGGAGGGGAAGGAAAGGGAGAGGGACCTGGAACTGACTTGTGAAGCAACCTTGTTTCTTATCTAAATTTAAACTGGAAAATAAAATATAAAAAATAAATTAAAAAAAAAGAATAGAAGATTTAGTTTGGTTCATGGTTTCCTCTGTGTGTGTGTGTGTGTGTGTGTGTGTGTGTGTGTGTGTGTGTGTGTGTCAGCGTGTATGTGTGCATGCCCCTGTGTGGGTCTGCTGGCATGTGCATGCCATAGCACATGTGTCAAGGTCAGAGGACAATCTTAAGTGTTGGTCCTTGCCTCCCACCCTATTTTAAGACCTGGCATCTTCATTGTTTGTCCCACCTATGCAAAGGTGGGCCGGCCTGCGAACTTCCAGGCATCCTCCTGCCTCCACCTCCCATCTTGCCCTAAGAATTCTGAGATGGCAGATTCACGTTGCTGCCTACAGCTTTACACGGGTTCTGGGGACTTGAACTCAGGCCCTCAGACCTAAACAGCAAGTGTTTTTACCCTCTGAGCCTTCTCCCTAGTCCATCAACCCATGGTCTGTAGACTCCACTGTTTGCTACAAAGTCTTGGTGGAACAAAGATGCACACTTTAGGGTGGTCAGAGAGAGGGGGGAGGGAGAGAGGGAAGGTGGGCAAGGACCCTCCCAAAGCCATCTCCCACAGACTTTCTCCCTTCTCCGTCGCGGATTGGCCCGTCAAGCTTTCGAGTAAAAACTAACGGCATTTAGAGTCTTCCTTATCCAATCAGCTCTCGTTGGTCCACCTCTGGACATTGCTGTCCTGGGGAACCAAGTGTTACAACACATGGACTTCTCCGAAGGACATTCTAGATCCAAACCAAGGAGGAAAACAAAGTCTGCATTGTGAAGCCACCCAGCTTGTGGTGATCTGATGTGGGATATCCCCACTAAGCAAATTCTCTTTCTTCGCTCAGGTCCCTATCTTCAAAGGGAATCTGTCAGCATCATTCCTATGGGAACGTTAAGAAACGTGGTCCTGTGGATGCAGTGCGGGCAGGGCTCGGGGGGGAGGGATGATGCTCTGTGGTGTATCATTTTTTTTAGTACAACACAGTCTTTCTAATAGCTACGTTGTCCGGGGTGAGTTGGGTGGGCATCACCCTTTCCTTTTCCCTGGACAAGGGATGCCTGGACTCCCCTCAGGGTCCGTGCCCTTCAGAAAGCCCACAAAGGCCTTCCCCTCGTGATGGGGTGACTTTGACATCAATGCCTGTCAAATCCAGCCCCAGCTGTTTACGGGTTGCCTTCTGGAACCCCTGAATTTCACAGACAACACTGAGAAGCTACTGGACTCAAAGTTCCTCCAGCCTCGATGAACAGAATCCCACTCACTCCGTTTAAGCAATGAAGCCAATTCTGCTGTTAGGAATAACAGACATTGGGGGACCTAAGCATGAAGGAAAGCCCTGCCTTCTCCAAATGCAACCTGATACCGGGCCTCCCTTCCCTCTGCCTCTTTCTGTCTCCCCCCTGAAGACCAGCTGTCTCCTTCCTTTAGAAAAGAGGTTAGGAATCCATGGATCCCATGGATGTCCTGAGCCCAAATCCCTGCCTAACTCCAAATCACCTACAAGAGCACAATGGCAAACCACAGCTTGCTCATGTCATGCTCTGTCCATGCTACTCCTGGCCCATAAAGACCCCAGTGGGATAGTCACAGAGTGTAGCATGGCCCTAGTGTTAGTCTTTTTTTTTGTTTTTTTTTTTTCGAGACAGGGTTTCTCTGTATTGTTTTGGAGGCTATCAGTCCAGACCAGCCTCGAACTCACAGAGACCAGCCTGCCTCTGCCTCCCGAGTGCTGGGATTAAAGGCGTGTGCCACCACCGCCCGGCTAGTGTTAGTCTTGAGATCTAAGATTGGTTGTTGGGCTCAGGGATACAGTGTGGTGAATGAGCAGGGGAAATTATCTTCTATGAAACATCCCTACCTAGTCCCCAGCTAGGGATGCTGCGTCAGGTTGTGTAGCCTGGCAGGAAGAGACAAGCTCCTGGAGGCGGGCCCTTGGTGGTCCATTTTGACTCTCTGTTCCCTGACCAGTCTTGATGGTTTCCCCGCCACGATGAACTGACCCCTCTCTGAAGCCACGAGCCAAATAAACTTTCTGGTCTTGCTTTTTTTTTTTTACCCTACCAGATGTTTTGGTACGGAAGCAAGAAAATTAACTAATATGAACACCCACCATGTCATTTGACTCTAAGTATTCATAACCGGATGTGTCTCTGGAGAAGATCAAACCTTGTAGGGCCGTGTGCAGAAAAGTGCCTGTGTTCCTTGGCTGTTTACAGGGACGTCACAGCTTGTCTCATGATTGATGGCCGTGTGGATGGGGATGAAGAATGCGGTCTGGATTGAAGCTTCGGCTACAAACTACTCTTTGGGTGGGGTGGACAGATGGTTCAGCACTTAAGGGTGTTCACCACTCATGCAGAATCTTGGTTGGGTTCCAGCGTTGGTCAGCTTATAATCACCTATAACTCCAGCTCCAGGAAGATCTGACAACTCTCACCTCCATGGGCACCAATACTCATGAACAGGCGCATACACACACACACACACACACACACACACACGTACACACATGCTCCATGAGACATATGCCTTGTGAGATATCTGTTCTGGATCTCAGCCTTCAAAGGCCTTCAGAAGGCCAATTCCTGACGCATTCAGGGAAACCAAGACTTTGCCTTCTCTCTCCCCACTATGCATGACCAGGATCATGATAAACACAATAGAGAGGAAACCCTGGCCAGGGTTCCCAAAGCTGTGTTTCCTGACGCCCATCTCTCATTCCTGCCCTCTCAGTATTCTAGGCCTCTGGGTTTTGTTTTTTTCCCCCCTCTTTAAAGCAGACATCTTTGTTTAAGACAAGCATCTCGCTGTGTAGCCTGTGCTAGCCTGGAACCTGTGATCTCTCTCCCTCGGCCCCCCAAGTATTGAAATTACACGTGTGCACCGCTATGCCCAGCTTTAAACAGCCACAGGCAAGCCGGCTGCTGGATTGTAATGTGCATGCATTGTTAAGACATAATCAGCACACCGGCGTAATGTAATTCTGGGATTATCAGGGTCTCCAGGCAAGGCCTTGATTTTTGTCTGACTCGGAGGCAGAGCTCCTTCCTGGAGTATAGCTCACAGCCCCCTGGGACAAAGATCAGTGCGATTTCTATGGTGGCCCCCATGACCCTGTAGTCTCCTGCAGAGAAGAGTCAGACACCAGGGAGGGGGCAGGAGCAGGACTAAGCAGCCTCTCTGCCTCATTGTGGTTCTGCTGGGCTAATCACCAGTGGGAGCAGGCCTGCCCTGACCTCTTTGTATCCCTTAATCGCTTTTGTGTTTCAGCACTGACCCCAGGCATCCATTTGACTCAAGAGCCTCTTTCTGGTCACAGAACACAGGCACTGGTGAATGGATCCGCTTCACATGGAGCGTGTGTATAAGGTGATGATGAACTCAGCAGCCTCCAGTCAACCAAGGGGAGCCGGGCTGCACACCGCCCTATAGCCCCATCTGTGACCCCAGGGCTCTTCCTTAGCAAGGAGGACACGTGTCCTGGGGAAATGACCAGAAAGTGGTTGAGCAGTGCAATGAATACTTAAGGGGGCGTTAAAAAGACCAGCCTCTCCCCGGTGACAAAAGAAATCTCACGTGGCAGGCAGAACAGAAGCCCACAAGACAGCGGGGGTCAAGAGCCTTAGACTCTGTGGTTGCTATTCTACTGCAAGCAAAGAGGTCATTATAGGTTCCCCTTCTAGGTCTTTAAAGGGACCTTACAACACAAGGCTGTGCGATAGAAAGATATTTGGTAGGGCCTCGTAACTACAAAGGACCTTGTAAGAGAAAGACACAACCCTCTCTTATAGAGAGACATATAATTCTTGCACTTGGGATGCTGAGGCAGGGGGATCATGAGTTTGGGGGGAAAAGTGTTGCAGTGGAGTGGATTTCACACACACAGGTGTACGAAAAGAGATGCCTCCTGAAGCAGGACAGAGAGATTTGAAGATGCTGGCCTTGAAGAGGGGATAGTCAAGCCACTAACCCAGGTTTTTTTTTTTAACAGCATGACCAACTAAGAGGCAAAGAACAGATTGTCCCTGAGGGCCGCCCCCAAGAAAGCAAGGCAAGCCTACACCTCGATTGATGCCCAGGGATAGTGATTTCAGATTTCTGGCCTCTAGAACTGTAAAGAATTGGTGTTTGTAATCTGGAGTCACCAAATCCATGGCGATTTTCTGCAGCACACACAGGAAGCCAACATACCACACAAGACAGACAGATCCATCACCCGACAGGTGCAATGGGTTCACTGCCTGGCACAAAGGCTCCCAAGGGCACCAGCTGGGACTCCGTGTTCCCAAGCCTGACTTTTCTTCCTCCTTGGGTGTCTTCCAAGTTGTTCTCCTCAGTCGATGTGAACACCGAGAGGAAAGACCTTGTTCTCTTCATTCCTGCCTTCCTGAAACCTGGCGATGCCAGGCCACCAGGATGGATTCAAAGCACTCCTCTCTCATGGCATGGTGGCAGGTGCTATAATTTCAGTGCTTGGGAGAATGAGTCAGAGAGACTGGATTTCAGGACAGCCTTGGCTGCATAAGGAAACCCTACCTCAAAACGGAGTCCACTGACTGATTCCCTGGTGGGCAGATGGATGCTCACACGGAGCAAGGGGTACTCAGCCTTCCCAATGCTGCAACTCTTTAATACAGTTCCGGTAGGGTGACCCTAACCGTAAAATTGCTTCATTGCTATAACGTAAGTATCTGATTCGATATATAGTATATCTGATGTGTGACCCCTGGAAAGGGTCATTCTACCACACAAAGGGGTCACAATCCAACGGTTGAGAACTCGATGACATGAAGAGTGGATATTGGCCCAGGAGGAACCTGCCTAGCTACCCTCTAACTTGGGCCAGATACACTTTACAAATCCTATTTGAAAGTATAAAGCAGAGGAGGTCTCATACTTCCAGCTCTGTAACAAGGGAAGGTTCTACAAAGTTGCATGTTTAATGGTTTTTGTTTTGAAAGGTCCCATCCCTAGGCCACCCACCGTGGAGCTAACGGGATTTTTTTTTTTGGCTGACCCTGGGTTAGCCGCTGGAACTGAATGTTTCCTGTCTACCTGAGCAAAGATTTGATTTTATTAAAAAACAAAAGTATTAGGAGTGACACATAGCAGGAAATTATACGGCTCCATCTGAGGAGGAGTATGTGGGACAAGGCGTTTCTCGGTACCCTTTGGCACTCGTGCAGAAGCACGGTAGCTGAAACAGTTGCTGGGGAGGAGGCAGGGGACAGCAGAGAAAACTGCTTCAGGATGAACGCAGGGAAGTTTCTGTGTAAACACATCTTTTCTGGGGGTTGGCGATTATTTCCGAGAATTACAGATTTTCAGAATTTGCTCTGGTGGTAACAGCTGCCACTCCGAAAGCCAAAAGCCGAGCCAAAAAAGAAAAAAATATTGTGCTTCAAGTTGAATAGTCTGGCTTTGGAAGACAAGCACGGACTTCCCTAGGAAGCCCGTCAACGCTTGATGGGTGTCGGGCCCACTCCTTGCGGGGTCCCCGGTCCCAGCAGGCTGCTCCGTGCAGAGAGGAGACCCTCAAATTGCCGCTTCTTCCAAGAGAATCAATCGGTGGCTCGTGGTAATTAAAGACCGCGACTCTCATTTAAGAGTTCAGGGGGTGGACAGAAGAAATGATGGTGGTTACCAACCAAGAACATTCCACTGGGATGTTTGGGGTACTGTGGGAGCCTCCAGAGGGCCCTCCCCTCTCTGTGGTCCTCAGTCTTCCCATCTGTTGGATGAGGGGAATCGCTCTCTGCTGATGTGGACTGCTTGTTAGCGGAGGTAATTGAAGAGCCTTGAGGTAACGCATGGGCCGCTCAATAAACAGCACCAAGTGCCATGTGTGAGGCTTGAGTTCCAGGCTTTAAGTCTCCTCGTTGCTGTGGTTACTTAGAGGTGGAATCTTTGGCTTGATTTCTGGACATTTTTCACCCCCTCATCCTCACAGTTTGCTCTTCTTTTTTTCTTTCCAAAACAACAACAACAAAAAGTATAGCTAAAGGCAAGCAAGAGTAGTTAGTGCTCAATCTGTTCTCGTTCATGTGTCCAAGGCAAAGTGACCATGGGTCTACAGTGGTGTCAAGACAAACGCGTCCCTTTCATTGAACAAATGCGTTGGACATGGTGGCACATGCCTGATAGACCAGCTTCTTTGGGGACTGAGGCTGAAAGATGGCAAGAAAGATCCCCCCCCATCCTAGGCTACATAGTGGATTCAAAGCCAGCTTAGGTAACTTAGCAAGCCCCTGCATCACAAAAAAATGAAAATTAAATAGGGCTGTGGTATAGCTCGGTGGTAGCGTGCTTGCCTAGTGAGTGTCAGACCCTGACTTCAACCCACAGGACTGGAGAAAAGAGAGAGGGAATACAAAGAGCCAAGAGAGGAGGGAAAATGCAGTGCAGATGTTAGAGGAGAGTGCTTGCTCTTAGGATGCTGTCCTCCGTGATCCCAGGATGCCTTCCAGCTCGGCTCTCTGTAAGTCTTTCCTTTTAATAATGCATTATCATGTTAAACGTTACAACGCAACTGTGCATATTCATGGGGTGCCCGTGCAGTGCTTCGACGCACGCATGGAATGAGTAACGATCAGATTGGGATAATTGGCAGATTCCCTCACCTCAGACATATAATCACTTCTTTCTGTTGGGGACATTCAAAATCCTTTCTGCTTGCTATGTGTGAGCTAGTTGACGAATCGCTGTCAACTGCTGTTAGCCCTACTATGCAGAGCATAGTAATGGCTATTTGTCCCCTCCTCACCCATAGGAGCTGGGCTGCACTGATTGCCAGCCATGAAGCACAGTGACCACCCTCCGGTCCCTCTGACATCCCCACCAGTTGACCCTGCGGAGGACGCTGCTTCTGCTCACACCGCTGATGCCGGCAGCATCTTTGCTTCCTCGACACGTTAATACTTCCATCAAAAGACATATATTTGGGTGTATGTGCTATGGCAGAACCCAGCAAGTTTCTCCTTCTGCCTGTTTACATTAAAAATCCTCATTACAATTCAAATTACTTTCAAATTATGCTCATCTGGATTGCATGCTTTATAAAGACTCCCAGGCCTATCTCTTTCTGGGGTTATAAGTTAAAATATTTTTATTATGATAAAAATCCACTTTAAAGATCCTGCAGGCATTTGCTTAAAAAAAAGTGGTGGGTAAGACAGCTTCATGCTGGATACACCCCTCTCCCAACCCACCCTCAAGGAAAGGAAACTGAAGCTTTAGCTGTCAGTCAAAGAATGACTAAGGGCCAGTCTGCACACAGGACTTGGGCTAACTCACCCAATGTTGACAGTGTAGGGAATGTTATTGCACTGGCCTCCCTTTGTAAGAATTCCTTGAGCTAGGTGGTGGCGTTCGCGGCCAAGGCCAGCATTCAGAGGCTGAGGCGTGAGGATCTCCAGTTTAAGGGCAGCCTGGCCTACCCAGCAAAAAACTCTGCCTCAGAAACAAAACAACAACAAAAAACCACGGACAGATGTGCATTGGCACTGAGATGACTCCCGACCCGGAACAGAGAGTGACCCAGAGCTGCTGCTCATCTTCATGTCAACACTTGGTTACCCTGCAGTGGGGAGAAGACGGCGTGTGCTTCTCAGATGAGTCAGCCGAACAGATCTGTGCCAGGTGTGTTCAGTCTCAACCCCCAGCTGCAGACACTAGTTCTCAAGTCAGCCTTAGGGAGTGGTTGTGTTCAGACCCAGGGGTCAAGCCAGGTCACAGGCAGCCAGGCCTCTGAAATGTGATCATTACACACACACACACACACACACACACACACACACACAGGGAAGATGGGAATTGTGGCCATATGTCTGAAACCAGGAAAAGTAAGGCATGGTTTAAATGATGAAACAAAAAGCCCCATTTAAGTAAAGAAGTACCAGATAGACACACTTACCTTGTGACTGTGAGCCCAGCACAATGGCATTAGAGGCTCAGGATCCCGTCTGTGCAGGAGAGACAACAGGTACCATGAGGAGAGGGACACTCAACCGCTGTAGACACATAGATGCCATTCTTGTGGGTACCATTCATGTTATGCAAGTAAGAAAATAAATCAAGGATGTTTCCAAACACCCACAAATGATAGATAGATAGATAGATACATACATACATACATACATACATACATAGATACATAGATACATAGATACGTAGATATGTAGATACATAGATACGTAGATACATAGATAGATACATAGATACATATATACGTAGATAGATACATAGATAGATACATAGATAGATACATAGATACATATATACGTAGATAGATACATAGATAGATACATAGATACATACATAGATACATATATACGTAGATAGATACATAGATAGATACATAGATACATACATAGATACATATATACGTAGATAGATACAGCCCTCACCCCTTTTGGGACACAATGCTGGACATGTTAGATGTGACTTGGGCTTCTGCCCTGGAGGGCCTGTGGTTCCCTCATGAGGACTCAGAATCGGTCACAAAGTCCCACCTAAATCCTGCCCTCCACTCCAGATATTTCCCTGAGCCCTGCCTTGGGCCCAAACAGGCTTATTTGAGTTCAAGCATGGCATGTACCAAAGTCAAAATGGATTAGTCAGTGTCAACACAGACGTCCAATGGTCGGTCTTGCATAAGTGGGTGCCAGGGTTTAAACCACATTCTTGGTACTTGGGTATCATGTGACCAAACACAGAGCAAATGCCCTTTGTTGACCTTGGAAGCACAGCCTCAGGAAACTGGGGGACACCACTGATGCAGGCTGGATCATAGTGTCTCCTAGATAAGGAACAGCAGAGGCAGTAAGCCTCTAACCCTATCCAAATACTCCTATTAGGTAAGGGTTTTCATCAAAGAGAAATTAAAATGGTATTATTAGAAGAAGCAAAATGAGTAAGTGCACGTAAAACCAACCATGAGTCCACTCCCACATAAAAGGCTACCTCTGATTGGCACCTAGTCCCACCTCCCCATTCCTACCCCTGTGCCTCAGCTGCAAAGACATAGTTATTACGGACAAGAAGAGGGAGCCATCTTACCCCAGGTACATATATTCTAGAATGATTTAGAAAGTCCTATGGGCCCAGTGCAGTAGCTCAAGCTTATAGGACCAGCATTTGGGAAGTTTAGACGGGTGATTGAGAGTTCCAGGCCACAGAGACAGACGCCAAGTCCAAGAGCCAGGCTGGAGAAATGGCTTAGTGGTTAAGAGCACTTGCTGCTCTTCCGGAGGTAATGGATTTAATTTCAAGCACCCACATGGCAGCTTGAGATGGCCTATAACTGTAGATCAAATGGATTTTATGCCTTCTTCTGGTGTATAGACATACAAACAGACAAAATACTCATACACATAAAACAAACAAAAAAAACAGGGCTTTGGTTGTAGCTCAGAAAAAGGGCAACTTCCTAGAAGGAGGTGAAGGCATGGGTCAACAGTAGAGCCCCTGCCTAGAATCTCCCAGTGAGGGGCTGAGGGTGTGGTTCAACAGTAAAGTATTTGATTAGTATGCACAAAACTCTGGGTTCCAGCTCCAACACACAGGCACACACATACATACACACATAGGCATATGTATATATGTATACACACACACACATATACACAGGCACACACACTCGCAGGCATACACATAGGAATACACACATTAGGTATATAAACATACATGTACACCACATACGGACACACAGGTGCACACACACAGGTGTACACACATAAGTATACGTACACACACACTCACAGGCACCCTCCACCTGTGATGGGAAGGAAAACTTTCTTTCCTCAGGTCTCTGAGTTACCCTCAGCTCATACTTGCAGTGGTAACAGCCCCCAGCTCCCTCCCTGCTCCCCATTGGCCTCTCCAGCCCACCAGGCCAGGCTTCCTGGTGACTTGAATCGTATCCTTAGAGTCCTTAGACCTTAGACAGTCTGACCTAAGATAAGAAGTTCCTTGGATTTTGGAGTTTAATTCTCTCCCTGACTCTTTGAAGAGGATGGTCCGAGAAGTTTCTCAGAAAAGAGGCTGAAACGGTGTTCCCACAATTCATCCAATAGTTTCCTCCTTTGGGCCAAAACAAAATTAGTATGTCTGATATTTTTCTTGCAGAAATATTTATGTCTTCTGAAGATACATATTTGAGACTGACTGTAGGAGTCCATAGTGCATTGCATGAAACAGAATGCAACATCTCATACTGCATAAATATAACCAGAATCAAACTCCTGTTCAACAGGCCCAGTTGTAGATCCTTAGTCCAGGTTCATGTTTCTGTCTGAATCCACATTAAAAGTATCAAAATTCACTAATGTGGGTGTTTATAGAATATTTCCCCCCAGTACATGGGATTTTGAACCTAGAATCTAGTGTTTGATACTCTACCACTGAGTGTTTGATAGGCATGTACTCTACCACTGAGCTACATATGCATACGTGTAAAATGCTCACACACTATCCTAGTTTGCTTTCTATGCTGTGATAAAAACACTCAGGCCAAAAGCCACTTAGGGGAGGAAAGGCTTCATCTCAGCTCACATTTTCAGACCGAAGACCATGACTGAGGGAAGTCGGGCAAGGACTAAGGACTCAAGGATGCTCTCTCTCTCTCTCTCTCTCTCTCTCTCTCTCTCTCTCTCTCTCTCTCTCTCTCTCTCTCTCTCTCTCTCTCTCTCTGTCTCTCTCTCCTCTGTCCTCCATCCATCCCTGGTTCAATGTGGTTCTGGGGTTTTATTTTTGTTTTCCTTGAGACAGGGTCTCACCATGAGCTCTATCTGTCCTGTAACTCATTATACAGACCAGGTTGGCCTCGAGCTCACAGAGATCCACCTGCCTCTGCCTCCCGAGTGCTGGGATTAAAGGCGTGCGCCACCAACGCCCGGATCTGAACAGTTCATTCTTGAGACAGTTTCACTAAATTGTTCGTGCTGGCCTTGGAACACCGGACCCCTGGCTTTACCACCCAAGTTAGCTAGGATTACAGTCATGTGCCGCCACACCCTGTTTGCTCTCCTCCTGTGGTCCTATGCTTGCCTACACACAAGCCCTGCTACACACAAGAATAATTCTTCTCTCTTCTTTTCTCTGGGCTGAATTGAGCCCAAGCCTTACAAAGTGCTTTGCCACTGAGTCACGCCCCAACCCGTATTTTAATTTGTGAATGTGATTTAAAGAAAAAAAATCCCGGATGGAGTTTAGAGTCACTTAGCCACACATATGTAAACCTTTCTCCCCCAACTTTGGCTCTGTAGAGCTCGGTTGTGCAATCCATTAGCAGGTTGTCAGGGAATGCGCCTTTTGGGGATGAAGGACAGTCCCTAGTACCCTGACCAACTCTCCACCCTCCCTCTCTGTTTCCTTCTGCTGTTTTCCCAGGAACCCATCTGCCTCCCCCACTCTGCCTCTGGCCCATATGACTAATTCCCTCTAATTGTCATGGATCAAATAGCAGCAAAATATTTCCAGTTGCCCGTCTCCTGTTTTCCAATTGTCCCTCTGTTATACGTCTAAGTAAACATTTGTTCTGCTTATCGTTTCTCAGCAAAGACATGAATCACTCGCCCAGAAGAAACCACAGAGGCAGCTGTTGCCGATTAGGAGCTGACATTTGGGAATGGGCCCCGCTAAGCAGGGCTCCAGAGTGAAGCATGGTTTTGGCTGGTCCTTCTCCTAGAAGCAGCAGCCTAGGGCACTATGGGGCACTAGCAACAGGGTCTGCCCTACCGTCTTCTAGGGAAATGCTGGACTATCAAATGTTCCTGCTTGGTACGGTGCTAACACAAATGCAATCTCAGCACTAGGGAGGTAGGGCCAGGAAGACCGCAGGCCTAAGCCCACCAGGCTGCACAGGAGACCCAAAAAAGAAAGAGGAGGAAGGAGTGGGGGGGAAGAAGGGTGACAGAGGAAGGAAGGGAGGACAGGAAAGGGAAGGGGAGGAAGGGAAGAAATATTTGAATTTCCTTTCAGTTGCTGTTCTCTGGGGGCAGTTTGGGTACAGAGCTGGAGTTCAATAATAGATATGTCCTCCATCCCTCTGATTTGGGTTTTCATCTTCCTTAGTTTCCCGTTGGGTCAATCTACTCGTCTTCCAAAAGGACGTGAGAGGGAGTCACAGGCTGGGACATGGAACCCCAGGGCTACGGGGTCTTGTAAGGAGTGCCCTGCTCTGCCTCTGCGCCTTGGGTGGTGTCTGGCTGTCCCCATTTGCGGACGCGTAGGAGAAGAGATGCCTGAAGTTTTCTTCTTCCTTCTATCTCATGCCTTTTGCAGGGTTGACTGCTCGCTTGATAAAAATACAGGCGTTGTACCTCCGCTCCGTGTTCTTGCTTTATTCAGATGTGACTGCTGCTGCTGCTGCTCTTGGTCTAGGATGTGCTTATCTGGGAGAGATGTGTAGAACCCCCTCCCACTCAATTAACCCAGACACTATTATTACATCGTCAGACAGCTGTTAGGATTGTTCGCCAACAAAGAGAGAGACGGCAAAAGCTCCAGGAAGTAGGGGACCCATTGGCTGTCAGAGGTAAAGGAAAGTCCTCAAGTTGGAGGAAGGAGTAATGTGTAGTCACCCAGGTAGCGGGGGCAGCTGGAGCATGGGTGGCAGACAGAATGCCACAGGGACAAGACCCCAGACCCATGAGTTATCTGCTGTTTGACCTTGAGGAAAATCTTTCTGAGAGGTTGTAGGTGGATGTGAAGAAACTTCACCACACATACTGAAAAAAACAAAACCGAAAACAAAAACAAGCAAACGGAAACGAACTATCGTTGGCTTTAGGGAAAAACAAACCGAGAACGGCATTAATTCAAATCATGCTGCTTGACTCAACAGTATGAACAGCAAACATTAATTTAACAAAACCGTCTTGAAAGAACTAAGAAGAAGAGACAGGAGTAAGAAGGCTAAAGTGACACCCTGGCAAAAACCGGGAGCGCGAACTGGGAGCCAAGTCATTACTATTGTTGCTGATGTTTTGTACAGCTGGGGAGGAATTTGAGGAACTTGTGCCTGCTGGAGAAGCTGTTCTGTCTCTGAGCCACGCCCCCCAGCCCCTCACTAGGGAGTTCTAGGCAGGGGCTCTACCACTGAGCCACACACCCAGCCCTGACTTGGGCATTCTAGGCAGTTATCCTATTGCATATCACTATCCACGGCTCCTTGGAAGCCTTGTCTTTAGAAGGCCTGTTCGATCGTGCTACCTTAGGGGGTGGGGGCCGACTCCAGAGATGTACCTTTCCTCTCCGACAGTTCGTGTACATGCGCATTAGGAAAACGGAAGGGAGTGTGTCCAGAAACAGAAAAACTGTTTTGGCCTAGGCTTCATAATCGGCTTACGAGTGAGGGAAGAATGACTCCGGCCCATGATTTAAGGGGTTCTGTCCGTGGCTGGTTGGCCCCAGTGCCTCTGGTAAGAGCGGGACAGCACAGAGGCACCTAGCGAATGTGGGGTGGCAGGTGTCTGGAGGGCGCACGGAACAACAGAGGCCTCACATCAGTGATGACCAGGGATCGAAGAAGGAGCAGTGTGGAAAGGTCCAGATTTCCAGCGCGCCCTTCAAGGATGTTACCCCTGTCACGACCCATCCCTGGGACAGAACATCTGGCAGGCAAACTGTGGCAGGAAAGGTATGTTTTTCCCCAAGGTGTCAGTCCATCATGGAAGGGGGAGGCGTGGCGGGATGGATAGCCCCGCCCACAGCAATGGAAGTGCAGCTTACCGAAAGGCAGGCTGGTTGGGAGCAGGGTAGCTATGGACTTCAAAGGCCCACCCCCTTCTTCTGGCCATGTCCCATCCATTAACATCCCCAGAGTCTTTAAAATAGTCTCAGGACCCAGCACCCAGAACGTGGCTCTCTCTGTAGGGGACAATTCCTACAAACCAGAACGGCCTGCTTCCTCCAGTGAGGCCAAAGCCGCTAAAGTACCATCAGCCGGGGTGATGCCTTCTACACAGGAGCCTTGGAGGGGTGGCACTCCAAATCTAAACCATGACAAAGGATGATAGTGTTTACGTTTCTCGACAAGTGACAAATCACCCTGAACACCTCAGAGCCCCCTGTTACTTCCTCGAGGTCAAGGACATCCAAAAAAGGTTCTTCGTTCAAAGGGCTCCATGTCCATGATTGTAACCGTATTTGACCAGAAGGTTCTGCTCCACACCAGGGTCTACTTGGAGCAGACAGAACCCAGCTCGGCTTGCCAGTGGCCCAGATGGCCATTGTGACTGTAAGGCCACATCCAACGTTCAGTTGGTGCTCGCAAGTGTCTGTGGAGCAAGTCTTCAACTGGAAGCAAGACCAACTCCCTGACATCACAGGCCTTTGGGGAAAGCTGGACAAACCGGTTCTGGCCAGGCATTGAAGACCTAGATAACTTACTGCTTAAAGCAGAGACAACAGGTTGGGGGGGGGGGCAAGCCCAGTGAAGATCTGGAAGAGAAGCAGGCTAATGTGTCCCCGCACTCTGGCTCAGGGCTCCCTCTCCCAGGAGCTCCAGGGATCTGCTAAGAGGAAGGCAGGGTGGTTAGGGAAATCCCCCCTTTACCGTGTGATGGTCAGGGTTATTGGGTGCTGTGGGACACTTCTATCGTTTCGGTCCTAAGGAATAGGCCCAGAGTGCTTCTGTCCGTACTTGCTTTAAAGCCTACTTGTGGTCCTTTAACTGGGATGGTCCAAGGTCAACAGTGCCTCCTTTTGTCTTGCAGGGAAGGATTTAGAAGGGGAAACTCACAGTCCCGGTTTGGACTGCAGTCTGGAAATTTCCTGGGTTGGGAAAGAGTAAACCTCTAAAACTTAGCTGCTCACGTCTCGGCCACTGGTCTCGGTGACTTCTCAGTTGCTGTGATAAAACACCATGATCAGGACAACTTATATAGCAAGTGGGTTTACTTGAGCTTACAGTTCCAGAGGGAGAAGTGTCCAATCATGGTGGGTAGGCATGGAGGGTCTATGTCCTGCCCTGGATGATAAGAAGCAGGCTGAGGGACAGGAGCAGGAAGCTGGGAGCTTCAAACACAAGCAGGAAGCAGAAGGGGGAGGGGACTGGAAGTGTGGGGATTTTCACTCTCAAAGTCCACTCCAATGAGGTACCTCCTACCGCACGGCCACACCTCCTAAACCTCCCAAACACCACCACTAACTGGGAACCAAGTGTTCAAATGCCTGCGATTTCAAAACTACTTTCAAAACTACTACTCTTGTTTCAGAGTCCTGCACCTGGATCTTGTGTTCTTAGTGTGACACCAAACTCCAAAGTGCGGATCCTCTGAGTATGAGCTGTAACCAGCAGATCTTGGCGCATAAGTGATCAGTGTAAATGTCTATTTCTTGTTCACACACCAGTCTCCAGCGGTTGAAGTTGTCCATGAGGCCATTCAAGACTCAGGTTCCCTCTGCTCTATGGTATCTCCTCATCCTGTTTGCCTTTGGTCAGGCTAGCGGAAGAAGGCAGCCCAGGGATTGGGGCGTTCCATGGAGTTAGAACGCACAACTTTTGTTCCAATCATCTAACCGAACTTACTTAAGGCCGGTGTTCAAAGTGGACTTCAAGTGAGAAAAATAGACTGCACGTATCTGTCTCCCTGTTCTGGTTTCCTTTGCGTTGCTGGGATTAAAAAATAACCTGACGCGTGAGGAGGCCTCAGAAATCTCTGGGGCCTTGGGTAGTAGATCAGTGTTCACCATGGCGTGCGAATGAACTTTGGGAGCCCATACCACAATGAGGGATGCTCTCTCAGCCTGGACACACGGGGGAGGGCCTAGGTCCTGCCGTGGATGAAATGACAGACTCTAGAGATCCCCCCCAAGGAGGACCTCACCCTCTCTGGGGAATGATGTGGGCATTGGTTGGGGTCTAGGGGGGAACTGGGAAGGGAGGAGGGGTGGGAGAGGGAGCTGGGATTGACATATGAAGCATGCATGTTTCTAAGTTAAATAAAAACATGTATTGAGGGGAAAAAAAACAACCTGACACAACACACCTCAGGGAAGGAAGACATTTATTTCATTCTATAACAGTCCATCGCGGCGGGGAAAGTCAAGGCAGGCCCTTCACACAGCTGGTCACATCCAGCCACAATCAGGAGCAGAGAGAAACGGGTGTATACATTCCCACTCGCTCACGCTCAGATCTGTTTTTCTCCTCCTACAGTTCAGTGTCCCCTGCCTAGGGAATGCTGGCACCCCTACCGGCCTGGGCCTTCCTACATCAGTTAACTTAGGTAAGACAATCTGTCATCCAGACAAGCCCACAGGCCAACCCAACATGGACAATCCCTAATCGAGACTCTGTCTATCCAGGTTGTTTTAGGTTATGTCGAGTGGACAGTTAGAGATAACCACCACAGTCCCCAAGAAGAATTACATCTACCCCCGGAGTCACCGTTCCTCCCCTGAACTCAAAGCACAAACTGGCCTTTAAGGATGCTCCGTGTGAACCTGGCACAGGCTGAGCCAATGAACAACCTTGTGCAGATCTAACACAGAGGAGAGACACCAGGCTCGGAGCTAAGCTCCACCTAGAATCCACCAGGACCCGGACCCATGCAGCCTCTCAGATGACGCCAGGCCTGCAGCCACCCACTGTGGTTGCCTCAGAAAGAAAAGATCGAAGGCTGGTCTTTACAGCCACACAAACCTCATCCTGGCCTCTGGCCACAGAGGTCACATCTGTGCTGAAACTCGTCAGCACAGTGCCAGGCAGGTGGGCAGCAATCCCCCAGCTGAGATATAGCTACATTAGGAAACTCTAATTTTCGCTCGTCTGTCTTGGGTTAGTCTCAGAGTCCAGGGCTGAATGATGGAGAAGTGGGCCGTGTCCTTGAGAGAGAGAGCGGGAGAGAAGGAACAGAGGTAAACAGGCTGCAAATGCATTTTTATAGGGAAAAAATGGGACTCAAGAATATATTTATCCCCCTCCACATCTCCCCCAGAAACCCTTCTCTTCTGTAATCTCTGCCCTCTGCTGCTGCTTCTTCACCTCCCCAAATAGCCCCTTGCTTTTCTCCTGGGTCCTATGCTAGGCATCTTGCTGGGTACCTCTGTGCTCTAGAAAGATCTATGGAGTGGAGCCTAGAGATCATTTTCAGACCCTCACCTTCAAATCACAGACCTTAGCACCACACGCTGCCACGGCCCACTATCCACTATGGCCCTCACACTGTCACATCTGTGTGGCCCAGACAGATTACAGCATCCTCATTTGTCTCCTGGATCTTACCTGTGTCTCCTGAAGCAACTCTTCGCGGTGCGTGTGTGGCAGCCCAAGTCTGCCATCCCAGAACTGCGGAAGCCGAGGCAGGAAGATGGTGAGTCCAAAGGTATGTTCAAAAGCAAAAGCAAAAACAAAAACACCGCAAGAAACAAAAACCAACCAAGCAAACAAACAAAGGTCAGTGTTAGAGCACTTGCCTAGAATATAATCCACCAATGAGGGCGTGGGGTGTGACTTGGTGATAAGGTACTTGCCTAGAATTTACCATCGAGGAGCTGGGGACGTTGCTTCAATGTGATGTGCTCCAGTTCTTAGCACTGGAAAGAAGGAAGGAGGGGAGGGAGAAGGGGGAGGGAGGGACAGAAGGAGGGAGGGAAGGGGGGAGGACTGGGGGAGGGAGGGAGGTCAGTTAATCCAATCTCCAACCCTTCCTCTCCCCTGTGTGAGGGCCTCCACTGGCTTTCATGGGCTCAACTCTCTAGTCAGTTAATTCCAGCCACAATCCAATGTTGGTTTTATTCGTTTAAGTTGAAGTTCCTAAATAATGAGGGTCTTCTGGGCTTTTTTTGTTCACCCCTTTGTCCCTAATATTGAATTCATGTATTTTTTTAACAAGCAGTTTTTTTCACCTTTCAGTGGAGACAACGACTTCTGTGTGTTCTGTACCTCGGTGCCTTATAGGATTAAAGAATAAAATGAAGCCTGGAGCCCAGTGTGGTAGGTTCCTGTGATGCCAGCACTGGAGAAGCTGAATGATCTCAATTTAGGGCCCAGCCTGGGCTACAGAAAAAAAAGAAGGAAAGGGAGGAGAGATGGAGAGGGGAAATTGGTGGATTGGGGAGGGGAAGAGGTAAGACAGAAAACAGGAAGAAAAGATGCCTCAGTGGATAAAGCATTTGCCATGCAAATTCAAATCTCCAGCACCACATAAAAGCCAAGCAGACCTAGAGGCCACCTGTACCCCAGAACTCAGCCAGCAGAGAGAAACAGAGGATCCCCAAGGCAAGCTGGGCATCCCTGAGGCAAGCTGACGGCCTAACCCAAGCTTGAACAGCTAGCCCAGGTAAGAGACCTGATTCCATAATCAAACTGGAGAGCAGTTGAGGAAGGCTTCAGGCCTCCAAGGCATACATACACACACACACACACACACACACACACACACACACACACACACACACACACACACACAGAGTAAGAAGGTAAGAAGCAAAAGAGGGCAGGTGATTAGAAATCAAGAAAAGCATGCGTACAACACAAGGCAGAAATGTTCTCGGCACTCTGCTGAGATGTTAATTTCGCAAGATGCTTTAGTTGGCTCTCCGTTTCCGGTTCCGTGTTTTAGAACCATTTTGGCATAGTCCACTAGAAACAATAGCTCCGGAATCACACACTCAGTCCCGGATGGAAGACCCGGGAGTCTATTGAAAATAAATTAGTAATGCCTCATTCTCAATGAGAAAAGTCTCAGGGAGATTTATAATTTTATTTTTTTCTGAGTGCACAGAATAACATAAATCAAAAGGAGCAATACTCTACCTTGTGTTTTGACTACTTTGACCCTCTTCAACCTCTGCCAATTTTTATCTCATTTTTGTTTAACTTTATACATCAGAGTTTAATTTGAGAGCTGGTCCAGAAGACAGTGATGTATAGGTTATATCAAGTGTGGCCGAAATTACCCTGTCCCCGGGGACTTCAGAATGAAGGGAGGGTCCCGGTCGTGTGGCTGGGGTAGAAGAGGGATGGTACATCTTGCCCCTTGAACCCAGCCTCCCTCCACCCAGCCGCCTTCCCGCTGTCTCTCATTTATTGATTCGGCCCCATTTGAAGAGCTCACAAGATTGCGTCCACCCAGAGCTCATGCCTCCTGCCCAGCCGCAGGGCTCTCTCAGCATCAGCTGCTGTGGACAATGTCATTTTCCAAACCTGAAAAAGAGTTCTATTAGCATTGATTTTTCCTCTTTTAAATTGTTATCTTCTCGGGAAAGTGTGCCCAGTTGGCAGCGTCGTCTGTCTAGCCCAAAGAGATTGCTGGATTTGTTTGTCTGAAATGTCCAGAGAGATGTCGCCATCCACCTCACTGGGTTCGTGGGCAGAACGGACGCAGGAGCTGGGCACGGTGGTACAAGCTTAGAACCCCCGTTCTAGGGGAAGCCGGAGCGGGAAGATGGTCATGAGTTGGCGGCCAACATGTTTGGGATTCTACATTATGTACTGCCGTGGCCCAGAAGATTTTCTGTTCTTTTCTTTTTCAACTTTAGCTTTTCAGGGCTCAGCATTTTTTTAAATGTGCTTTTCCTTCTAGCCCTCATCACAGACTGAACTCACACACTGTGTGATTTGATCTGTGTCTGTCTCCCAAGCAGGATACCAAGGACACAGACTTGTTCTGCAATGAAATGCCAGTGAAGGTTCTGTGTGTTTATTTGCACAGAAGGACAGAACTAAACACCTAGGAAGGGCTCAAAAACAAAAAATACGTGTGAATTATGCATGTAGTGGTCGGGGTATTCGGGCAGGTGTGTGCCACTGCTTGTGTGTGGAGGTCAGAGGGCAACTTTTGGGGGTTTGGTTCTCTCTGTCTCTTGTGGGTTCTGGAGACTGAACTCGGCTTGGCAGGTTTGGTGGCAAGCTCCTTTACCAATGAGCCATCTTGCCAAGTCCTACCAGTGAGATGGTTGGCTCTCCTGGAACTGGGTAGATGGCTGGGCCCACAGAGAGTGAAGATGAGTCTTCTGCGGCCTTGTGTTCCTGGGCACTCAGGTAGGAATGAGAGCAGCAGGCAGGGGATTCAGGCTATGTTTTGGCCATCTGCTTTGCTGTTAGTCCATGAATGTTGAGAAGGGACACCAGGAATCCGTTGAAAGATGGATAGATGGGAGCTGGGTGACGATGCCAGTCGTGGCCAAACCCCCTGGAACATTCTGTATATGCTCCTGCACTATTCTCCATGGGATCTACTAAGCCACACGTGAGGCTACTGAGGCTCAGCGTGTGGAAACTCTGAATCAACAGCAATCCTATAGAATACACGGCAGTGATGGGAGATGTCATTCTGAAATCTGCCTCTTATTGGTTGTTGAATAAAGCACGAAGCAGTTTGTAATGACAGACGTCCAAATCCCCATATTGTTTATAAATCTTTGTTTTCATTTGAATGGGGTTGCTTATAATTGGTTAATGATTGCAACTGATGTCTTTTTAAAGGAAAAAAGGGATTATGGTATGGAAATAAGTACTTTGTATTGGTATGGTTTTTCATTTATTGATACAAATTCAAGGTCAATTTTGTGATGTGTATATTTCTCCTCTTGATTAAGTATTGTGCTTATACTGATCTTTGAAAAACATAATGCATAATTAAATACAGACTATAGATAGTTACTTATATTATTCAGAATTTATAGTTAGGTTAAGTTAGGTTTTCTAGATGTACAGAGATATATTTGAGATAGATAGATAGCCTTCAGACCTTTCAAAGACCTTCAGAAAATGGCATTTAAAATGGTTTAGGGTTTCTCTTGACAATGAGAAATGTCTGCTCCTGGCAGCACCAATTACGTCTGAGAGGAAGATGGGCATCGAAGAAACGCTTTATGGAGTTTGCTTTCAACATGGCAAGACTAGCCATTTGGGCAAAAAACGCTCTTGCCTAGACTGCTTGACTGTTGCTGTATAAACTGGACATGCAGGACCCACAGGAAAGTGACTACTGAACTCAAACAGTCCTTCAGGGTTCCTGCTTCATGGAAGAGTCTATGAGACTTTCTGCAGGACACAGAGAAATGACTGACAGACTGCCAATGCAGATGGACAGTTTGAGATTTCCTGCTTTGCTGAGAAGTCTTCCAGACACATTGTGGCTTTATGGGCTGACGATGGATGCCTCAACATTACAGAGGAACTTTAGGTGACTGTCCAGGCAGCAAGATGTCTCTGTCGATCTTAGAGTTTATACATTATCCTTCTGTGGTCTTTGATGGAGTTGAAGGTAGATAGTTATAATTATAGTTTTCCTTAGTTATGATAAAAGATAAGCTACATATAGGACTTTGGACTCACAAGGATGGGATAGATGATATTTTCTTTAAATCTTGCTAAATGTTGATAGACAAAATGTTGTAACTGTGTTCTTGCTTGATAGCTGTTCTGTTATATATAATCTGACTATGTTAAAGTTAAGACCTTTCTTTTTGTTTAGACAGAAAAGAGGAGATGATGTGAAAGTCCTGTGTATATGTCAATAAAGCACTGTTGGCCAATAGGGAATCAAGATAGGTGGGACTAGGAGTCCAGGAGGACTCTGGGAAAGAGAGACACAGGGAGTCACCATGCAGCTGCCATAGGGGTAAGAAGGATGGACCCTTTTCTCCGGTAAGAGAAATACTTAGATTAACAATTATGGAGTAAATACTTAAGTCAGAACTAGCCAATAAGAAACAAGCAAGGGCAACAGCTTCATAATTAATACAGCGTCTTGTGTGTTACTTGGGGACTATAAAGCGGCAGAGCCAAGGCAACTGTTGGGGGGGGGCAACCAAAGCGGCTGGCAAGGAAAAGGCTTCTCTCTACACGGGAGTTTTCAAATATCTTCTTGAGAGAAATGCTAAATGTCGCCCTAATAATTTTTGCACCAGAAAAAAATCCTTATATAAATATCCACCATTGAATAATTGGATAATCGCTGTTGGATTTTTGTCCCTTTGTGGCTGGAGCTGTGTTAAACATTTTACCATCTAGTAACTGCATCAGAGATGTCAATCCTAGAGAAACCGTCTAAAACAGGTTTTAAAAATATCTTTATGTGCAGTTATACATTGTAACATCCTACACTCTAACAGAAAACCTAAACAAACAGAAAACACCGTAAATGTTTAAACAGCAGGATGGTAACAATAACAAGAGAGATGCCGGGGAATCCAGCGCCCTCTTCTGGCTCCTACAGGCAAGGCACTCACTTGCATAAACTGACACGCAGATGCCCATGCATTTACAAAACTACAAATAAATTTTAAATCGTTAAAGAACCGTAACCATAATGCAATGGAGTGCCATATAATCATCACGGTGTACCAACCATTAGAACACGGCAAAACATGATAAGAAGCTGAAACAAAAAATCCCAACCTCATCCTCTCTTCAATGTGGCCGTCACTACGGAGGAAGAGCCCAGAAGGCTTGATGAAGTGGTGGCGGTCAGGCCAAGGTGCCAACCTCTGTTTTGGGGGGGTTAAGAGGATGATTTCTTTTCCTTTTTTTTTGTAAATTTTATTTAAGGAGCATTTGAGACGAGCCTTACAGGTACATCAAATGAAAACGGCTGGTCTAAGTTCTGCCAATGCTGCAAGCAGTGAGATTTATCATCCTTGTGGTCCCTTTGAGGGACACACACATCAAACTCCAAGCTTTTAGGACCATCCTATACACCTTGGGCTTGGCAGGAAGGGTGGGCTTTTAGCCAAGGGACTATCTCTCCAGTCTACCTAGGATTCCTTCAGACCCTAAGGTTCCAGGGCATAGGTCTGGATCCCCTCTCCTCCCTCCCTCCCTCCCTCCCTCCCTCCCTCCCTTCCTTCCTCCCTTCCTCCCTCTCTCCCTCCTCCTTTCCCCATCCCTCTGCCTTTTCTCTAGCAGAGCTGGGGCATCATCAGCATCCAAGGCTTTCCTGGTGAGTTTCTCTTTCACTGGTCTTCTACCTTAGAACCCCCGAGAGAGTGAACCCTGGAGGCTGACCTAGGAAGCCTTTCAATAGACCGCTACATGGCATCTGCTGAGGTGTTTGCCCTATGGAGCCCAGGCAGTAGAGGGGAGAAAGAAAGAAAGAAAAGAAAAGGACAGTGGTGAATGCTACCTCCCTGGGCTGTGGCTCTCTGGAAGAACAACTCTTCTCAAGGAGATCCCTGCCCGTAGTTTTGGTTCCCCAGGACCCTTTACCCCCAGTAGGCCTCAGAATAGCATTGGCACCGTGTCCTTACTGTCTCCTGCTTTCCTTTGCAAATAGTCTCCATAAGGAGTCCTTTGTGTGCGCGGTCATTCGAATCTGAGTCTGTTTTCTCCCCTCCCACCAGAATCCTACCTGACTGAAAACTTAATTTAAAAATACAATGTCAGGGGTTCTGGAGCATGCTTATAATGCCTTAAGGGTGCTGCTGGCACACGTTTGTAATGCCGGCACTCAGGTGACTACTAGAGCAGGGGGGAGGACTGGAAGGTCAAGTCTAGCCTGGGCTACTGGACTATGTAGTGAAACTCCTCTTTGTCTCTCTCTTTCTCTGTCTCTGTCTCTCTCCGTCTCTCTCTGTCTCTCTTCTCTCTCTCCTCTCTCTCTCTTTCTCTCCTTCTCTCTCTCTCTCTCTCTCTCTCTCTCTCACACACACACACACAGACACATACACACATGCATGCACGCATGAATGTCTGTCTGTTCCCCACAATGCATGGGGAAGAGGCGTAAATCTCTGTAGAATCACAGCGTTCCTGAGACTGGCCCCGTCTTACCATCATGCTCTGTCCTCAGAAGGCTGAGAGAGCTGGGCCGAAGACAGGCATTAAAATCAAGTTAGGTCAGGAGGGTGGAGGGAGCCAGGGAAGAGGAAGAATCTGTTCTAAGGGAGGGGAGAGGTGAACCGGGAAAGAGAGGGCATCGGGCATCGGGTCACGGCTGAATGTAAGTATAAAAGGGGACCGACCTCCCGAGGAAAAGGAGAAATTCAGCAACCTTAAGACCAAGGGAGAGAGAAGGGTGGAGGAGGAGGGGCCCAAAATAGAAAAAAAATTATGTATGAAAACTCCACAAGGAAGCCTAGCATGTTCTATGCTAAGTTAAAATGAATGAATGAATGAATGAATGAATGAATAAATAAATGAATAAGTAGGGACCGGAGAGAAGGCTCTGTGATTAAGAGTGATTGCCAGCACCCGTATGGGGGTGGGGGCTCAGAACCACCTATAGGGACCAGGGAGAAGGCTCTGTGATTAAGAGTGATTGCCAGCTTCCATATTAGGGGGAACTCAGAACCACCTGCAACTCCAGCGCCAGGTGGATCTAACACAAACATTGGCATCCAAGCCATCTCACTTCTAGAACTGCTTGGGGTGGGTGGGTGGAGGAAAATGACAGGGACTCAGGCAAAACCCCCTTCCCAGCATCACCCCAGGAACCACAGCTAGTTCTTGTGAGGTTCCTGCAGAGGGAAGGAGGTCCTAGCGGGGCAAAGCAGGGCCTCACACCGGGAGACAAAGAACATTTTGAGGAGAAAGTCGCTTGTTTATTTAAATACTGCACTTATGTAACACACCAGAAAGAGAAATATCAGAGTCTGCTGCACTAATCAAGAAGGGGGAAATGCATGTTGAAAACGACAGGAATGGATAGTATTTGCAGTAAAACAAGTACGCAAGAAAGCCATTGAAAGCTCTTTGCCAACACCCCCTAAACGCGCGCGCGCGCACACACACACACACACACACACACACACACACACACACACACACACTGTTTCTTTTCTTTGGAGAAGTCTTTCTCTTCAACTCCCTTTGGGAAACTTCTTATAAATGAGGATTTGCGTCTCAAGGGATTACTCTGGTTAGGAAAGTGTTTTATTAAAAAAATATATGTTTGCCACAGAACGTAGAGCAATATAATTAGCTGGTCCCTCCTGTTTTATTTTAAAGGGCTGTGTGGCCAAGTTCTAATTAAACATATTCTCAGGACCTTTGCAGTGAGAAGGTGCCTTCAGAATCTCAAAAGGGACTCTAAGAATAAGGAAGCAAAGGCTCAGGGGGTGTAGCCCAGGTTATCGGGCACGTGGCACTGTGGTCTCCTTCCTGTCTCCCTCTGTACTGTGAACACAGATCTACTGACTTGTCTCACACCGCCACTGTTGGGATGTGGCCCGCTGCCCTGTGTTCTCAGAGGTCACACAGGAAATGGACTGGTTTTGTTTAATCAAAGGCTGCACGAGTCCTGGTGGGGATGCCGGGGAGAAGAGTCCACATCAGGGTATCACCTTTCAAGTGAGAATCGCTGAGATCCCTGCCAGCTAGGACATTCTGGTTTGGATATGGCCCCTTTCCTGGTTCCTGACACAGTGGCACAAGAGCAGTCCAGACGATTTGTCTTGCTTTGCTTTTTGAACCTGGGAATAAAATTATCCTCTGACTTGCTATGTAAAGCTTGGCAGGGGCTCAGCCTAGCAATGGAGAGCTCTATCTGCATATGCAAAATGGGCAGAGTGGTGTTTATCTGTCTGCCCGTGGGATAAGCAAATGACCTAGGTTTCCAGGCATTCTGTCCCCATTCAGGATAGGCTAGATCCTTCAGGAGCTAAGAATTCAGATGTGGATCCGTTGGATCCGATTTGTGCTGTCTGTATGATTGTGGATGTGTGGCCTTCTTGCTAGGGGCTACACCCTAAAGGAAACTGGACTTACCCTCCCCACACACACATGTTCTCAATCTCCCCTCCCATACACACACACACACACACACACACGCATGGCTTAAGCATGATGTCAAGTTCATATATGTGACTTCCCTGCTGTGTCTGAAAAGCACTGTTCTGCTCCCTGCCTCTGTCTCTTACCATGTTTCTGCCCCTCTTCCCTCAATGATCCCCGAGCCCTGGGTGGAGGAGGTACTGTAAAAGGGGGACACAAGAGGGAGTGGGGTGGGGGGGACTAACACGGTCGATCAAAACACATCGTACAAAATCCTCAAAGCGCTGATTAAAACGCACTATTTGTGTGGGGGAGGGTAACAAATCACCTAGTTATCTAAATAAATATTTTACTGCAATCTCTTTATCCCACCAGGCTGCACTGGTGCAATTCTTTTAAAAAATCTATGACAGTTATGGACTTGTACTTTTTGTTAACTATTGCGTCACACTCAGAATTTAACTTGCATACATTTATGTATTTATTTATTAAACACAGGCAGAGTTCAGATTTATTTCTTCCCAACCCCTCCCACCTTGGCATACCGAACCCTCTCTCTAGCAAGCGCCTTTCCCAACCCGTACAGTGTCTTCAGGCACATGCAGACCTCTGCCTTGGTGGCTGACAGAGACACAGGCAGTCAAGCCCTTGGAAGCCACTGAGCGTGGCAGCTGACTCTGGAGAGGGCTCGGCAGTTGGGGGCTCACACTGCTCTTCCAATAGACCTGTGTGTTGGTTACAGTTCCGGCGGAGGGAGGTTCCCGAGGATCCACGACTCCAGCTCTACAGGCACATGCGCATGTGTGTGGCATGCATGCACACGGGTAAATGCACGAATAAAGAATGCCACTGGGTAAGGCTGAGGCGGCAGCTTCCTGGTAGAGCCCTCAATGTCCACGCTTGTGTCCAATCCCCAGCACTGCACAAGAAGAGGAAACGTTTTGGGCACGGCCGGTGAGGTAGCTCCATGGTAGATCTGTAGTACGTGGAAGACCCTAGCATCATCCCAGCAAAGGCCATTTGGTAGGTTTCTTTCCTGTCTTTTATTTAAAAAATATTTTAATTATTTTTTTACATCTACCAGTGTTTTGTCTGAATGTGTGTCGAATATCTGGTGCCTGTTACCCATGGAGTGTTTGGATTCCAAAGATAGAGAGCTGCCCCGTGCATGCTGGGAGCTAAACTCAAGCCCTCTGCAACAGCAGCAAGTGTCCTTGTCAGCCGAGGCATCTCAAGTGTCCTTGTCAGCCGAGGCATCTCTTCAGCTCTCCCTATCTTTTTTTAAGACTATGTCTCTCTCTCACTGTGTAGCCCTGGCTGGCCTCGAACTCAGAGAAATATGCCTACTTCTGCCTCCTCGATGGCGAGATTAGAGGCAAGTGTTGCTACACCCTAGCCTAATTTGGTGACTCCTTGTACAGCTAAATGTGTCCTTAGCCATATAGACTCACACAGAAGAAATGAGAAGTTATGTTACAATGAACCGGTACCTGCATGTTCACAGCAGCCTAACTCACAATGGTCCCTGACTGGCTCTGCTACAACCACACAAAGAATGCATCTCAGCAGCGATACGGAACAGCTTATGGGTTCAGCATGGGCCAGTCTCAAGGCGCCTTGTGTCAGCATAGGAAGCAGACTCCCAATGTGACGCCATGTGTAACTTCATCTATTCATGCTATCTATGCTTCGGGACAAACTATGAAACATGATGACCCATGGTTCCTCTCAGTGGTGCGGGTGGATGGGGACTCTGTCCTGAATGACTGGGAGGTAGGGACAGGTGGTGGATAGACAGTCTGACTATAAAAGGTGAGGCAAAGAAATATTGGTCTTGTGGGAGATTTGACACGGGGTTTCACCACGTAGCTCAGACTGGCCTTGAACCTGCAGTCCTCCTGTCTCATGCTTCTGGAGTTCTAGGACTGCAGCGTGCACTACCAGGCCTGGCATGATCCAAACCTTGCTTGCGATGGTAATAGGACTTTAGGGTTTGTCAGAACCAGGAAGAAGCTGGATTTCTACCCATGAGGCTGAGCCAGGACCTGGGATCTACCATGAGGTATTGTCTCCTTATGCCCCGGGGAGCTGGGGTATGTGTAGATTGGCGAACCCTAGGGTTGCCCCCTGGGACCTCCTCCTGCTGTGTCCCTGAAGTGGTCCACAGTCCAACCCAACTTACGATGAACTGGACAGTCGTGGGTTTTCCTGGAAAGGTGAGCTTGAAGCCTCACCTTTAGCCGAGGAGCTACTGGCAGTTAACAACTACCGGGAAAGGCAGAGTTAGCTTTCTTCAAGGCTGCGACCCCTCGTAGGTTTACCGTTCCTGCGGATGGATGGCCGCACACCTAAGGGCACACAGACGGCGCTAAGGGGCCCGGATAGGTTTAAAAAGATGTGAAAATGCGAAGTTTGGTGGACATGAGATGGCGAGTGGGCCTGGGGAGGAGATGGGATGAGTGTGATCAAAACATACTTTCTGGACGTCTCAAAGAGATAATAATTACTATATATACATATACAAATACAAATACATATACATATACATACATACATATATACATACATGCATATATATGTGCATGTGTGTGTGTGTGTATGTGTGTGTGTATGGAAGGCTAGCTGATGTATATATATGTATATATAAATATGTATATGTATATATATAGTCTAGCTGAGCAGAAACCTTTCCATGTACTGCAGTTACGGTAGTTACGGCCCTGACTCCGCCCCGTCCCCTCCACGTCATTGCCAAAAGAAGAAAAGGAAAACAAAACAAAAAACAAGGAATAACACAAAGCATGTATCTAGCAGAAGACAAGGAGAGGGTCTGAACCGACTTCAGAATCCAAATGCCCCAAAGCAGAGACAGGCGGCATTCACGCTTACTGCAAATCGTAGAGAGAAATGTACACTATGTCGGGCACTTTGCGCTCCGCAGCCCAGCAATCCCTCTGCTAGGTACGCAACACTGAGGCCTGTGTGTTCTCACAGAAGGCTGCATTCCCCCGTTTTCAGAGACCAGGGTCTGTGAAGTATGTAGCCCAGGCCAGCCTGGAACCCCAAATCGTCTCACCACAGAATTCCGAGATCACAAGAATACATGTAGGATGTCTAGCTGGAATTTTTGTTTTTTAAATCATTGCCCCTTGAAAGGGAAAAATAACAGAAATTCCTAATGTATTCATAATATAAAATTTGAAAACAAATCAGCTATAGGTGATCACATAGCTGATACTCAAGAACGCTACTGAATAAAAGGAATGATAAAAAAATGAGCCGTTTATTGTCATTTCATTTTTATCTAAGTGCGGAAACCAACAAGGAGAAGGATAGAGGTGCCCTCCAGGAAGTGAGAACTCGGTTAGGAGTAGTCAGGGGGATTTTCAACCCTGGCTACAGCAAGTTCTCATTGTTGTTTAAAACGTCTTCCCCCACAGCACCGAGACAGAGTTTTGCAAGGTAGCTCAAGCTGGTTTCAAACTTGGAACCCTCTCCTGCCTCACCTGGTTGAATTCTGTGACTACTGTCTGAGAACTGAATAGTTTTATTTCTTATTTATTTAGCTTAATTATATTTGCATATGACTAAATAATCCTACATATTCTTTTTCTTTAACTATATATAAACGTGTGTGTGTGTGACTATGTGTGTCAGGCTGTCTTTGGACTCACAATCCTCCTGCCTCAGCTTCCCCAGTGCTGGGAGAATGTTTTAAAAACTCCCCTTGCTCCTGTGCATTTGTGAAGTGTCTCGCACATGGATACAGGAAGTCAGCAATGAGCCGAAGAAATGCAGAAACGCATCCAGCAGTCAGGAGCGTGCAAGAACCCATTCTAGGCGATGAGCCCTGAGACGATGTGTTCCAGGAGAGACCACCGAGCTGCTTCTCCATCCATGTCTCTGCTATCCCTTGACTTCCCTGCATCCAGAGACCTCTTAAAGGTATGCGCTTTTAAGTTAAGTATCAATTCTGTCTCTCGCACTTAATGAATGTTAATCTTACAGAGTGCTCGTCGTGATTTAGTACGTGGCTTCGAGCAGATTTATTCTTATACAAGTCTACAAAGACTTAAGGTGAGTGCCAGGGTCCAACAGTTCCTCTGTGCCTGGAGATTTCTCATCTAAAAGTCTCAGAGGAGAAGAGGTTCAAGGAGCCACACCCATCACCTCCTGAACAAGTGAACACATTCTGCAGGGGCTGAACATGAGTTTTGTGCATCTTCCACGTAGAAAAAGCCCTGCATCCGAACCCACTAGCTCACTCTTTACTTTAAATATAAGTCTAACACACTTGGGCCTCTGTTTGCAAGAATACATCAGCCATGAAAGGCAAAAGTGAAGCCGAGGGGGTTGCCGGATGCTGAGAAGCTGAGGCGTCTATGTACCAGGGCACACAGCGGTGCTCAGCTCTAATGACAGCTCTTGGGGCCAGACTGTGTCTCTAGGTCTCCAGGGTGTGTCTGCCCTGGAACAGATCACAGCTGGGCAATGAATCACGGCTGCCCCAACACAACTGTGAACTTACTTAAAACATTATGAGATTTGTTTCTCAATTCCTGTTTTCCTGTGTGGAACTAGAATGTGTGGGTTCTCAGGCATAAGCTTTGCAGATGACATCGTGTGTCATGGCTGGACACGTATGGCAAGCTCTAGGCCATTCTGGGCTACATAGTGAGACCTGGTTTGGACATTGTCTAAATGTTTTTTAAAAGCAAGGAACACTTCTAATAAATAGTGGCCATCAAATGTTTAGGGAAACTCATCATCCACACAAGTAAGTCCTATGTCTATTTTCCTATAAACAAGATCCGTAGGAATACTGAAGGAGTCTGAGTATCCAGCCAACCAAAGTCCCTGCATAAAATTATATGAATATAAATATAAAGAAATGCAACTATACAGTACCTGAAACCACAAGCATACATAAACACACATGTGCAAAATGTAATCATATAAAAAGAAATAGGAACACACCCACACCCACACACGTGCAGATTTCATGGGAAGATACTGGTCTGTATTACATGTGTACACACAGCTTGGATCCCATTAAATACTAAGGGGCCGGATGAGGGACTGGTGAGGTGGCTCAGTCTGTTAAGGTGCTTGCTGCCACACCTGATAATCTTAGTTTAGTCCTGGACTAACACAACAAAAGGAGACAACAGTTTCCTACAAGTTGCCCTCCAATCTCCATGGTATGTAAACACACACACACACACACACACACACACATTCTCTCTCTCTCTCTCTCTCTAAATAAATAAATAAGTAACAAATGCAATAATTCTTTTAATTTCATGTACATGGATGTTTTGCCCACATGTATGTCTGTGCGCCATTTGAGTCCCTGGTGCCCAAGGAGATCAGAGACGGCATTAGATCCTCTGGACCCGGAGTTACAGATGATTATGAGCTGCCATGTGAGTGCTGGAAAATAAACCCAGGTCCCCAGGAAGAAAGGTCAGGTCAGTGCTCTTAACCACTGAGCCATCTCTCCAGACGTGCCTGCCTGTATGTGTGTTTGTGTGCGCGCGTGTGAATCAAGGGTAGTTTCGCTGTAGAGCACCTGCCTAGCGTGCACAAGGCCCTGGATTCGTTCTCGGTAACTGCCCACACCACCACCACCACCACCCCCAGGAAAAAAGAAAAGAAAAGGAAAAAAAGAAAAGTTCAGGATTTGGGTGGAATTCACCTATAGCTGAATAATTAAGGGACAGCTGCATCCTCAGAACAAAGTGACCTTTTCATCAAGTTACAAAACATTAAAGGTTAAAGAATGTTTGAAAGGAAGTTAATACTTTTAAAACACTGGGAAAATTGCCATCTGCTCTCACCAAAAATGAGAGTAAAGCGCCAGGTGATCTTTGGGAGGTTCGGCAGGTTCAGCTCCAGCTTGGATCCATGAATGAAGAGCCTCCTCTTCCTCAGCAGACAAGGGGCAGGGCTTGCAACCCATGATCAGTGCCGCACCTGAGCTCAGAGAGGGACCCCTTAGCAGGCTGGCTCCTAATTGCAATCTTGAAGCCATACTCTCTCTCTCGAGGAGAGCAGATCAATGAGAGTGTCAAATTTTCCCAGCTTCTATTTTCCATCTGACCTGGATGGTGCGGATTCCATTCGCCGCTAAGAGGGAAAATAGAAATATCATCGTGGATCCTTAGCAAAGCACTTCCTCTAATGAATGCCTAGAAAGGTCTGAGAGAGCCTCCTTATCAGGCCAGCAAATGCCCAGTCTTCCCTGAAGCCTGTGCCTCCCATCCCCTGCTCCACAATCAAGCTTGCATCCTTTGTCTGTCTGGGAGGTCTGACCCTGTGACTTGTAGCTCTCATGCTGGCTTTTCGGGGCTAGTGGCATGCATGCCCCCCTGGGGAGCCCCTGAGCCTCTCTCCCATCCAGTGGTGACCTCAAAAGCTCCCAGCTTGTGAGTATCCTCCACTTAGATCAGGGAATCTTCCTCCTTGGGTCCCAGATTCTTTAGGTAGAGAGAGAGAGAGAGAGAGAGAGAGCTGCTGTTGTTGTTGGGCAAGTTGTAGACCACACACCCAGCCTCCCATCGTTAATACCAAAGCTTGAACTCGAGTGCCAGGAACAGGTGCACGTGCATATAAGTGCAGATCAGGCCTTCTGCATGCACAGTGCCTTCTAAGAGAAACCGTTCACTGTAAATGGTTCAGGAGAGGTAAGACTCTGGGCTGGGCTGGGCTGGGCTGGAGAGCCACCCTCTGTGTTTCCTACCTTTCCACTTAGCTGCTTGCATTTATGGAAGGGATTGCATGACAAGCTTCTGCGCTGGAGGGTGATCAAGACCCAGCAACAAGCCTTCTCTTTCCTGACCCATAGCTGAGGCCTGAGGATGACTGAGGAAGGACTTCCTGAGACATGGCTATAGGGATACTTTTTTTTCCCTAGACCTTCCCTTGCGGGCGTCCTATCCCCGAGCATACACTCTAGCGGTTAAGAGAAAAATGCCCATTTGGTATTTGAACCAAGCTTTGCTACCAGCTATTAACGTTACTCATTCCCACCAGGCCCAAGACTCCTTAAAACCCTAAGTGACCAGAGCGGACCATGCAGCAATGCCCTCTCGTTGGACACTGTACTTTGAGGACATAGGTAAAACCTGCCATGTGATCCAAAATCAAAGCTGATTCTCCCAGATTTGTACTGGTCACTCCTATTTTTCCTTGGGCTTTTGTTGGTTGGAGACAGTCTCACTACATACCCTACAGCCCTTGCTAGTCCCAACTCTCAACCCTCCCACCTTCCGGTGGTGCCAGGATTGCAAAACTGTAAGATGGCAAGCCAAGCTTATTGCTTGGTGTCCTTACAATTCCTGATCTAGCCCTGGACCAGGGTCTGCTAGGCTCCTGCCCTCCGATAGACTTTTTGGTTGATGACCCAGGAGGACAGCTGGTTTCTGCTGAGCATGTTTAGGGGAGTGTTTTTGAAGGGGGTTCACGTCACCCACTTGTGAACCTGGGAAAGTGCTGGGGATTAAGCAAGGGCTGTCCAGGGCAACTGGTGGTGGTGGGGGGGGGGATCGCTAAACCTTATGAGTGGGGGAGGGGATAAAGTGCTCATCTGCTCATCACTCCACAGCAGAAAAGGAAGATGCTGAAGAGAGAGGTCCCCTTACGTTAGTCTGTACTGAGCCAAGTCTTCCAAGCCAGGGCCAGACCAGACAGCTGACTTGCCATGTGCCTGGGAAGTCAAATACTCCTTGGACATCAACGGCAGTCCTATTTAAAAGCTGGTTCCCTTCATGCTCTCTCCCATATGCCCCTGCTGGGTGTCTATGTGCTGACTAGACATTTACATGTTCCCCTTTGTACACACATAGGGCCTGCCTTGAGCCTGGGTGCTCCTGCTGAGGCTCCTGCCAGCATCCGGTCTGTCCGGAGTCTGCACCTCCATTCCCAGGAGCAAAAGCTCTGGCAGCCATGGCCACACAGTTGAAATCCCAGGCTTGGTGAAACCTGAGGGTCTGACACAGCTCCAAACTGGGCTACCTTCTCGGCCTGTTGCTATGGAACCCTCCCCTCCTGGCAGGTTAGACGTGTCTGCTCCAGAATTTTGGTACCGGGGAGTCTGCAGTGGTCTGAGATGACCAACATAGTAAGCATACTATTAGAAAGGATCCAGGGTCCGGTCGGCCTAATTCCTTGAGAGTTTCTGCAATCCTTCTACTGATGTAAGTGAAGGAGAGACAGAGGCTCTGTGGCATTCCTAACCCTCTAGGCCAGCCCCAAAGCCTTTCTGTGCCCAAGAGCACCTGTAGAGAGTGCCACCTCCCTTCCTTCAGACCTTCCCACCCTCCTGTCTCAGAAGGGCCACGTTTGTCCCTCCTCTGGAGGGCGCTAAAGGAGAGGTGGCAAGGCCAGCTTCTGCCTCCTGCTCAAAGGGGGAGCCCCAGGGACTTCACCATACTCCCACCCCCGCACGCACGCCTAATTTGAATATTTCATTGGCTGCCGCCAGTCTGGTCAATTTATCATGCAAATGCGGGTGCCCTCCGCGCCAGAGAGGAGCCACCGCCCGCGCTGGAGAGCGGCGCCCGATTGGTGGCGCAGACAGCGGCATTTGTAATGTTTTTCTTTGGGCATTAGAGTCATTTACCAATGCCATCGCAGCAACTTCAGGCACTGCATCACAAGCCACTTAAAGGGTTTTATTGGCAGCTTTGAAACTTCTTAACATGTTCTTTTTATTTTATACCAGGTGTCGACCAGTTGTCTGACCTTCCCCTCGTGGCCCCAGCCACCCACCCACCCCAAAAGCTACCAACCTCACAAACTGGTTCGTTCCCTCAGAACTGGTGCACTGGGTGGTGACAGCTCTGCTTTGACCTAGGAGAAGAACGCATAGATCCTAAATGGATAGCCTAAAAAAATTCTTTGACGGTCAAGGAGAGAGACTCTTTTAAAAAAGAGAGAGAACAACATGGGGGGGAATACAAGCGACGGAAGACACGCTGCAGCAAAGACAAAAATCTAGTAAGGACTTCTGTGGATCTTTAGATCTTCTAAGACAGAAGAGCCCCTGGGGGCCAGACACCACTTGAATATTACATAATCTGACCCCCTGGCCCCCTATCGTCCAACTACAAGTGGTATTTATCAAGTATTCAAGACATAGCCAAGAGAAAAGAATAGAGCCTCTCGCCCCTCTTTACCTATTCAGTGCTGTGTTCGGTCTTCCCCGTTTGGGAAGTGGAAACAGCCAAACACCATCGCGAATTAGAAAGCACAAGCAGCGCCCCAGGAAGAGAGGAAAGGGAACGAGATCCCTCGTGGGGGTTTGGCGAATGCCCTGGCCAGTTGCTGAGACCATTTGGTAAGGAAGGTGGCTGTTTGGTTCCTCGATGACCCGGTGTTTTGACTGCTGGGACCTCTACCTCCTTTATTCGAAGAGCCGGGCGGGGGTGGGGATGGGAGAGGGGGTTCTGACCAGCATCGAGTCACTAACATCTGCGAGCGCTCGCCGCCGCCGCGCGGGAGCAGGTGGGCATCTTCCGCATCCCCATCCACAAAGCGCTATCCCCACTCCTAGCCAGGAGCGAGTCCCACCTCGACTGGCGATGGCTATCTTGAACACGGGTCTTGTTTGTGTTTAAGATGTCCAAATGGTTTCTAAATATCTATTTCACCCAGTGGAGTTGGAGAGAATGTAGGACTGGGAGCCCTAAGGAGAAATCCTCCTTAGGGCCCCCCCAATCCGCAGGTGGGATCTGACTAAAGGGTATTTCACTGGCGACTGTGCTCTTTAAATGGGTTTAATCGGGTCCCGTCCTCTTCAGACCGAAATACTAAGACTTTCTGTTTTCTTTATTTGATCTTCGGTCTCCAAAAAGTTTTCTGAAACTTCGGTAAACGAATGAAAAAAAGCATTTCGGGGAGAAAACGGAGGTATTTGAAAATGCCCCGCTGAGTATGCAGGAAAGACTGTGTGGGGGGGGGGGATGGAGAGAAGGAATCAACTCCCCACCCCCACCCCTACCGGGCACAATGGATAACTAGGCTGCCTAGCTTAGGTCCAGACCCTATCCCACCCCGAATTTTTCATCTTCTGCCCCTCTGTTAAATTAGGTTTAGTTTTTGTTTTACTTTTCTTTAGACGCATTGCTAACTGCCTGGGAATCTGGGATGGGGCGTGGGGGAATGAAGCTACTAGAAGGGGAAATTTCTTGGGGTGGGAAGGGGGGAAGGCTGCCTCCCTGAGATTCCTAAACAAAGTCCTCCCTACTCTGGTCAACTACCTTCCAACCCGCCCCATCCGCATCCTGACTGATTCCCAGCATCAAAGGCTGCAGGAGAAGGACGCTCACTCAACACCTGCAGACTCACACTGACCACGTAGGCAACGTTGAGCCTTCACCTCCAAGTCCCGAGACTTGAGAAATTTAGACACCACACCATGATGGGGGTGGTGTGTGTGTGTATGTGTGTGTGTGTGTGTGTGTGTGTGTGTGTGCCTGATTGTGTGAGTCCGGTGTGTTGGATCTGGATAGTGCTTCACCCTCCCCAAACTAACTCTTGATTTTACATAAAACCACCCTCTTCCTTTTCTTCTAAGATCGTTCCCCCCTCCACCCCTGTGCATCTGACACGGCTCTCTCCACAAGCCCCACAGAAGCAACATTAATATACTGCCCCGACTTTCAAAGGTTTATTCCACGTTCCAACTGTAAAAGTTCTTGGGAGAACTCACAGACAAAACATCTGGTTTTTTCAAACAAAGCTACCAGCTACCGGGGAAAAGAAGAGAAACAAAACTTCACTGCCAGTGTAAAAGCACCTTTTGCCAACAAGTTACCCGCCTGCATGGAGGGCCTGGCTCAGGCCCTACCTAACCTCCAGCTTTAGTAGCAACTAAAAGCCCAATTCCTGAATGAAGTGTGCAAATAGTGAAAGTAGGAGGAGTCTCAGGACCTATGGCATTTCCCAGTCTCTGCCTAACCCACAAAAGCCACGGGGATAAAGCAGGTCCAGGACATTTCCCAACCACTTCAGGCTGGAGAGGATCCAGGGCTAGGACTCCCTGTCAAGGCCCACCTGGGGGTTGTAGCCCTTGCCATCACTAAAGGCTCCCAGAGTCCTTGCCCTTCAAGGTGACACTTTCATGGACCCAGCAGGTACCCCCTTTCTGAGGTAGGAGTTTAGGTCCTAGGTATCTTGGGGATGCCAGCCAACCCTAGGTCCTTGTCCTGGCATGGTGGCATTTAGGACAGCTCCTTCCTCTTGGTGGGCATTCAACTGAAGACATACCCCAGCCTTCCTTGGACCAGGAGGGCTGTCATCTAACTGCCCTTAGTTGCCACCCAGAACACAAACTTGGCTGCCTCCAGGCAGTGGTCAAGCTACTACTTTCCATTTGTAAACAGTATATTGTGCTGGGGGGGGGTCAGTCCCTTGCTCCTCCAAATGCTTCTTGGCAATGCCCTACCCTTGGGGGGCTCAGGCTAGTCAAGATGGATGAGACTATGATTGGAAAGGTACCAGGAATGGAAACCTAGTGTCCAAAACTGGAAAAGCTGGGTAGGATGTCTAACCCTTGCCCCAGACAACTCTCTCTGGAGGTTTCTGCAGACTGTTCCCCCATCTGAAGACAGTGGGTCACCCCGTTTCCACCGAGTGTGAGATGCAGTCTTGGGTCAGGATCCCCTTCTTGGCTATAGGGAATGCCAAGAGCTAACAATATGACCACCTGATTTCAAAGCGAATCTCCTGACCAGAGCTCACAGTGTCTGTCATGGGCTTTAGCCCCTGGGTGTTTAGGTGAGTCGTTTTAATTTCCTTCAATTCTTTCTTCCTCCTTCTATTTCAGGGGCTTAAGAGATTATTCCCGGAAATGCAGCACCTCCAGGTAGAAGCATCTGACTTAGACATTTATAGCCCAGCACAATTCAAAGTGGACCAGAGGTTCCAAGGTACTTGTACAGAGAAGGAAAGCCTGTCTTTGCCTTTAAAGGGTAACCGAGTTTCTATGAAGAGTGGGGTAAGGGGTTTCTACATAGTATATCCTTTACAGAATTCTATCTCCTCCACCATGAATGGGTTTTCTGCCCTCTAGCAGAGTGTGTAAACAGCTGAACGGCTGTGTGTGGAGCCCAGATCCTGAAGCACAGGCAACTTTCCCCCAGCGTGCCTGCCCAAACCTTCCTGGCCTTTTCCAGAACCCAAAGGAACCTTGGCGCTTGCTCGGACCCAGCTCTTTTCCCTTCGGAGTTCCCTAAGTGCCGCCGAAAGGGTTGCTTGCCGGCGGGGCAGTCGACAGAAATATTTACAACAATAATAAAGTCAGGTCAAATGCCGGGTAGACTTCATTCAGATGTCATAGGGGTAGGAACCTGCATATACCCTTCCCCTGAGCTTCTCAGAGCAAACAGAAGGCCTTGGGGAGGGTCAGACTCATCAGGGACACCTGTGTGTGTGTGTGTGTGTGTGTGTGTGTGTGTGTGTGTGTGTGTTTACCATCTGGGTAGTTGCAGAAGGAGCGAGAACGGAAAGAAGCCAAAACTGGAGCTCAGAAAGCCAGGGGCTATCCGCAAGCACTGGTTTCTCAAGGTTCTGCCCCCCCCTTTTTTTGTAATAAGTGAATTACAGACCTACTGCTACCTAGACACCATTTCTCCCTAAATGGAATCCTTCCTTTTCACTGAGAGTCCATCGGTCCACATTTCTCCAGTCAGCCCTGGGAAGCCCAGTCAGCCCCGATTATGCAAAGTTTTTTTTCCCCCACTTGAAATCTTGCTAAGTGCAGCGGGCGAACTCCACAGCCTAGACCAGGTTGAGGGACTTAAGGTCCTGCATTCAGGTAGTTTCACGGTCTATTTTGTGCGATTGGGGGGGTTCTCTTTTAGTTACACCCAGCCCTACCACAGAAAAGAAAATAAATCCTAGTGAAATATAAGGACTAGGTTGACCTTGCCCGCTTTCCTCAGTTCCGTCTCTAGAATGACTTGAAAAACCTATGCACGTGTTGGAATCCTCAAATTAGGGGTGAATAGGTGCTTGTAGCTAAAAGAACTCAAGCAGAAATCAGGAACCCAAGCAGTGCCAAGCCGGCCGGGTCTGTTTGAGTGCCCCACCGGGCAAGGCAGTGTGGTCATAGTGTGCACACCGCACAGCCCGACTTGTGCGTGACAGGCTGTCGCTGCAATGTGCAGCCCATTGACACTGATGGATGCGCCAATGGTTGGACGGACAGATGTTAGGGCGGATCACACAGAGCTCCGCGCCTGAGCAGGGAGGGAAAGGCACTGGCGAGCAGGGGTGCCCGCAGGCAACAAGAGGACCGGCCCTTAGGCCACCGGAGAGGGGGTTCGCGGCAAGGGAACGAAGGTTGAGAGAGCAGCAAAGAGAAGGAAAGGGAGAGGGAAGCATCCTTTGGGCGAACTCCCTGTGAGCGCTTTGCCCAGCACTGTAAGCGTGTCGCCGCCGGCGTGCCCAAATGGGTGCCCCATGCTTGGAACGTGAGCTGGGGACCTTCGGGGTCTGACTTCCAGCGGCAACGACCCTGGTCCAGGCCAGCGGGGTCCCGTAGCCACCTGAACCCGTGAGGCCAACGGCAGGGCCAGCCGACTCGACTCACCACCGATCCCTCGCTCGCAAGAAGCGTTACCCGCGCCCTGGGGCCGCGTCTCCTCGGCCTAGAGGAGACGCCGCTTCGGCTTCTGCGGCCACTGGCACCAAGCGGCTCGGGTGTGCCCACCCACGGGTACGACACACACACACACACACACACACACACACACACACACACACACACACACACACACACGCAGGCAGCCCGGGAGCCCGGCCTCAAGCCGTCTCCGGCCTTTCGGCTCCACCCGGGATCTTGGCACCGGGTTAGCTCGCAGAGCGCCTAGGCGCTGCAGCGGGCTGCACAGCCCCGGAGGACATCAGCCACACATCTGCATTCAGGCAGGCGTCTGGACCCAGCCCAAGCCCGCCGGAGACTTTTGATCTTACCGGTAGGGTGAGATCTTGGGTCTCCAGGTCTACAAGAAAAAGAAAGCACGCTGGTGAACTTTCAAAACTTGAAGAACAACCACAAGAGAGCGTGGAAAAAGAAACAGGGTTGAAAAAGAGGGGAGAGAAGAATAAGTTTAAAATAATAAGGGGAGAAAGAAAGAAAAAGAAGAAGAAGAAAGCAAGGAAGGAAGGCCAGCCAGGGTTTGCAGCTTCCAGTGCGCTCAGGCTGCGGCTAGTCCTGGGGCGCAGGGCGCGGGCCCTAGGGTGGACTGTGGGCCTCGGGGGGCTCCAATGGATGCCAGGGCCCCCAGACACAGTGCGTCTCCGGGGACCTGGGGGCCCAGAGGCCACCTTTAGCCACAACCGCCCAGCAGCGCCCCGGAGCCCCGCTGCGCCGCGGCCGCCCCATTCTCGGCCTAAGAGCTGGCCCAGGGAGACGCAATCGAGCCCGCAGCGCATCGATGCGCCGCCGCCCGGGCTCTGGCTGCCGCTCCACCGTCACCACCGCCCGAGGGTCGCCCGCGTGAATTATCCCAGCCCGCCGGCGCCCTCGCCGCCAGAGTAAGTGAGCTTCCGTGGCCCTGTCGCCAACGCAACCCCGCAACCAGCCAGCTGCCTCTTTCTCTGGGCGCATCGGCCGGGTCCCTCCTGGATCCTCTCGCAACCCAATCAACCCGATCAATAATCAACCCCCTTCGCCCAGAACTGCCCCTGAGCCGGGCGCGGCTAGGGGCGGCCCTCCTGTCCGAGACGCACCCAGACCTGGGCTTCTCCTGCCGCCCCCACCCCGTCCCGCCACCTTGGAACCGCCATCACCACGGGTGTGGGGGGGGGTGCGCGGCCAGTTGCCCCAGGGGGCAAGACGCGGGGTGCTGAGACTGGAGATAGTCCCAAAGTCAGTAAAGGAAACTTGGAGGTGCGTCCCCTCCCCCCTCCCACGCTCACCCCCGAAACGCGCCTGGGAAAGTTTGCCTAAGGGGGGGGAAAAGAAAACCAGACACACAGAGGGAGGTAGCCACGGTGGGTCCCAGGAGAAGAGCTCCAGGACCCGCACCCACGGTACCCCGCGCCTCCTCCTCTCTCTGGTGTGACCCGGGGTGGTGGTGGTGGTGGGACTCCGGGCCCTGGGATCTTTGCAAAGAGGGGGTAACCATCCCGAGCCGGGGAGCGCTCCCAGGCTTTGCACGCGCGCGGCGAGTGGATCGGAGTGAGGGCCTCCGGGAGGGGCCACGGGATGAGCCCCGGGGTGGGGAAAGGAGGGATGGGCAGGGGCGGTGGGGGGGCGCTGTGGGCTCCCCGCGGGACCGGCTCGGCTGCGCGGGGGACCCGCGCCCCTGCGTGAGCGCACGGGGCGGAGGCAGAGGGCCGGGTCTCTGGGTGCCTGGACTTGGGCGGCGGGGAGGAGGGAATCCTAGGCGGGATATCGGGGGGCCGGGAGCTGGGGGGCGCCCCCGCGGGCAGGGCGAGTGACACGATCATCTCCTTTTCCTTTAAGCTTGCCTGTTGCCGACGCCGCCGCTCCAGCCGCCGTGCGCCGCGGGCAGAAGACTGGACCGGCGCTGAGCCCCCGGGGCCGCAGTGGCGGCTGCGCCCCCCACACCCCACCCCGAACCCCCCCTCTACACCTCCACCCCCCGGATGCCTTGACCTCCCTGCCCGGGGGCGGGAAGCGGGGCTGGACCCGCCGGGGTCGCTCCCGGGCTCCTCCTTCTCCTCCTCCTCCTCATCCCTCTGCCCGCCTTCTCCTCCCTCTCTCCCCGCCCCACCCCGCCCCCCCTTAGCCCCGAACCCCGCGCACCTCGTCTAGGGGGACGGGGTGTGGGGGGGTGGGGAGAGAGAGAGAGAGGGCGATCGCTCCTCCCCGCCCCCTCCTCCTCCTTGGACCTCTGGAGCGATTTGTCAAACTTCCCATTCCGCCGGCGGCGTGGTCCTCCTCCTCCTCCTCCTCTGCCTCCTCCTCCTCCTCCTCCTCCCCCCACTGCGCTCCTCCTTCCTCGCGCCCGCCCTCCTTCCCTCCGCACGTTCGGGGATCGCGGCGGAGCGCAGCGAGGTTGGAGGGGGGGGGGGACGCGGAGAGCCGGGGCGCAGCAGCAGCATCCTGCGGGCGGCCGCTCTCCAGGGGGGGGTGGGAAGGCTGCGAGCAGGCAGGCCCGCCTCGCCCCCCTCCCCGCCGCCCCTCCCTCCCTCCCTCCCTCCCCTCCCTCCCTCGGCTCAGCCCGGCAGCGGCGGCGGCGGCGGCGGCGGCGGCGGCGGCGGCAGTCGCGGGAGAAGCATCATGCCGAGGAGGAAGCAGCAGGCGCCCCGGCGCGCAGCAGGTACGAGCGGCTTCCCCTTCCTTCCTCCGGTCCGCCGCCTCCTCTTCCTCTGCTCGCGCCGCGCCTCCGGGCTGCCGGGGGAGAAGGGGGGGTGGGTCCCCGGCGCTGCTCGCCGCACTCCTCTCCTTTTTTTTCCTCTTCCCTCTCTCCTCTCCTCTCTCTCTCTCTCTCTCTCTCTGCGGGCGCAGAGTAACTCCGGGAGCCCGCTCGGCTGGCTGGCTCGCCGCTTTCCTGCCCCGGGGTGTGCGCGCGCGCGCCCCCCCTCCTGGCTGCCCCACTACTATGCTCTCTCTCTGTCTCTCTCTCTCTCTCTCTGTCTCTGTCTCTCTCTCTCTCTCTCTCTCTCTCTCTCTCTCTCTCTCTCTCTCTCTCTCTCTCTCTCTCTGTCTCTCTCTCTCTTTCACTCTCTCTCACTCTCTCTCTCTCTCTCTGCCTCTCTCCCCGCGCGCGCGAGACCCGCTTTTGCACAACCCTCCCGGGGACGACCGACCGAGCCGGGTTAGGTCTGTCCCCTACCTCGCCTCCGCGGCTCGGGCTTGCAGCAGGGTGGGAAAGGCGCTCTCCATCCAACCCGTGTTTTTCGGTAGTGGTGGTAGTGGTGGTGGTGGTGGGGTGAGGGCGGCGGGCGGGGTCACCTGAGTTCTCCAGGACACCTTCCGTGTTGTCCTGGGTACTACCCGGTGCCCACTCGGACGGGAGCTAAAGCGAGCGAGTGAGCTAGCCTATCCCCCCTCTGGCCACCTTACTGCTAATTCGATTGATTTCTTCGTTTATTGGGCCCAAACCGGGTACAGCGGTGGAAAAACCAGAGCGCACAGGGTCTGCGTATTGTCAGATGACTGTCAGGTCAGTGTTGGATGCTGACATTTCCTTGCTCTCTTCAGTGTCTTCTTACCCACCCCCCCTCTCTTTCCGGGGCTGCTGTTCTCTAACCTCTTGTAGCACTTAGTTCTGGGATATATCTGAATACCCACCACCACCCCTCTTTTTCCGCCAGGAACGTCAACTCCTGTTAGGTCTGAACTGATTCCCCCCCCCCTTCCTTCTGGAAAAGAGAATCATCATTTAAAACAAAACAAAATCCACACACACACACACACACACACACACACACACAACATTATTTTGCAATAATGTCGGTTTCGGGGGGCACGTTGGCTGGAGGAAGGGTTTCTGGCCGGTTGCCACCCTTGATTTGATGACTGATTGATCGCCCGTCATGCCTGTGCCTTTGATCTATTCATTCCCAATAAACATCAATAAATCACTCGCGGTAGTGAGGCCAAGCTCTCCGTGACGTCAGGAGGGCCCTGTTAGTGCAACTTCAGGGATTTGGGGGCGGCTTGCCGGGGAGAGAGGGCCACATATGGACGTGGTGTATTTTGATGGGAATAACACTCAGACGTGCAAAGGCTCAGATGCCGCCTGGAGGGGAGGGTAACTTAAGAGTCCTTTTCTTTATAGTCTTCTTTCCTTTCTCTTCTCTTTTGATAGAAGAGGGGAGGGCCGAGGCAAGACTCTGCGCGCTGGGCTGGTGGTATCCAGGTTGGTGGTGGCGGTACCCTAGCTGGTGGTGACTGCCGTGGGCAGTGATGACTCTCAGATACAGATCAGCTTGGCTCCCAACTCAGATGCACTCTGGCCTTTGGTCGGTCTCTTTAACCGGGGTCACAGAGAAGGAACCAGTAGGCGACTCCTCCCAGAAGTGTGCTGGCCTGTCAAGTCAGTGACACCTTAGGGAGGGATTAAACTTGGTTCGGTGCACAGGACAGAAAGCGTGCTTTCCTCTGTAGTCAGTGTTACCCAAATTTAGAAAGTTTGGAAGATCCCAAACAAGAGAGCTCACCTCCTCACTGATGCTGCCTGCTGCTCATCCCACCTCCTCCTTTAAATTCCAGGGTTTAGCAGTGAGCTTATCTACCCAAAAATAAACTCTAAAACTTTGGAGGCATCCTTTACAAAGATGGGTCCTAGGAATGTCTTGGGTTTCTTCCAGTCTGCGTTTTTTTTTTCTCTTTTCTTTTCTTTTCTTTCTTTCCTTTTCGGGTACATTTTTTCCCCCTAAGGTATCTCTGCCTCCATCCAGTGAAACATGTGTGGTTCCATCTTTACACTTGATCTTGAACTCTGGGGCTTTTCTTTACTGTCCCACCCTGCCCATGTGATGAGTTCCTCAAATGCGCTGTTAGTTTAGTTTGGTTAGTATTTATCTATTTTTATTTATTTATTTTTTTAAAGCAACCTGTTCACTAACTTTTTTTTTTTGCACTTTTAAGCCAGCCAGGGGAAAAAAAAATCTCAGGTCAGTTAAGGCAAATTCATTATATAAAAACCTGACTAATGGGAGAGGGAAGAATGGCTTTGCTCTATCAAAACGACCCGTCAAAACGACTTTGTTTCATATTTGATTTAATTGTCTCTCTCCTGACAGGCACATTCATCAATAGCTTAATGGTCAATCAGAAGTTGGCAGAACGAGTGCTTTCATTCTTTCCTCATAAGCCTGGTTTTGGGTTTTACTTTATCAGAATGCCTCTGCCTAATGGACGTGTGGAGGAGGGGTGCAGGACAGAAAGCCCTTCCACACTTAGGCTGCTTATAAAGTACGCCCAGCCCAGGCCAGTGAGTGTGTGTTGCTCTGTTTGCTTGTTTGGGCTACAAACTTCTCTGCTTTCCCTCCCCACCCCCCCTTTTATTTTTTTTAAGTTCCCACAGCTGCTTTTGGGACATACTGGGAGTGATGACAAACTGATTGCTTTGTCCTGATAGAGAGACGGTGGGGGAGGGGGAAAAAAAAAAGGATGTCTGCTGATTGGCGACTGGAAATCCTGTCCACAGCAACCTTGAGAATACTCGAGAATCCACACACACACACACACACACACACACACACACACACACACACACACACGCCCCCTCCCCCCTCCCAAACTGAAAGGTCCGCTCAGCCATAAAAAAAAAAGAAAGGAAAAAAAGAAAAGTTGTTTTGCCAGCTTCATTAGTGTTCACCTAATTAGCTGTAAACCTGATGGATTCCTGACAGCTTTAATGATTGGAGATGACAACCCTGACGCAGTGTCATGCAGCAGAATTAGGTTTGCAGCTAGTTTGATGTAATCAAGTTGATATTACACAGTCCTGGCTGCCTTTAGTTGTGCCTTAACTCAATTTTCTGCCGCAGGTGACAAATGGGCTTTGGTACCTGGATAATCATGTCATAGGAATTAGGGCCCTTTTTAATGGTCTGGGGTAGAATAACAACCACATAGGACCCAGAGCTGGGGAGAGCTTGCAGACAAGCACACAGGTGCAGGCAGGCTGTCTCATCTAGGCCAAATGCAACAGAGCTCTCCCGGCAAGGCCGGAGAAGCAGGCTCCAGGAATCCCTGAAAAGATCGGTTTCTGCAATTTAGATTTCGGAGATAGGAATTATGTGTGATCTGGAGTCTTTCTGCAGAGAGAAAGACTGGGGGAGAGAGAGGAGTTTCTTCACCTGCTGGACTGAAATCTGGGCACATGCTTGTAAGAGGGCCAGGCATTTGTACTGGGAGATTGCTGTTGCCCACCGAAGCTGGGTTGGGAATGGCCGGCGTTCTTCAGGCAAAATTGCCATTATGCCTTGCTTAAAGTAGGACCCCCCCCCCACCAGCAATAGTGTTTGTTTTTAAACAAGTATCTTCAGAAACATAGAAGTGCTGAATTAGAGTAATCCTTAACGGCATGTTATATTTCAGCCACATATGTCCATTTCTGGAGGATGTATCACAGTAGATCACCGTTCGGCTTTAAAAAAAAATTCAGTGGGCAACAACTCATCCACGACTTCCGTGTTCTTTCCCTTTCTTTCTCTCTCTTATTTCTTGCAAAGGGATGTTCTTCTGGGGGAGTTCCTGGGTAGGTAGCATCCTGAGGGGCAAACTTCAGGCCTCCTGACTTTGGTTAAAAAGGGACAAGGATCAGCTGGTGTCGTTGAACTCCGTGGGCCTCCCCGGCAGAGGTGGAAGGCCTTTGGCGCTGCCAGTGGATGTGCTCATGGCCGAGGGGTGGCCCACCTAAGGGTTGGCTCACCTGGCGGTGTGCCTATGACACCTTCGTCAAGCTGCTCCCTACTTGGGGGCAGCTCCTGACAGCAGCTTCGCATTTTCTCTAGGAAGCTCCGAGCACTCAGGATGACATGCCCACATCTGCCTTGGGAATTTATTTCCTCTGACTTGCTACACATTTTTTTTCCCCTTTGGACAAGCAGTCTTCTCTAGGGTGGGGTGGCACATAACTGTCTTTGGCTGGCTTATCATCTTTTTTTTTTTCTCCTCCTCCTCCCCAATTTCTTTTGAAACCAAGGGAGCGATACACATTTTTAAAAAAAGAAAGAAAGGGAAAAGAAAATCGAATCAATGAAGGAAAAACACAAGTCAATGAATCTTCCTGTGGGGCCTCTATCTGGGAAAGAGAACCTTCTGGAACTCAGGTTTTGGCCGCCACTCCGTGATCCTGACATCTGCCGTCAGGGAGGGCTTCAGTACACTCCAGGGAAACCCTCGATTGCGGGCAAAGGTTGTTGCCATTTTGTTCCTGGGTTTGCCTTGAACATGCTTGTAAATGCCAGTGGGGGTGTCATTAGCTGCCAGACCAACGGTTATTCTCCAAACTGCCGCGAAGCTCCGTGTTTCCTCTCTTTTTGCTAAAGATAGGTTAGGGAAAGCGGTCAGAGTGGAAGGTGGCTGTGTTCAGGGCCTTTGACAGATGCTGTGGAACCCAGGTGAGTTTGTGGGATGCACACCTGTATTTCAGTCCAGCCTGACACTTGTGCACGGTGAAGGGTCTTGCTAAGTGTGTGGACTAGCTCTTGCTTTTGGGCGCTTTCTCTGTTTTCATATGTGGACTGCAGAGTGAGGCCTGGCTGGGCTGCAGACCACAGACCACGAATAAGAAGAGCAAGGACCTGGCAAATATACCATGGTCCTGATGCCACAGCCTCCTTTAAGCCCATCAGGCACTCCAGGTACAGCCCTTGTGACGGCTCCCCCCAGGCCCAGTTCCTATTCCTGCCTGCCACCAAACAAACCATGTATATCTTTGGTCTCGTAGTAAAAAGAATTATAAAACTGTGGAGTCTACTGTTGGCCCACTGAAGCTGCTGGTCCTGGAAATGACACTCTGCTCTAACCCATATCCTGAGTGCAGGGAGGCCAGGCCAAACCAGGAACCCCGTGAGATGCTCTCACTGCATGCTCATGCTTTACTGGGTTCTAAATGGCGGTTTCTGTGTCTGAAGGTAAAAATGAAAGGTGAATACAATATATTTTATTTGGTAACAATGGCGTAGGCTTGAACATCCAGGCAGAAAATGTGCACTTGTAATTAGACTCAATAGACAGGCAGTCATTTTTAAATTCTTTGACACATGCATAAAATAGTCATATAATAAGATAAGATGACAATTTTATGTTAGGTTGATAAAGTGTCCTGATACATGCATTTAAATGTCTGTAAGCCTTTTTTTTTTAAAAATCCAGACAGATTAATTCTAGTTTCCAGTATTTGCAGTTAGTCATTCAATTAATTTTTAAATCCCACTAAACAATGACTATGAATATATTTTTTCCTTCTCTTTCTGGACTTTTTTTTTTTTTTTAAAACCTGCATTGTAAGAATTGGATGGACTTTGGAGCTTTCCTTAATTTTTCCCAGCATGTGTAAAAAATTACGTTCAGTGTGGACTTAAAAATTCAGGTTGCTGTTTATGGCTAGAGTAAGGAGGTGTATTCTTGGAAATAATCTTTGAGAAGACAGTAGCATAACGTGGCCAGCTTAAGGACACTTGCCTGAATGACTGACAGACTCTAGATTTAGAAATCATTATTGGAAGAATTACATAGTGTCCTTGGCTAAAAATTGAATATTTTATAAGCCCCATTCTAAAAAAAAAAGACATTTCTAGCACAATACACTTGGTTTGATCAGCATTTAGATTCTTCGGGTTTAATTAGCTACAATTCTGCAAATTTTCCCACTGTTCCAACCTGTATAGTCCGTGAGATGTAATAAGGGTCAAGAAGGGTATTTCACCAGAAGTTGTATAGCTTGGGCTTTCTCACTTTCTTCTGTCAGATACGCAAAGGTGTGGTTCTTGGAGCCTAATTTAAATTTATTTGGGCTTAATGATAAATTAGTAATCCATACTGTCGGGACACATGTTATTAATTGTATCTGTGCTTTCTTCATCCAGAGCAGCTGTTGGGGGAAAGTGGGGGAACTTCAGATTGTCTTGAGGAGGGAGGGGCGGGCAAGCCAGGAGCTCACCCACTCCTTGTCACCCTTCTTGGTCCCCTGACTATGACAATAGAGCATTGGCAGAGGATAGGAGACAGAGCAGAGGGAAACTATCAGCTTGCTACCAAGATGGCTAGTGGGAAACGCTTACTAGGGTACATGCTTAAAAACGTAAGCTTAACACCCAGTGATTTGGAGTCCAGCTGGTAACCTGAGGCTCAAAGCAGGCTGTTTTGGCTGGGCTCTGTCCCACTGTCTGTCTGTATGTCTGTCTGTCTGATACACACACACACACACACACACACACACACACACACTTCTTCCTTGTCTGTGATGAACCAGATGTCTTTTCCATAAGTCTAAGGTAGTAGAAAACAAAATACTCCAAATTCTTGCTCGTTTCCCAAACTCGAGCCCCCTTCCTTCATGGAGAGTAAAGGGCTCTACGTGTGATGACTCAAATTCATTTACTTTTGGTATTCTGTCCCCATCATTTAGCCCTATATATTCAGTTTCCTCTGAGTTCTTTGAGAAATGCATGTTGCATAAAATAGGCAATTTTTAATGAACAATTTAATGTAAATGGGTTTTGAATTTAAATTAATATTAATGAAAGCCTTGAGTGCATTTATTTTGCATACGTAAAGACTTGTAAGTCTTTCACCCATGTGCTTTTTTTCTTTATGTAGTAACATTGGTTGGGTGAATGAACCAGCACCTTTTAAAGATTTACACTTAAAAAAATATTAAATCGATTTTATATGTCCCCTAGCGCCAACGTGTTATTAAGTAAAAGCGTCGTTTCATTTTTAAGAAAATAGCCTGATCTCCTCCAAAGCCTCTCAGCTTCCAGGGCCCTGCAAGCTGCCACTGGAGTGGCATTGCTGCTGGAGAAAAACCTACCCAACAATAGTTACTACAATCAAGATGTTTTCTTTCTTTGGCTTACCTCTAATGCATTATGTATCCTGGAATGATGTAATTAATTCTGTTAGATGTAATTGCTATAATCACTTTGATGCTACACATAATAAAGGTAATGTTGTAAGCATGAAAAAAATATAAACACCTTATTGTGACGAACGCTAACATTTCTTCTTCTGGTTTGCACACAAGGGCTGCTAACTATTTTGGGTCATGGGGGACAACTGGTTAGAACCGAGTTCATTGGGATTCCCGAAGGATGACTGCTTGGCTTGGTGGAATCTCCCAAGCCTGTTGCCTATGGATCCTAATGCCAGCTTCCTTAAAGATGCGGCTAATTAAGAGAAGGTTTTTGTCTGGTGTGGAGGAGAGAGGGGAAGCCTTCGGAAGTGGACTTGACACCAGAGGATGGCATAAGAGGGAGAGTCAGGAGATCTCTGATCCCTGGAATATCTCATGGTGTAGAATTATGGGAGATGCTGTGTGTGTGTGTGTGTGTGTGTGTGTGTGTGTGTGTGTGTGTGTGTGTAGGAGAGCAAGAAGGGAGGGAGGGAGATAATGCATGTGCTTATGGGTAAGTGGGAAAGACCACTTTTCTATAATAATATACTAAGGGGAGTAAAATGCAGCGTATTTACTTCATTATCCTCATTCTATATGTTTCGTGGACTTTGTGCGTGTGCGTGTGTGTGTGTGTGTGTGTGTGTGTGTGTGTGCACATGTGTGTCCGTCCATGCACACTTGTACATGTGTGTGAGGCTGTTCGTGGTATGCCAGGGCTGCTACTGCCTGTTGTATTAGAACCACCTCACCTACACTCCCAGCTTGAGTGTGCCCAGCGTGGGTTCATCTCTTCCACGGGGCATCAAAGTTTGCCTGAGGTCCTGGGGGGTAAAGGGCTCATAGGGAAATTCCTAACACGCGTAAATCATTCTCTCCCAATGCAGCAGCTTGCATGTGGTGGCCAATGTGACAGGCCAACGAAACATTATGTTTAATTTTCTCTCTCTCTCTCTCTCTCTCTCTCTCTCTCTCTCTCTCTCTCTCTCTCTCTCTCTCTCTCTCTCTCTCTCGGGTACCTTGGATTAAAGCAGCTTGTTTGGCCTTTTGGGTGTCCAACTGTAGCCACCCACCCCTGTGTCCAGACACCGTTAAAGAGAATCTTTGTAAAGTCTCACGGCCCAGGGCGGACTTGACAACAGTTTCTGTGAGATTTCCGTTTAATTGTTTATTTATTATTTACTTGCTATCCGTGTGTGAGTTTTCGAGAGGCAGCATCTTGCTACGCAGTCCAGGCTGTGGCCGCGTCCTGTATACTAGGATGACAGGCCCGTGTCACCATGCCTGACCTTCATGTGCTTCAGATGACACCCCCACACACACACACACAAATAAGCGAGGGTGCCTTGTGAGAGGGGACGCCAGTGTCTCCTAGGAAGACGGAAAAAGGTGTGTGGAGGTGTTGTAAATGCCCTAGCTATTGCCCAGGGCTCCTACATGAATCTTGTAGTCTTTGATGCCTGACAGCAGACCCAACCAACCGCCAGGAGAGCAGGCCTTGGGCAGGTGTGTGTCCTGCCTTGCAGGTTGGCCTAGGCCTAAAGGGACAGTCCTCGGTCTGGGCCCGGCCTGGGCTGCAGACCTGTAGCCCCAGTGCTCAGACCATGACTTGTAGGCTGGCTTTGATGGGTGGAATGATAAAAGGTCTGTGAACTGCATAGGCCCCTGTAATCAGGGCAGGCGCTGACATCCTCCTCAACTTTGACAGCTCTTTCCTTTTCTGTCCTCACCGCCAGGCTTTCCCAACCAGTCTCCCCGCCTCCCTCTGCCCGCCCTCCTCACTGCCCGCTATCCACCCCTCCCCTCCCTGTCCCCCTTTCTCTGTGTGTGTGTGTGTGTGTGTGTGTGTGTGTGTGTGTGTGTGTGTGTGTCTCGTTTTGTGTTCTAGATCAGACTCAGGCTCAGACGCTGGGAATTATTTCTTTCGGGAGGGAGGGGGAGTGTTGTTTTAGGTTTGTGGGTTTGGGCAGGTGTGAGAGAAAGTCTTTTCCTCCCCACCCCTCTCTCTGTGTCTCTCTCTCTTTCTCTCTTTCTCTCTCTCTCTTTTTGTACTGTAGGCCTGTTGCTAATTAATGTTCCCCCATAAGATTCTGTCGGAGTTGAGTAATGTTTTTGATCTTTATGCCTGATAACTGCATACTTAATGAGATTTCAAAGCTGTGACTGCAGCTTCCTACAATTATTGACAGATGCCTTTTCTTTGCCATTGGGTTCAGCTCCATAAATCCTCCGGCTGTAATGAGGTTCAGCGGTACCACCCTGGCAGTGAGCTAATGAAAGGGGGGGGGGAGGGCGCGCATCGGCGCACGGCTGTCTGACACATTTTTTTTTTCTCCCTCTCTCTCTCCCCTTTAAAATTTACTATGCAGATGTCAAGCTGCGGGCCGATTACTTCAAACATGCTAATTTCTATCTTGCTTTTGTGTCAGCCCTTTGCCATTAAAAAAATAAATAAATAAAAGGACTAACCTCCCTGCCCTCCATTTCATTCATTCATTCATTCATTCTTCTTTCTTTTTCTTTTTTTTCTTTAAGTCGTATTTTTAATAACACAGTATGTGTGACTGCTGAGGATGCTGGCATGCACATGGCCTTTTCCAGGTATCTGGTAGGGATTGGTTTAGGGTGTTTGTGTGTGTGTGTGTGTGTGTGTGTGTGTGTGTGCGTCATCGGAAGGACAGGGGGAGGATAAAGTGCGATTTCCCCAGGCCCCCCGGCAGCCTGCCCTAAGTATGCACTTGAAACGTTGGAGAATTCATTTCAGAGTTCTGAAACTAAATCCTGGTGGAGAAGAGCCTCGCCATGCCAAACAGTCGATTTCCTTTTCAGCGGACTCATACATCACTGACCCACCCTTTCCTCCTGACAGAATGACATATGTCATTTATCATATGGGCCCCGGCCAGACAACAGCAAGGGGAGGGAAGCCCAGTTGTCCCCTCCTCCTCCTCCTCCTCCTCCTCCTTCTCCTCCAGTACAGTATACACGGTGTGGCTTGCTCTCGGGGGCTCTGCTGATTTGGCAAGAGAGAGGCAGAGGGTGGAGAGTGGAGAGGCAGGGAGAGGGGAGGCTACTGCCTGCCCTGTATATGGCTGTCTTCGGTGGTGTGTGTGTGTGTGTGTGTGTGTGTGTGTGTGTGTGTGTGTGTGTGTGTGTGGTGTAGCATGAGGGGAAAGACTGGCCGCCCGTACCGAAGGTGCCTGCATGCGTTTACATGATCTGCCGAGCCGCACTGCTCAGCTCCGGGTGCTGCGTGGCTTCCCTGTCCTTCCCGTGCCTCCTTCCTCCCCCCCCCCCTCCTTCTTCTTTTGCTTCGCTTTAGTCCAGAGTGGGGAAAGCAGTTGGCAGGTATCATTCAAGCCAGGCCCCGCGTGTGAGGGGTGGGATAAATGAGTCTCGGGGCTCCTGGCTTCACATGATTCAAATGTACGTTATCGAAGATGGATGTTCCTTAAAAAAAGATTGATGGCAGATGCCGGGCTTGGGGTGCCATTTATCATTTTGGATATTATTTAGACTTGCCGAGTAAACCTGTAACTTGAGAGTTGGGCCAGACGGGACTGGCTATGGGTGTGTGTGTGTGTGTGTGTGTGTGTGTGTGTGTGTCTCATCGATTGGCCTTGGACTCTCATTGCTGCTGAGTAGACAGGAGACCCCCTTGTGTTTATAATAGGGGACCCCCCAAAACATAAAGGTGGGGAGGGGTGGTTTTAATTTTGAATAATTTTCAAGGACACGGGGAAAGAATGAAGTGTCTGCGAATGACACTGAAGCTAACAAGCAGCTCTGCCTCTCTGTGTCTGTCTGTCTGTCTGTCTGTCTGTCTGTCTCTCTCTCTCTCTCTCTCTCTCTCTCTCTGCCTTTCTTCCCCCATGGAGGCAGTCATGTACCAAACATTAAAGTATAAACAGAGCTGTAGTTGCTGAAGCCAGAACCCTCGTCTGGTTTTTTAAAATTCTGTATCATGCTTTTTTATTTTTTTTTAAATCTGTATTGAAAAAGCCTGGTACGATATAACTTAAAAAGAAAAAAACCGGTTGGCTTGGTTAGCAGTGTGAGAATGAAGTACAAAAACAAAAAACAAAAAAAACCCCCAAAAAACCAAAAACAAACAAAAAACCCACTTGTATATCTGAAGAATATTTTAGATAAAGAATGACCCTCTGCAGCTCCCTGCCTCTGCTCCCAGCAGCCTCTTTTTTCTTTGTGTCTGCACTCTGTTCTCCGCAGCTGGGCCCCCACAGACCCCCACCAGGACTGATGTGGACAGCTGTTTGCAGGCCCCTGCCAGTTAATCATTTCTGCTGCGTTTGCGCCCTCAAGCTCTGTGCACTGGGACACCCCCACCTACTGGAGGCACTTAGGGACGCAGGCTGCCTTGCCGCCCGGAGCCCCCAGCTGTCTGGAGGTAGGCTGTGGCAACTTTATACACACGTACGGGCTTCCAAGGCCTAATGCGCCTGACTCCCCGTAGGAAAAGAGAAAGAGAAGCTGTGGCCTTCCTGCTCCAGTCTCCTGAACCACGGGAGCCCTGAACAGGGCAAAAGTGGTTGGCGGGAGCCTTATCCCTGATTCTGTGTGCAACTTTATTTGGCTTTGCTAACGAAATAGAGGATTTCTTGTGCAACTTAACAGCGTGACCATTCACTTTTAAACGATGAGACAGAAAGTTAGGTGGAAATTGTTTTTTTCAGTCTTTAAAAAAAATACAAGAATCTAGAATTTGTGGAAGGACTGTGTATGTACGTGCCTAGGGGATGATGGGAGAGAAGTTCCTGGACTTGGAAAAGGCGGGATTCAGCCTGTGTACTGGCTGACAGTCAACTCTGTGGTGTGTGTGTGTGTGTGTGTGTCTGTGTGTGTTTTGAAATAACTTTATTAGCACTCAGACACTTTGCACTACCCATGGGCATGACTTAGGGTACCCTCTGGGGGTTGACCGGCTGCTGCCTCAAACCAGGTAGAATCAGACCGGTCTTTTGTTGGTGCCTGGAATCACATCAGGTTATAATCACTCACCGCTGCTGCTTGCTGAGAGTTCATGGAAGAAGGCAAAACTTTGATCATCTGCCCTTGCGCTGGGCGGTGTTGAGGGTAATTAAGAGTACAAGTGCCAATTTGCAGAGGGAATTTGTAAACACCTTTGGTACAAATGCCACCTTCCCATTTTTTCCCCACTGATTAGGAAAACTTTGCTGTTGTTAGGTACAAGTGCAGTTCAGGTATAACTGGTAAGGAACGGGGTGCACTCATGGGAAGAAATCTTGTTTTTTTTTTTGTTCGCTTTTCTTCTTATCCCCTTTTCTCAGTTTTATGGCTGGAGACATGATTTATTGCAACCATCCATCTTGGGGGCTCATCCATCACACCCGGGTTGCTAGGAGATTGTGGCAGCAGCTGTTTGCTCTGAATCAGACAGAAAAGTTGTCAATCATCAAAGGCAGGTGAATAGCATTAGAAACACGCTATTGTCAGACGGAATAATTAATCAAAGAGAGAAAAGATAATTAAAAAGATATGACCCTTGCAAGTACTTGCTCTGGTTTGCCTGGAAAAAAAAAAGAGAGAAAGAAAGAAAGAAAGAAAAACGGCCTGGTCTTTTCTAGACACTTAAGCAGCTGAGGGCTGATAAAATATGCACTCTGCAGTGCATGGCTTTTAATTAATTGAAAAAGGTTCAACATTCAAAAGACGATGCTGGAGAAAAGTCCGGTTATGAGCAGAAGTAATATTTATTGTTTGCATGAAGGGCTTGACACAAGAGTCTAACTTTCTGTTATGAATCCCTGGCATCCCCCGTTGGTAAGAAGGTATGGGCTGGGATCCCCAGGTAACCGTTAGAGACAGACTGCCTAGCTTCTTCCCATGGTGCTGGCCATCATCGTAGGACCACGGTGGGACCAAGGTTGCCTTTTTTTTTTAACTGTTCTGGTGAGTCTGAACAAGCCAAATTCTTTAAGTAGGATTAATTGTATAAAAGCAAGAGGTGGAAGGATTGAAGGACACGCCACGAAGTGTCCACCTTTAGGGTCCACGGAGCAGAGTGTACGTTACCTCATTTGTCTACCTGGAACATAACATGCCATTTCCATCCGGGGCCAGCATAATGCTAAAAAAAAAAAAAAAAAAGAAAGGCCCCCCCACGCCCCTTCCCCAGTCTCCAGGGTCTAGAGATCATTTTTGAGTAGCCGTGTTTCCTCAAAGATACATTCATAGACGAGGAAGTTCACTCTTGTGTTCTCTCTAAAGCTAGACTATTCCCGAGGAACTGGTGTGTGTGTGTGGGGGGGTAAGAATGTATTAAAGACGGTAAGGAAAGTGGCGGATCTCGAGAGTTGCTTTCCAGTTAAGTGCGCTGCAATCCCTGAAAACAGAACCTACTCTTTTATTTTTGGCTACTCTGCTTGATGTTCACACCATTCTCCTCCCAAAGAATAGCAGGACTTCTAAAATTAGCAGAACACAAAAAGGCTTGACTATTAGGATTCATGAGGAGAAAGAGAGCATCTTTTTTTTTTTTAAATTACATTAAAAACCGGTGTTTTCAGGGCACACACCAAATTAGAGCAGCAGCGTCCCCATCTGGAGCTCCGTGCGCGTCTGAGCACTGGGGATTCGTTGCTGAAGGTCCCAAGGATGGACCGTACACCCTCTGCTAAGGATGCTCTTGGAAAACCCACTTTGGAAGATTAAGACAGGGCCTTTGGTGAGAAACAAATAGACCCATAGGCATTCGTATGCTCCTCCGACATTGGTGCCCCCGCCCCCGGGAGGCATTCAGTTGTCTTGGGAGGGTGTACCTAGTCAGAACTTGACCTCCAGGGCTTTGACTGCAAAGTGGCAGGCACTTTTGTCTTTGCATCAGAATCTCTACCAAGAGGTGTGTTTCTGGGGGCTCTCCCGTATCTGTAGTGTCCTGATCACGTACCAGTTATCATTCACCGTCAGGGTCTTCTGGTGCACTGCTCATGGCCAGCTAGCACAGGCTCTGGCCGTGCAGGAGAGTCCAGTGGGTGCCCTTCAAGGGTGCTGCGGGCAGTTCCTTTGATGGCCTGAGCAGGTGAGAGATCCTTCCTTCCCCCACGAGATCTGACTCTTTGGAGGTAGACCCAGGGGTGGCTCATTTATTATTTTCAGGGGTTTATGCTCTCTCTCTCTCTCTCTCCCTCTCCCTCTCTGTGTGTGTGTGCGTGCGCATGTGAGTGCAGGTGCCTATAGAGGCCAGAAGAGGGCGTCTGATCCCTTGGAGCTGGGGTTACAGATGATCACGAATCTTTGCAATAGGCTTGATGGTAGCAGCCACACCCAGTTCTTCCGCAGCACACGGTCTTCTCTCCAGCATCTGAAGAGGGGTTCTTAGGAGTTGCCGTCCCCCCCCCCCTCAGCTAATAAATGCTGAGAAGGCACATCGCCTAATGTCAAGCAAAGTAATTCCAAAGCCTGGCGGTTCACAGGGAAGGGCTTGTGTGGAAAGTTCCCCTTGATTTATTGATGGGACATTTAAGAATTTAACATAGGAAGAGCATCAGCCTTTAATGCTAGTGAAATTAAATGGTAGCTTGACTTCCCTTAAATGAGAAGCAAAACCAGGGAAAAATAAAAAGTCTGGGTTCTGAGAAATTTAGGCTGCTTCCTTCCTTCCTTCCTTCCTTCCTTCCTTCCTTCCTTCCTTCCTTCTTCCTTCCTCCCTTCTCCCCTCCCTCCCCCCTCAATCTCATGTCTCTCCCCCCAATAACTCCTGGTGACTGTTAAAGTGACTCACTAAGGGAGAGGAGGAAAAAGATAAGTATGTATGAGGGTAACCACACAGTTCTTTCTTAGCAGAGGGCCTGGGACCCCTGTGAGGTTGGTAGGGATTTCCCAGTCTCTGATCCTGGCTTAATCTACAAGGATTCCTGTGTCCCAGGGATTTGGCAGGACAGAGGCACCGCTATTGGTTTGTCATTGTTGTTGGATCCTGTTCCTACCCAGTGCCCACGACATTAGAATTAGCCTAGGCTGGTCTTTCTCTCACAGTGTAGCTTGCGTCAGCCTTGAAAGTAAAAAAAAAATAAGTTCCTGTCTCAGCTTCTGGAGGAGTACTGGTATAGACTAGCACCGACAAGCCCTGCTTCAAAGCCAGCGTGTATGGCTTAGAAACCCGGAATCCCCCGCTCCCCCAGACAAGTCCACCTGGTAGCTCTGAGTGTCCTGTATAAGTAACCCGCATTTCCCTGCTGTAGTTACGTGTGGCAAGGTGGCCCCGAAAGTCATTTTGGATCTCAGCTGCCAGGGACTCGAAGTGGGCTCTGCCTGAAGTCCTGAAATCCTAAACACACAAGAACAGGGAGCACAAGCTAACCAGACCGAGTCCCCTGTAGGTACAGCCGTTCTGACACGGTAAAAGGACCTGGCCCACCTAAGACCTCGTTTGCTCTTGCTGGTCTGCCAGGGGAGAAGAGAGCTTGAAGGAAGCAGAAGTCACTTCTCCCGCCAGGAGAAGGCGGAGTTGCTAGCGGCCTTCCCCAGGCACCATGGTCCAGGGTTCTCTTCTTATGACATTCCGTTTCCTGCCATTGTGTTTGCTCGGGGCCTGTAGTGAAATGGAAATGGCTCCTTCATAGACATCAGTTAGCCAGCACTAGGGCGGTCTCGAATATGAGGCCGCGGCGGTGCCATTTTCTCTAGCCTTTCCTTATAAAGCAGTAAAAGCAAGCCAGGACTCTTGTTACATGACAGAGGCTCCTACTGAGACGCTCAGGTGAACAAGTAATAGAACCAGTGTGGGGTCAGCTGGGCAAAAGAAAATAAATAAAACAACGGCCGGCCATGTTCTTGCTCCTCCTGGGAGCCAGAGCGCAGGAGCTTCCTAAACTCTTGTGAATCCTGGAGCCTCAGACTCCGGCTTGAGGGGGGAGAGTGGGTGGGGAGGGAGGGAGGTATTATCTGGAAACACGTGTACTCATTCCTCGTGAAAGAAGTGAAGTATTTAACATTTCTCTGAGGAAAAACATCTTTCATTACTTGACGTGTTCTGTGGTAATGATTTTTCAGTTCAACAAACAAGCACTTATTAGTGTTCGGCTGAGAACCTGGCTGAGGTGGCTGGCAGGACCATTTTTAAGGGGGAGCAGGATAGAGAAGGAAGGTGAAGGGTACGGGCCGTGGGGGGGTTGTTGGGGCGGGCGGGGGAGAGGCTTGTCTCCTCTGGGTGGTCTATAGATGGTTCACTTGGCGTGGCCGGGCATCTCTGGGACATTCTCATTGGGTTATCTGAACCTGGCGTGGCATCGGGTGGGCTTCGAGGGCTCAGGTTGTAGAGGGGGGGAGGATGAGTTTGCATATGTGCTCTGTTGTTGCTATCAAGAATGGATGGACCGTCGTGCTCCTTAGCGACTTGGAATGAGTGTGCCTGAAAGCCCAGCTGCTCTGCGTGCTGGAAGTTTGGTTGAGTTGGTGGTGAAGATACGGGGGGAAAATTAATGTACGCATGGTGTGGATCTGTGGATCTGGTGATCTGTAGATCCATTCCTCGGAGTTGAACCCCTGCACCTCAGGGCCATATCATCACATCTTGTCCATGGGGGCCCAGTGGCGCTGGGGAGTCCCCTGTGTTGTCCTTTGAGGGGGGAGAGCATGTGCTCCAATCACCTCTGCTGAGGTGCCTTTGAACATAGCCTTCAGCTTTGTTTTCTATCATTTCATCTGTTATTTAATGGTCAAGGCTGTTTAATCCGATGGCTGTCCTGGCCCACAATGGCCTTTACTGTGCCCAACCTGATGCTTCTACCTTGGTGCCCGTGAAATTAAGGAGAGTGAGCTGGGCTCTCTCTTGTAGCTTGCCCAGAAGACCCCAACACACCCTCAAGGGGAGTTAGGTATTGTTGAGCAGGGGCTTCCTGCAAGTAGGCTATTCATCTCTTTTCCCAGATGCAGTGGGCTAGCCCCACGATAAAAATCTGTTTATGGATTATCTCATCGTTACTCAGAAAAAAATGAAATCTTGGTTTGCATCTGATGATGTCCTTTTATCTAATAGATGAACATTGTGTTTGGTTGGCTCTCAGACCTGGCCTGGTGGTTCCCTCTGCTGTGTCACATCAGGGAATGTGAGTGTTGACTGTTCATACTTTCCAGGAGCGTCCTTACTAGAGCCCTGCGGCCTCTTGGTAGGAGGGCTGCGTTCTTGTCTGTCTCTATGTTCAGTTGTTAAGCGCATCACGACATTTCAGATGTAATAATAAAGTTTATAATGATCGGGTTGTCAGGAGGCCCAGAACTAGGTGACAGCAGAAGAGGAGGGTCATCTGGTATTTTGAACGTAATGTGACACAGGGTCTTGGAAGGGGAGGGTAAGTTTGCTTTCAGGCGGAGAGCAATGCACACTGTTGCGAGTGGAAATGTCCTTTTCTTGGAGACCCAGCCACAGTGGGGCAGGAGAGTATGGAGACGGAAACTCATTGCACGGGGCGCATTTCCTTCATGGACTCCATCATCCCTCCGTTGTGATCGTCACTGACCTGGGGGGGGGCAGTAGCTCTAGAATCCTGGGAAGCAGGACTGGGCAAGGACACACCACTCAGCCTTTAGAGACAGCTGCGCCTCCCCGAGAAGGTACCACATGGTCTCGTGTGGGAACCAAGAAACTGGATGATCTCCTAAAATGAGCAGGCTGCCGCTTCACTGTTGGACTAGACAGCGAGGACCACTGTTGTTGGTGGTTGGTAGAAACTCGGAGCCCTTGGCTGCAGTGAAGCAGTGGATACAGCCAGTGGTAGGCTTCCTTACGGCTCCACCGGGTTTTCTTTCTCCATGACGTTTCCGGAGAGCACGAGCCTTCCTGGGAAGGTTTTGACTGACCTCCATTCTGATGGGGGCACAGCCAGCCAAGAAGGCTTCTGCCATGGTGTTTCACGAGACATCATAGCCGGGTCCACCTTCTGCCATCATCCCTACCATTCATTGTTTTGGTGGTCGTGTGAATACCAATTAATTAAGGGGGAAAAAAGGGAAAAAAATCCCAACTCTACGGCATATACAAAACACCAGCGACAAACCCAGTAAATAAGTAAGCTATTTTAAGCGATGAAAGAAAATGAGTGCCCCTTTTAAATTCACCAGGGAACCAAAAATAGTATATGCTTCACTTGGAAGTGTTTTCTACACATCTTCTCTCTCTCTCTCTCTCTCTCTCTCTCTCTCTCTCTCTCTCTCTCTCTCTCTCTCTCTCTCTCTCTCTCTCTCTCTCTCTCTCTCTGTACCCAGGGCCTTGTGCCTTCCAGGCAAGAGTTCTACCTCTGACCCGGTGCCCCTCAGCTCATTGCAGATAGATTTCTTTCATTTTTTTTTGTTTGTTTTTTTGAGATCAGGTATCACTGCGGTAGCCTGACTAGCCCAAAATGCAGGCTAGGCTGCCGCTCTCAAGCCCCGAGCCTCAGCCTCAGGGGGTGCTTGGATCACAGTAGGCCTGTGCCATCCTCTCTTGACTGCAGACACAAAAGTCTGTCAAGTCCCAGTCCAGGTCACCTCTTGAAGTCTGGTCAAGTTGCAGACGTGGTTCTCTTACAGATAACTCTCCTTTCAGTGGTCAGAGAGCTGATGCAACCCATTTCTGGCAAATCCTGCATCTCTCTTCATCCTTCCTCACATGCCCATGCCCACCATGGTAGTTAGGCTTGGGCCTTCATGCCTGCTCTTTCCAGATGAAGGCCAAGTGGCCAATGTCAGGAGTCCCACACTCACCTCCGAATGACTCCGCCTTCCCGCTGGCAGGCGCTGCCCTGGGAAGACCCCATCCCTGTGCACCTCTGTGTGTGTGTGTCTGGGACAGCTTCCCTGCCCAGGTTGGCTTCAGGACCAAAAGGAGTAAGAAACATTTCTTTCTTGTTTTCTCTTTCAAGCAACCTTTCACCTCCTGCAAAATAAAAAAAAAAGCCCATTCATGTTTTTCGGTCCAGAGGGACACACAGACCACATAGCATCGTGACACTCACGTATCCCCCCCCCCCAGCCATCTCCTTTCGCTAGCCTAGGTTGTGGAGAGGGGAGGAGGGAATTGGAGAGTGGCAAGGAGGTGAGTTCCATGGTCATTGCATGTTCTTGGAGAGGTCCGGATGCCGTGGACCCCCCCGACTTCCTGTGGTACCCACGGGCTGGCGCTGGGCATTTCAGGCTGGTCCCTGTCTTTTTTGCAGCAAATCCCGGCACAAGGATGCTGCCTCCAGAGGCTCCTGCAGGCACTTCCAGCTTGCTTGGATCTGCCTTGCTGCCTTGAGAGGTCTCCCGGGATCCCTGAAGGCAAGGCAGGAGAGGGGATTGAGGTGTCCCGAAAAGACTGTCCTCTACTTTTCCATTTATTTATCTATTTGTTTTTGTTTTGCAAGTTTTATTTTTCGACTCCAGATTTTTAAATTTCTGGGGAATACAGAGCCGTTAAAGAGAGAGAGGCCATCCTTTTAGTAACCAAGAAGCAGCCTTTTTTTTTTTTTGAATTACAGAGGGGAATTTGACCCTTTTTGAAAGGAAATAAAGGAGGGAACCCCGGGTAAGGAAAGCAAGAAAAGCTGATGTTACATTTTCTGTGATTACTCATATCCGAGGCTGGGGCTCCTGGAAGTCGGCTATAATGGAATTTCTTCTTCTTTTTTTTTTTCTTTTTGTTTTTCCTCTCTTCTGGGTTGTGTCTCTGCTCTTTCTCCCCCTCCCAGTAGAATGAGGAGGGGTTTGTGCTGGATGGAAAAAAAAAGACCAAGGGAGGGGCTTGCCATCTCCCTCTTAGTTGACCCACAGCTGATGGACCTGAAGCTGGCATTGTGGACCATTGTAATTTATTCTCTTAACTACTCTGGGAGCTTTGGGGGCTCAGAGAGGCAGGAGGGGAATTACGCAGCAGGGTGTCCCTGAACCCAGAACTCCCCTAGGTCTGAGTTTTGACATCAGCCTGTAACCTCAGTAAATAAGCAACCCAAGGACTATAAATAATTCACCTTCAGAGGTGAAAAATCTAAAGCCTCCTAGAGGCTCACAGCTGTTAGTAGCCGCTTTATTAGCACTGTTTAAAATTATTTTCTTGCCTTCAGTATGTGGGTTGCTCCTGGGTACCACTCATCAGTTTCTTTGGGTGCGTAATCAGAGGCCTG
>NW_024429223.1:5531581-5721581 GCF_017639785.1 Mesocricetus auratus
TTGGATGTCCCTAGTTTTGGAAGGGAAGTCTGTGGAACCGGAGGGCCTGCTGTGTTAGGTAGGTGTAGGATGCTGTCTATGCAGATTTCAGGTAGCTTCCATATGCCCACCGGTTTGTGTGTTGTGATGGGCGCGCACCCCCACCCCGAGTCTGAGGGCCGCCCAGCTGGGGACTCCGCTTCTTGCCCCTGCGGCCAGCTTTGGTTTTGGGAGAATGCTACACATGAAGTTATGTCTCTGTGAATCCCCTGTCTCAGGCCTCGGGTCTGAGTGTGAAGTCCTCGCTCTCTGTGGTACATCAGGGAGTTTAAATGCGTGTGTGTATGGTCAGCTTTCCTAATTTGGTGTGGTCTATTTACATGCGAGGGTTTGCGTGCATTTTAATTTCTTCCTTCCATCTTTCCTTCCTTCCTTTTCCTTCCTTCTTGAGTTTTATCCATGCGTCACAGGCTGGCCTTGAACCGAGGCTGGTTCCTGCCTCCTCAGTCCCCTCACTGTTGGCGGAGCCTTCTTGTAGAAAGCAGCACTGCCGGGGCTCGGTGATTTTGATTTTGTTTCAGATCTCACCGCATTGATTTCGTCCCGAAAAATCAAACTGTAATCATTAAAAATTAAAAAAATAAATTGAACCGGAGATGGAGTGGAGTGTCAGGAGTTCTTTTGTAGAGTGTGCGAGGCTCTGGCTTCCCTAGCATCTCTGTGTGTCTTAAAGTAAAAAGTAAGGAACTTCTTATATATTCATTCTCTCTCTCTCTCTCTCTCTCTCTCTCTCTCTCTCTCTCTCTCCCTCCCTCCCTCCCCCTTCTCTCTCTCTCCCTCCTTCCCTCCCTCCCTCCTCTCTCTCTCTCTCTCTCTCTCTCTCTCTCTCTCTCTCTCTCTCTCTCTCTCTCTCTCTCTCTCTCTGTCCCCTGCCAGGAGTGCTAGGCAAAGGCAAACAGCATGTCTCCAATCCCTCAGCTAATTTCTAATTATGGAAAACTTGCAAGACCGCTAAATTAAATTGTAATAGTAGTTGTAATAGAAATAATAATTATAATTATAACGCTTTGAAAATACCATTGGTCACCCTCCTGGTGGTCACGCTCTGTGTGCTGCTCGCTGGAGGCGTGTGCACTAGGACACCCGAGGGCCTGACCCTCTGCATTCGCAGGAAGAGAGCCCGCATTCAACAGGGGACGTCGCCTGAATGTGGTGCTTGAGGGTGTCCTCACGGCCTCTGTCCCCCCCCACCCCCGAGTCCTCTTCCTGAGTCAGCCTGTGTGTCACCGGTGTGGGGCTGCCCCTGCTGGGCATGGGAGGGGCCCCCCAGGAAGACACCGTTGCAGCATCTGCAGCCTGCTGCGCTGCGTGCATCTGGCAACAGCAGGTCCAGATGCAGTCGCAGCTGCAGCCTCCGCCACCATGTGGGAGAGCACACCTTCCCTAGGTGTGTGACGGAACAGGAAGGTGACTGCACAGAGTGCCCCCTTCTTGGGTGGGAGACTGCAGAGGCTCTGCCTCGGCATGCCTGCGCGCAGCCTTGAGCTGCTCCCTGTGGTCTGTGTGTGGCCCTTTCTCAGGGGCCAGCTGGTGTGAGGCCACCAGGCTGCCATAAACCAACTGCGGAGAGTTCGCTAGCACGGAGCCCTCACAGGGAGTACAAGAACAGCCACAATGAAAATGAAGCAATAGATGTGTTGGTGGTTCACGCGTCTTGCTCACCTACCTGGTAAAGCTGTGTGTGCCTTGATGTCTGAGAGTCACTGGGTGTCTAATAGTTAGACCCCTTCACGGGAGCTTATTGGACTGTTTGTTTTCTAGTGTTTAAAACCCTCCACACCAGTGCGTAGATTTCCAAGCCTCTGAAGCAGAGGCTCACAAACACGCCTTCCCCAGTAGTTTCTAGGGTGCCTGGTGGCCACCTCTCAGCCAGCCTAGGGGAACTGCCTTATGGCATCTGTTATTTTTGGATAGACATTCACCCTAAGGGAATATCTCAGCGTTCCGGAGTAGGACCTGTGTTTAAAACAATTTCCACATGTTCCCAATTAACAAAAATAAGGTTGTCAGTATAATACAATGGTCACACACACGTACACGCACGCATGCACGCACCCACATGCATTTTGATGGGGGGTAAGAGGAACAAATCAGAACGTGGAAGTTTATCTCCTGCACCTATGTTTTCCAAATTTCTCACAGCAGACGTGGACTGCAGGACTCAGGCATGGTGCTGATGGTATAGCAGAGACCTGGTGACCCGGCAGAAGCCAAGTAGTGGTTACCTCACTCATTCAAAGATAAAGCCGTCCCACCTTGCCCCCTCCCTTCACAGCGTGGAAAGAAAGCAGCTCCATTCACATAGACCCCGTTGTCACAGGGAAGTGAGATGGGGGCCGTAGCCCCTGCTGGATGACCTTCGCCTTACGGCTTGCCCGTGGGCTGGACCCTTGAGCCTCCCTGACCCCAGACTTCTTTCTGTGTACACTTTGGCACTGGCCGGTGCCCAAAGCCATCCAGCCTGATTTAGAGGGTCCGATTGGGCTTAGTAAGAGGGACGGACCTCGAGTACATTCACTTAGATGCTAATTTTTTTTAAGAACTGCTTATGGCAGGTTACACCTACAACCTAGCGGGCAGGAGGCGGCCAAGGCAGGAGCACCTCCGATTCTAAGATCCTTGGGCGACATGGCAGGACAGTCAGATGTCTTAGGAGCAGCCCACTGGTGGAGTTGTGGACTGTCTGCAGGTCCTTTGCCTGCCGGTCGCTGTCAGATACATGGCAGCCTTAAGCAAGAGTATTTCCTTTCCTACCCTTGTCTCTACACTGGAATGATCTTTGGGGCTCATTGGCTTGCCCAAGAGCTTAAGAAGGCATCAAAGGTGTTGGGGGCATGGACTATAGAAATACCCTTCTCTGTGTGTTTATCCTGTTGTCCTTCAATGCCGGCTGTTTTACGTTGTGTCTGAATTGAAAAGCTCAAGACCGTAGGTTGACGGCAGCCCGGCTGTGAGTTTGGAAAGCTGCTGCCACAGAGGATCCATCGTATGAGGCTGCCCGTGGGATATTCTGTCTGGTCCTCATGCTTGTGGCCACTCAGTGTGACCCTTCCAGAGGATGCAACCCGGGTTAGGATTCAGCAACACAAGATGAAGACGTTCTGAGTAGTTCTGGGGACACCCAGGCCTCAGCCCTGCTGTACCTGTCGCTGAATCTCATCCACTGATATCCAGCCCTCTCTCCCTGGTCCCGCCCCCTGCAGTTGGGAGTGATTTTAGGTTCTGGTGGTGTGGTCCAAAAGTCACGGCCCCCTGAACTGCGTCTGGGCCATGATTTCATTTGTAGCTTGCCGTAGAGCAGGGTTCAACGTCATCTCAGTTGGACACCTCTACCCTAGAGAGGCAGACCAGCTCAAAAACCACGCTGCCCCCACGCATGAGGACTCCACCGCAGGCACTTCCCAAAGACGGGCTCGGAGTGTAGAACAAATCTACCTCACACGCGTTCTCAGAAACGCGTCTTCCGGCTCACCCATTATTTTTTGTTTGTTTGGTTCAAAGGGCTGAGGATTGAATCCTTGTGCTTCGCATGTGACGAGCTGTCTGTCCTCGTTTCTCTTCTGACTTTGTGAGGTGGGTCCTGCTAAGCTGTTGAGGCTGACTTTGAGCCCCCGCTCTTGCCCAGTGCAGCCTTGAACTCGTAGTTCCTCTGCCTCAGCCTCTTGGGTAGCTGGGCTTCCAGGCCTGTTGTGAGGGCCCAGCGTGTTGGCTGAAGGTCAACGGAAATGATATTCACACAAAGGAATATTATGAAAGCGTTGCAAAGAAAGGGACCACATACAACAGGGCAGATGGATCTTGGGACCATGGGTAGCCAGAGCAAACCGAGGAGGGCTATGTACAGCCAGGTGTTTGTGAGGTTCAGAAGCAAACACGAACCCGGCATTGCTTGGAAGAGCGGTCTGTGAGTTTGTGTCAAGCTGGCTTTCTACCTGCCTTCCCAGAAGGGCTCTGTGCTTGATTCTCAATTTGAATGAGAACTTAGTTTGTAGGTATTTATTTAGTCCCCAAGCTTAACAACCCACGTAAAATGCTCGGTTTATTTTTCCCTTCTACTCTTTCCTCTTATTTCTTTCCTCTCCCTCCCTCCCTCCCTCCCTGAATCTTACTGGAATGCCAGACAGGCCTTGAACTTGAGCTGGGATTACAGATAGGTACACCCTGGAGACCGGTTCCATACATTTGTGCGGCTTCTATTACATAAGCGACGTTTCAGGGCACTGTCTGTCCATCTATCCTTCAAGCTTGCACGTCTGGCTTTCAGCTCCGATATTTGAGCCTCGCTGTAAAATGATGTCATAGCGTAGGTGGGGGGGGCAGTTAGTAAATGGTCTTCCTGTTTCCTTCTTTTACAAAGAGGAGCAATGCAAGGGACAGATCTCTACAGTCTCTGGGGCTGCCGTCTTCAGAGTCCATGTACGTCAGCTAGCTAACGAAGCCAGCTTTCCCACTCCAGCAGCTGAGGAAGGTTTAGCAGCCGGAGTAGAAAACCCGGATTCAAAGCCGGGTGTGGTGATCCATGCCCATAATCCCGATATCTGGGCACAGGAAGGTAGAGGCTGCTCTTACCTAAAGAAACCTTGCCTTGGGGAGGATAAAAAAAGAGCCGTGCTTCAGGTGACCTTTGGAGATGCTCACAAAAGGCTTTGCTGCTCCCTTTAATGTGCTTTAACGATTTGTATCTCACATGGTGATACTAACATTTATTAAGAGATGATTATATAATTCCTGACGAAAGCTTTACTTACTGGAAACGATGATATTCGGGCAAAATTCTCAAAGAAGGAAGAGTCTTCTGTATTTTCAGCCTGCAAGGCTTCTGTGTTTATAGAATTCTTTTTTTTTTTCTGAAGCCACGTACATAGTCTTGGCAGCTGCTATTCATAGCCTGCTTGTTTTTGCGGCTGTTGCTACGTTGTCAGGTGGCGACCCAGAGTTTACTAGAGTCCTTTTGGGTATTTCTTTTCCTTCCTTCCTTCCTTCCTTCCTTCCTTCCTTCCTTCCTTCCTTCCTTCCTTCTCTCTCTCTCTCTCTTTTTTTTTTTTTTGCAGAGAGTGAAAGGTTTGGCTTTTCACAGGACACAGTCTTGATGCCTGCCTTAGAACCCGATCGACACACCCAGGCCAAGCAGCCTCTCTGGTCTCCAGTGTGGGGCTCTTGAGGGGTGCTGAGCCATAGCAACAGGCCGGCTTCAGGTTGCAGGTTCAATGGGTATGCCACAGGCTGCTCCTAGGACGAGGTGTTTGCTCCAGCCCGAAACTCCACATCATTTCCTCCCGATAATGGAGGTTTTATCATCTGGAGATGGAGAGTTAAGATACTTTTATTGAGTCAACTTCCTTCCAAGTTTCTAAGCCGCAGTTGGGATTATGACATAATTGTTTCATATGTTGACACCACCTTTTATCATAATTGTTTTGCATTGTTTTTGATAAAGGGATAAAAATAATAGGCGACATTTGAGAAAGTGGAGGGATTTTTTGTTCTTTTATTCATGATACTAAAAATTACCCAAAATAAGATATTTTACAAAAAAAGGATTTTGTTCCAAAAGTGACTAATTTAAATCAGTTTATACAATGAACTTGCTAATGATCCTCAGTCTCGAAGAGCTTAATGCTTTTATACTGTTATCATTTTTTATGAATAGAATTATACAAAAAGTTCCTATTGTATTGTACAGTGAGTTTCACACAACCATCCTTTATCAACAGATGGCAACCAGCACATGAAAAATAATTAAAAAATAAAATGAAAAGAAACCGAGAATGAATTAAAGTGCTTCTTTGCGTTCTGATCTGCATTTTTGGTTTAGAATTTTTATGGTGAATTGCCATATTATCTGTTATATCAGTTTACAATGAGGCTCCTATCAGACATAAAACAGATTTATAACACCATTAAAATACAATATCAAAGAATGAATAAGCAATTCAATAAAATTACAATAACACAAAGATAAAATGAAAGCCTTTTCAATAACAGTTTTATGCAAGAACATTTTGCAGATAAATATGTGTTTATAGATCTTTTAAATGTACATTTATTATAGTGTTCCTAATAGAGCCACAGGGGTTAATTTTTCCTGTGTGTTGTCTTTTATAAGTGGTTTAAAAGCTAGCTGCAAAACTCTTCAATAGATTGTTTTGAGTCTTCGAATTGATTTTGGCAAAGGGAGCTTTTTTATAGGCCTTCAGCCCAATGTTCACACACACACCAGTCAATATGGCCAGGCCCCCCCTTGCTTGAGGGGTGCCTGGAGGCTTCCCTGCCCGTACCACCTGGGACCCCAACACGAGAGGAAAAAGAGAAGGAAAAGTTTGCAAATGAAGTTTGACTTTTTTGTTTTGTTTTGTTTTTTTGAGCTCTTCCCACCTCAAATGTTCAGGTCTGGTTTTCAGAAAAAAAGAAAGAGGGGGGAAAAAGTCAACAGTGCGGGCTTTCCTTCTAGATAGGAAAGGGAGAGCAGTGGGGACAGCTGTAATGTTACCCTTGCCCTGCCTGGCTCTGGAGAGGTGGAGAGGGTGAGGGTTGGACAGTGATGAGGAAGCTGTATTTACCCGACACCTGGCCTGGTATGCCTTGACTGAGTACCCTGTTCCTCTCCTTTGTTTTTCTTACCAGAAGGATGTTGGTTGGATTGTCCTGTTTTTATTTTTTTCATCCTTTAAGGCTCGTGGGCAAGTGAGGCCGTTAGGGCAGGAGACCTGAGGATTGATGGGCATTATGGAACTGGGGGATCTGTGTTCCCAAACAACTCTCTCTCTCTCTCTCTCTCTCTCTCTCTCTCTCTCTCTCTCTCTCTCTCTCTCTCTCCCTCCCTCCCTCCCTCCCTCCCTCCCTCCCTCTCTCTCTCTCTCTCTCTCTCTCTCTCTCTCTCTCTCTCTCTCCTCTCAGCCTGACGTGGCTGCAATATGTCCTGCTATAGCACATCTGCCATGAGACACCTGGATATTTAGGCTGCAGTGTGTCTGAGTGTTTTGTGCCTCCTCCTCTTGGGTGATTGGACTCTGGCTGAGGCTGGGGCATGCCCAGTGTTGTGGAGGGAAAGCAGGCCTGTTGTAGATGTGTGTGGGGAAAAAAATAGATTCCCCCAGGCAGAATTCTATTACCCTCCCATCACCCCCGAATTTTTTTAAAAATGAAACTGAAAATTTGGGTCCCACTGGAGCACCTTAAACTCCCAGGGCCCCTCTCTTTGTTGTCATTCCTGTGCGCATCTCTGGGACCATCTTGCCAAGGTGCTAGAGATGTGCCAGGCCCTTACAGATCCGTTAATATGCAGTAGGTAGTATGGGTTATGCTGGGAAATAAAGGCAAGCAGAGAATGTTTGGCCTGAGCATGTGTAAGTCAAATAATGGGAAATAAAATGACTGGCAAGACTATTCAGTGACACAGCATACATGAGCTGGGTGGGAAGGTCTCTCTCCTCCTCCTCCTCCTCCTCCTGCTCCTCCCCCTCCTCCTCCTCCCCCTCCTCCCCCTACACCACCACCTCCTCCTCCATCTCCACACTAGGTGGAGAACATTCACTTTAAGGGTTCCTTCCCCAAACAGACCCCCTTCCTCCCACCACGAAGATTTCGAATTCTTGCCTTTTCACTCTCCCCTTTCCTCTCTGTTCCAGAAAATTTTAGTGCACACGCCGCAGAGGCTGCCACAAATAGCACGATTTCCCCCCAGCCCAGGCTGTTTGATTGCAAGGGGCTTGATTGCATCATTAGTCCTGAAGTGCTATGCTCAGTGAAACACGCCAGCATCTTGGACATTAAAGTGGCATCCTGTTGTGTATGAGAGAAGCCTCGCACACACCACTTCATCTTGCAAACCTGCCTTTTCCCCAGAGTCTCCAAGCAGCATTAGGTAAACAATTACAGGCGATGACTTCGGAGGTGCAGTGTTCTCCTTTAATCCGTGCACAGGCGCCTTCTTTGCTGAGGCACAATGGGGTTCGCACAAACAGGCATTTGGAGATTTAGATAGATTCCTGCCCCTGGATAAAGGGAAAGGGGTTTGGGGCGGCTGAGAGGGAGGTAGCAGGGAACTCCCACCTCTCCTCTCCTGGATCCCAAGCTGTGCTTGGTGTGTTAGTGCTGTTCTTATCTTGGAACCCTTCTGAGGTCCTCCTCCTGTACGTTAGACTTCTGGGCTTTTCCGTTCACATGATATTTATTTCCTTCCCCTTCCCATCCCACCCGAGGTGGAAGTCTCATTTTATATAGCAGTAATTATTACACCTTGCCACTCTCTCGTAAGTTGCCACTTGATTAGTGCTGAATGGGTAAAAGTGACAGAACCCTTCTCGGTGGTGGGGTGGGGGGTGGGAAATGGTCGATGTCTCTTTAAAGTCTTTGTCCGGCTGGTTATTTTTTATATGAGCTCAGCTCACATCACTTTTTATTAGCTTAATAAATCACCTTTCTTGTCAATCAAGCAGCGGAGAATAATTGGATATGGTTGAAGCCTTGCGTGATGGATTATAAATCATTCAAGATTAAATTAAAAGATAATGCACAAACTTAATGGTTTGTGTTTTGCAGTCTAAATTGCCTCCGAGCGCTGCTGTTTGCAGCTTTATTGCTAACCGTTTTTCTTTTCACAAAACCTTTCTGATTTTTAGCCCCCTTTTATTTCTGTTTATCATAATTCCAGTTGTATTTCTCATATTTACCTTTTAGTGCCTGGCTCAGCCACACTGAGCCGGGTGAAGGAGTGGCGGGTGGGGGGGAGTTCAAACCCCTCAGCCGCCCTGCTCCCCAGGCACCAGGTGGAGAGGGCCCCTGTCTCCAGGCTTGGTATCTGATGGGATGTGCCACGTCATCCAGTAGTGCCTGTTCCCCAGGATCAGGGCTTTTAGAGCCTCCCAGGATGCACCGTGGAGGAGACTTGGACATAGCCATCCTAAGTTAGGGACAACTCTTGTGACAAGTGCAGAGGGTCTAGTTAACATGGAGCGAGTTGGCAACTCTCCAGACGGTTGGTGGCTTATTTAAAGCTCAGGTCCAAAGGACAGAGAGCGTGCGGGTGTGTGTGTGTGCGGGGTAGGAGGAACAGGAATGAAACTTTGTTGCAACAGATAAGTTACCCTTCAGGTAGGTGAGATACTAAGTACTCTCCCATCCAGGCTGTTTGAGACAGCTCCTGCGATTCTGCACCAGGGTCCTCTGGCAGCCATTTCTCCTTCTTCCCATCTGGAGCAAAGGATGCAAGCGTGTAATCCCGCGGCGTGGCTTTTAGTGGGCTCCCCTCTCCCGACATGTCTCTTAACCTTTTGTATCCAGCCCGTGTCTGAACTGTAGAGGACAAACAAAAACAGCTGAGTTCAAGGACGAAAGGGCCTTTCTCACGGAGGTTAGCGTCTCCTGCATCCCAGAGGTGTGGAGGCAGGACAGGGAGCCGAGGCACCCCCCCACACACACCTGATTCCACTGGCTGCACTTCTAGACAGCCTCAGAGGGCCACATGCGAGGGGTCTGAGGATGACGGTGGTCACAGCCCAAGGTTCATCCCGGCGGTTAATTTCTCCCATTCCGGCTACAAAGCTTAATTAACGTAATCTAACACACCTTGAGGCAAAAATACTGCACTCAGACATGAATAAAAATCCCGGATCTTTTGCAAAACACAGATCTGGTACTTGGAACAGTCCGCAGTCACCCAAGTTGGGAGTTCTGTATAAGAACGGAATGTGGGAGGGGTCCATGAAGCCCTCTCGTTAGACCTGAGGCGGATGTACTCGAGAGCCTAGTCTGGGGAAGGTCACGCAGAAGGAGGTGAGGAGCCTGGCAGCTGGGAGAAATTGCGTTTGAACTGCAGGTAGGTGGAACACCGCGCCATGGAGGTCAAGATGTCCTACCTGTCCACCTCATGTCTCAAGGTTTCACAAGGAGTGTCTGTGGGGACCGTGCCTTCCTAACGCACACTCTCCTGCTTGCAGAAGGTGTTGGGGCTTACTCCTCTCAGCCTCGCTTGACAGGGTAGGTAGGCACAGCCCAGTGGTGATATAGGCAGACTTCCTGCAGGCTGTGTGGCCTTAGTGGCCAGAGGCCACCTTCCTGGCTGACTAGGGTGTCAAGAACGCAGCCTCTTGTGATCGTGTGTCATTCTCAGGGAATCTTTCTCTCGGGTTCTGTGAACGGGCCAGCCACACGTGAAGCAGGCATATTGCATAGGTGTGGGGTGGTGGGGAATAGCCTAGGAGCCAGGGCAGGATCATTGTAGGAAGAATGATGCTTAGGATTGGGGTAAGGCCTGGCATGCAGGTAAAGCCCCAGAGGCCCAACCAATAGCATGCATCCATTTGCTCCCAGATCCCTGCTGGTGGGTGCCTGTGTCAAGCCACCGTGCTGCTGTCTGCACTCAGTGACAACCGGCGCTCAGCTCAGAGGAAGCCCTTTTCAGACAAAGGGCAAAACGACTCTGCTTCCCCAGGACCCAAGGCCACCCATCCCGGTGCTCATCATTCTGAACCCACCAAAGTCCAGGCAGGTTCACACATGGCCTTGACTTAGCCAAGTGCCTGGGGAAGATGGGCAGGCCTTCACCCCACAGAGACCCTGCAGATGTGTGGGGACAGGAGGTGTTTCTATAACCCGATGGGCAGGTGATCGTAGGGACGTCCCTGCTGTGTCCCTGACGGATACCCTGGACCCACACATGGCAGGCATGTCTCCCAGGCTCTGGTGTTACCCTCCAACACTGCAGACTCAGAGGCCTGGGCTGGTCAGAAGCCAGGCACTGGAGCAGGGCCTTTGGAGATGAAACATTCTGTCTTTAATTGATAATGGCTCAGCACAAATTTTACATTTTTTTATTAGCATCTTTATCCATATCAAGGCTTAATAACTGCTACCTCCCAAACTGGCAGTTCAGAGCTTTTCTTAGGAAGCTGCCCAAATTCCCTTATAAGTCTGAGTGCTGGAGATGCTACTAGCAAATCCTGATTATTAACTATGAGACAAAGATCCTCCCTCTCAAGGGATTCTTCCCAGGATCCTCTGGGGTTGTAGCCTGGCACAAACCCCTGCCACACGGTTTGACACGTCTTCATACCACACACGCACACCGCCTGAACGTTATTATTTACGCACGTTTTTAACTCAAATAAATTATTTTTAAAAGGAAAGTGTGTCACTCCTATAAATGAAGACCCGGAATCACTTGCCATAAAGAGAAAATAAACCATAAAAATAAATGTGGTGAAATCAAACAATGTCATTAAATTGGAGCTGGATTCTCCCGCCTGCCTACAGCCTGTATCGGACACTTGTACCTCTCATCCGAAAGATTAGCAAAGTGTTAAGGTACTGTTGAAGAATGATGGCGTCTCCTGGACACCTTCTCCTTTGAAGCAATCAGAAGGAGACAGACAGGACAGACAAGGGAGTAATTTTTAACTGATTCAGGATGGGGGATCCCCTCCCTGACCCCCATGGCTGTGACACAGTTCAGGTTGTTACCTCTGTTGGCTTTTGTTAGTGTCTCAGAGGGGTCCCGGCACCATCATAGGTAGAGAAGTGTCTTTAAAGGAAGACGTCTGTGTTATGGGGCATGGCGGGTGCGTGGCAGGGTGAAGCATCGGGATTCGGGGTGGGGGGGAGACTAAGGAGGTGCCGGGACGTGTCCAAGGATAGCCAGCGGAAATGCTCTGCCCCCTTGGGAAGTTCTGATCCGAGCCGCCCAGCAGGGGAACGGCCCTCACAGCACCCACGGTGGGTTCGGTGCAGCTGAAGAAACAGATTTGAAAATGATATTTAGCATTCGCTCTTTTTAAATCAGCTGTTCACAGTTCTCCAGGTCTCTGCTTTTGTTTCTCTGACTTCAACCTGGGGTCTGGTGAGTCTTCAGTTCGAACCTGGGGAGGGGTGGGGCGCACACCTCCCGGTGTGGATGGAGAGGAACATGCAGAACACCTTCCTTCCCATGGCCCCTGCCATAGCAGCCCTGGGGAATGGCCATGCCATCACTCCCCTTCTATAGATAAGGAAGGCTGAGACTGGGAGGCAGGGAGGTGGAGAAACCATGATGCCGAGAGACGTGGCTGAGCTCATGAGGCTTTCATCCCATCACTGAATGGATACATGGCCTTTGGAACCAGTAGGCAAGCTTTCTAAAACGCCAGCCCCTCACTGGGGGATTCTAGGCAGGGGCTCTACCACTGAACCACACCCCCCCTGGGAGATTCTAGACAGGTACTCTTCTACATATCCCCTTTTTATTTTTATTTTTTATTTAAGACAAGGAGTCATGGAGTTGCCCCAGGCTGTCATTGAAAATAACCTAGGTAGACCCCCCCCAACTTGTGCCACCAGTCCTGACCCTAAATGGATCTTCAACTGGATTTTCCTATTCTGCTTATCTTCTGGTACTCATCCTGAGCCCTCCAGATCCCCTCAAGCCTTGTCTCCTTCACCTCCTGCCCCATGGATGGGAGATTAGGAGTACTATGGAACAAAGCCTTCTCCTCCCACAAGAGACAAGAGAGACAAACTTGTGAAGTCAGAGACATTATGCCAGACTCCCATTAGCTCGCGGGGCTCCTCAGGGTTTCGGGACCTGTTGTTTCCCTTTTTTTGTCCATCTTCTCCTGCCTCGTGGATGCTGCTACTTTTGATCTGTTATAGGGATATGAGCTCATCTATAGATCTCAACCAGAATGTCAGGTGGTTTTTTATCTACCCACTATTATCCCTGTTCCCCGCCCAACCTGCTTGAGGCTTGTCAGATGAGTAACCAAAGTAACCGTGCTTAGCCCGGAGTCTGACTGGCTTTCTAACTGGTGGCATTCTTGACCTGGGATTGGGATTGGATTTTGGGTAATGGGAGTTAACCCAATCGGGCTGCCACCTTGTGGAAGTGAACTGTTCTCCTCCCCGGACTTGAGTCAGCTGTACGCATTGGCAAGAATTTCGAGAGCATGTCAGGATTCTGCCAGCTGCACGGGTGGGCCTGGTGGGGGACCGTTACTGTCACCATGGAGATCCTGCCCTTGTCACCGTAGGGATCATCCTTGCAGATGAAACATCATTTCCACAACCAGAAATAACTTCTCTTTATTGAACGTCTGCCCGGTGCTAGGTTTTGTGCTAAGTGCTTCGTGTGTATAATTCCATGAACAGTTCTCGAGGGGGTATGCCTGTATTCTTGTTCTCGAGATGAAAGATCGGGAGCTTGGACAGGCATGGTCGTTTGCCCAAGTCCCAGAGATGCTCAGATAGGGAAGAACATGAGGTGACCTCAAGCCTGCAGTGACCATTGGCATTAATGCCATATGGACCACTAAGGCCACTGGGTTCTGTTTACTGCCCTTTCTGGCCCCAAGCGTACGTGTCTCCCAGGTCCCTGCATCCACACAGACAGTGTGTTTGCCAACCCCTCTGTATTACGGTGCCTGGTATCGATGTGAAACCAAAAGTAAAAAATAAGGAGGAGAGATGCATGCAGAATACTCCCAACTCTTGGGTTACCTGGAAGTTAACATGTGATTATTTTAGACCTAAGGAAATCCTTTGGCTACCCGCCCCTGCACTATTACCCTTCCCTTTGCCAGGCTTACTCAGGTCTATAACTATAGTTTTGATTCTTTGATACCTGACCGGCAGCTTGGAGGATAGGGAGGTACATGACCTGGGTCCAGGGTGTAGGAAAGGCATGGGAAGTTGGGGGACATATTTAGGGGCTCAGCGCAAGCCATGTGATGTTGAGACAGCGTGAATCAGATATGAGGTTCTGGGGATGGGAGGGGAGGTGTTGCTTCAGCTCAGGGAAGGGAAGGAAAACGTTTCAGTGTGCATTTTCCCCCATGGCGATCCCTGGAGGACACTGGAGTGTGTGTTGAAACTGTCTGAGAAGATGCGTGTTGAGCACCTGTCCAGGCCAGCTCTGACAGGTGCTGTCCTAAGATAGGACATCTCGAGGAGGTCAGAGGGTGGAGGACATGACCCAGGCAGGTAAAGCCCCAATGTGGACACTATAGCCAAGATGGATGCTGAGTAAGACAGGGGCATTAGAAAGGGTAGGTTACTTGTCCCAGGAGGTGAAGGAAATTAAGTTGGCTTCCTGAAAGTGGGGGTGCCCCGACCCGAAATGGAACAGTCTGGAACCAGCGGCAGTGGGTGTTCTTGAGAGCTACTGTTTCTCTTTAGGGCTGCATTGTCTGGTGGGAATCCCTGGGCAGTGGATGTTCTTGAGAGCTACTGTTTCTCTTTAGGGCTACATTGTCTGGTGTGAAGCCGGCTTGGGTGGCTAAGGGAATGCTGGGTCTTCTACACAGTTTGTTTTCCTGTCCCAGTGTGGATGCTGCTTCCAATGTGTCTTGACCCCTGGACTGAGCCAGAACACAGAGGATATGCTCTTGCATGAAAAGATCCACACACACTCAGTTATGCCCAGCACACCGTCAGCTCTGCCTCAGGCTGTTCTCGCAAAGTCAAGCTCTGTGGGTCTCTGTCCGGCTAGAATTCAGAGTCTGCCCCCAACCCCCCCGTCTTATTTCTGTCTTTTTCCATTCTGTCACTGTGCACCCACCAACCACCTCACTCTCCCGGGTCGAACCCTGGTCCTACGTGTGCTGTGCGGTACAGGAGATGACAAGCATGTCCGCTGTGTGTGTGTCTGCGCCCAACAGTGCTCCCGTGTCCCAGAGGCGTCTGCAAAAGCAGTAGGCCCTGTGACCAAACAATACCACGGTCGTAAGCTCATGGAAGACAAAGCCCTTCATAATTTAGCCTTCAAGAAGGTGGCAGACAGGTGGCTGAGCAGATATTGGGGAGGCGCTGATGCAGTCCTTACCATACTTTAGTAAAGTTATTCCCTTTGGCTCTTTTTCTTTGGGTCTAATTTGGACTCGGTGCGTACCTGCCAGGATCCTTCTGTTTAGTGATTTCGTTTCTGGGCAGGCACCGCTGGGATCCGCTTCTCTCTGACGTTGTTTCTGGGTTTTGCTGCTCGCTCTCCTTAGACCGCTGATTGGGAAGGACAGCACAGCAGGGCGTGTTCCTAGCACATGGTGGGCTGACAACCCACTGTTCCTGATCCCACAGTAGTTTCTTACTGGGAACCCCGGGTGCCCACAGAACCCTGTGCATGGAAGGAGACAGAGAGAGAGACTCCCGGCGCCCAAGCCTCTATTTCCAGAAACAGATTAAGAGCTGATGCCTTATCAGTTCCACACTGGAAAAGGTGACAATACTCGGACCGGTGTGCCCCCCCCAGACTGGGGACTCCCCCAGGGAGTGCAAACTGAGTTATCATGCCTGTTGGGTGAACCTTCCTTCTGTTGCATGTTTCTTTCTCCTCCTTATTGTGAGTTGATTATGAACACAATAAGCCCTACCGGTGATTTTATTTTTTTTAATCATTTTTATCTATCTGCAGTCGTATCTCTCAGTTCTAATCCCAGAGTTTTAGTTTGTTTTCAAAACACGGGACTGAAAGGCAGACCGGATCCCATTGTTACCTACCTTGGCCAACACAGCCGCAGCCCACCACTGACACACGCAAGCTGCTAGCCACACCTGCATGTCATTGCCGTGGGAAGGAGGCCCGAGACGATTGGAGTGGGAGGCAGAGTATTAGGGATTTCAATTCTGCTTTATTTCCAACTTGAAATGGAGGAAAACAGACAAAAAACAAATAAGAAAGCTAAACAGTTGCGTGAGAGCTACCAATTTGCTGGGCTCCCGATGACAGACACTGCATTATCATAATTGTCTCTTCTACATGATAGGACAGAAAAATAATAATGTCATTTTATTTATAGCTGGGGTGGCCCCTTTATGAGAGTCATACAAGTTTCTGCCAAGTGGAGTAGGTCAAGTGACATCTTTTGATCAGGCCTGTCCAAAGAGATCAAAGATGAATGGCACGTATTGGATACTCAATGACAGACCAAATCTACAACAGAAATAAGGCTGCCAGAGCCTGGCAGTTACCCATTAAAGCCCGCCTCAGGAAGGCAGCCTGCTTGACACGTTGGCCGAACACCTAAATCAGCCAAGCGCCAGTGCTAAAATTGTGTATTATCATTGGAAATGGCTATTATTTCCTTGGTAACATTTCTGTTAAGGCTTTGTTTGTACACGGCTGACCCACCATCCCAAGTAGAGTTTGAGGGAGGCCAGCCCAGGAGGCCTGAGCAGAGTCTTGGCCTTGGCCATGTGTTTTGTTTCCTGCCGTTAACTGCCAGAGTCCCAATAAACGGCAAACCCGGCTCTTCCTTCAGCGTGGGTGAGAGGGTGGACCCGGGCTCCTCCCCACAACCCCCGGTCTCTCCACACTCCTAGTGTGGTGTTGCCTCAGCGTTTCATCCATCCGCCATGTGCGGTTGGCTCCATCACAGACCTTTGCTGAAGATAGCAAGAGAGGAGGACTAAGCAGATGGAGAGGATCCAGGGGACGATGGCATCCTATGTCACCCAGACGTGGGGGAGCAGAGTGGGCCCTTGGCACCTCACACTCAGTTCATATGCTTTGCAACACACAGAACCACGGGTGGAGGAAGCTTCCAAAAATGATAGGAATATAAGTGATTTTTTTTCGCCCTTCCCCTCAAGCACTTGAGTTATATAATTAAGTTGGGCTTTGTGGAGATGTTACTTAAAAGGCTTTGGTGGCGAGCAAAATTTACTATAACGTTTTTTTTTTTTTTGCTCCTAATCTGTGGGGGCAGGGTGGGGTGGAATACCAAGAAATATCAAAACAGCATTTAGAAATGAAGACTCCAAGGACTGCACGGGAGAACTCTGAATCCTGTGTCCCAGGGGATGCACAGGTGGTGCTGGGTAATTTTTTTTATTCTGCAGCGTATGCTGGGATGTTAGAAAATATTATTAAACACTGAAATGAGTATACTACTCAGGTAATTAGTATGCTTCTCCTTCTTTTAGTAGTCCTGGTGCGTTTTCTTTCTTACCTGTTCTTTGATACATGGCTGACCCTAAAGAACATATTTAGAAGCATAATGTTAGTCATAGTTAGAAGCAAACAAGCCTAGCCAGGGATGCCTCCCATTTGTTATAAGGAAATTATGCGTAAAGGTTTGCTTTCTGGTGGGCGCTTTTGTTACGCGATCACGTAAATGCAAGCATGTGCGCGCATGCACGCACGCAAGCCCCCGCGCGCGCACACACGCCGGATTGGGATGAAAGAGCCCGTGGACCGACGGGCGGAAGGGTGCTTTCAGTTGGCTCTTAAAAGTTGTTCAGCCCTGGCGTTTCTCAACCACTTTGCGTCAACCCCGTCTTTAAGTCACGGAGACACCGTGTCAAAGTCATCGCATCCCTCCGCAGTGATGAGAAGAAGACAGACACTTGACTGTTAGGCCTGTTGGCAGGAAATTTGGTAGCGAAGTCCCATCCAATTTGTCAAGCTCAGCAGTGGTCTTTGCTCCCAAGGAAGCTTGCAGCCCAGCCTTGGCATGCTACCTGTGTGGAAGAGAACCCCATCCCCCTGCCTCGAACTCTTCTGAAAGGCAGGCTACATTTGGGCGGTTACGGAGGCCACCCCGTTTTCATTCATTGCATAACCAAGCAAGACATTCACCTTTGACATTTGGGCGTTCCAAAAAATCGTGCCTACCCTCGTGATTTTTTTTTTTGTGGCTCCCACCCCAAACCTCTATGTAAATGAAAGTTTAAACAAATCTGGGATCTTTCTGGCTTTCTGTGAGGGGGAAAAAAACCCTCAAATTTCTCTTGAATTATGTAAAGATACATCACAAGATATTTACAATTTTTTTAAAAACAGATATTCTTTTTATACACTGATAAAATTGGAAACTCGAAGGCATATTTGGCAAGTGTAAACAGATGGTTAAAGATATTTGCCGCGAAGTATCAGAAACAGTTATTCTGACTTCCCTGCTTGGCTAAACATCTCTCCGAAAAGTCAGCCAAAGGGGTGCAAAGCCGGAACGCGGGTGTCTGGGTGCCCTGTTCCTTCCCGCTGTGCTGGAGTCGTGTGGCATTGACCCCTGGAACCTGGATGGGAAGACCCACCGCCGACGTGAGGGGCTCTTTAGCAACTGAGAAAAAAAGCCCGTGTGGTCTTCATTAATGCCTGCTGTAGGGGTCTCACTCCCAGGGCGCTGGGCACCTTGTGCCTTTCTCCGGCAAGGTACAGAGCCATTCGGTTGCATTCCTCGGTGCTCGGAGGTCGCCGGGCCCTTGAAAGGCAATGGCTGCAAAAGTTGCCTAACGGAAGTTGCTGGGAAGGAAGAAAGGAGAAACACGTTGCTTCTTGTTTATTTATTTTTTCCTCCTTCCAGTAGGGTGGGATTCGCCACCGTGTAAAGCGTTTCAGATATCGGAATCCGGAGTTGAGAGGGCCGAGTAGAAGGGCCTCGCGTTCCACGAGAGGATCCAGTTTTGAGACGTGTGGCGTGTGTTGGTCTGGGGGGGAGGGGGTGACTAGAGAGATCTGGGTGCAGAAGGAGGAAGCTGCTGCATCTTTTATTTTTATTTTTTTTACAAGCTTATAAAACACAAATGCCCGTGCCACTTCCTAATCTAAAACACTTTCAGTGCAATTGTTCAGTAGCGATAATCTGTCAACAGATTACAATTTTGCTTAATTTTAATGTGGCTAACTTAAGATGGTTGTATAGTAAATTTATGCAACTGATCACAGTTATTAAATTACTGCATCTGCAAAGGAAGCAATCAAACCCCTTATTACTGTTGCTGTGAGTGAATGCTAAATGTCAAGGAGTTACCAGTGCGCTGCGGGGAATCTCGCTCCAGTTAAAGATGCATAAAATATCAGCACTTTTTTAATGCTTGTGCATTCAACAAAGACTCCCATCATAATTAACTGGTATGGAAATAAATAATTTTTACAAACTACCTTCGAAGCAGTTGTGCTACGGTTTTTGTCAAAGTCGGTTGCTCTGTGGCGATATTTAAGCCCTCAGACACATTTCCCTCTAACTCCATATGCTATAAAATATTTAAATCTCACGGAGAGGTTTAAAAATGATATTATAAATCCAACTCTCGGTGCTAAAAAGTAATTTATGATGATTAATTTAATTATACGTTCTAAGGTTTTGATATTTCAAAAACTCAAGATTAATTTTTCCCCCCGTTGGTGATGGTCCCAGTTTGACAGTTTGTAGGGGGAGGGGTGGTTCCGTCTGTAAACAGCTGCACAGCACCGTAGTGCAGAAGGTGGAGATTCACCAGGAAGTGGAAAGGGAGAGGTGTGTGCTGTAAAATTACAGCCGGCTTAGCTGGTCTGGGTCCTGGCCCTGGGCAGTCAGCCGTGTCCCCATGAACTAGTCTTCTTGGAGAACCCAGCTGTGAAATGTGTGTATTAAACTGTGCACCCTGGGAGGTTCTTGCGGAGAATGCCTGCACTTGTATGGGTGTGTGAGTCCAGGCATGAATGCCTCATGTTGTTTTTATCCTTTTCTGTGTCTTCATCCCCCTTACCCCCCCAAGGGGGGTCCTCAGAAAAAATATCTTTCTGAAATTCACTTGTTTTTGCTGGTATTGGCCAAAACTGAACCCTGTAACAACCGGACCCTATTTCTGACTATTGAGAAATGATCATATTTGGACCATGTCATGCTACAGTGTTTTGGGTTTTGATGCTTTTATGATAACCTGCTATAGTGTTTTGGTTTTTGATTCTCTTATGATAACCTGTGGTGTCTTCAAGAGAGGTCTCACATTGGACAAGCGGGCAGGCATCACACTCAGTGGTGGGCTTGAAGATCTTAGACCTCCCTGAATAATGAGGAAGGAGCAGAGTAGGTGTGCTAGCACCCAGTTGATGTGGGACCCTCCCCAATGTCCTGCTTCAATAACCGTGAGAGACGAGAGCCAGGATGCTGACCCAATCTCAAGATGATACCCTGCCCGTGTCTTTACGAACAGAATCTTGTTCTGGATGTCTCCGCTCTGTACGTACCTAATACCGAATCCTGCGCAGACAAGGCGGTAAACCTGGCTTCGTCCTGTGTGGCCGGGTGGCCGATATCAGGGTGCCGGCTGTGGTGACTTTGGGTAAGGGTCAGTTTGGGAGATGCAGGCTGTGCGTCTCAGCAGCCACAGAGGGATGGATTGCTGAAGGGGACGGTTAGGTGTCAGGAGTGGGGTGACTCAACAGCAGATGCCCCACTCCTCAGCATGACCTGCTCCTTTTGCGCTTGTTTCATTTCAGAGGTGAGGTCTTCCCAGGTAGGCCAGGTTGGCTTCAGACTCCTGATCCACCTGCCGTCGTTTCTGGGGTGCTGGGATTGTAGAAGTGTGTTGTCACACTTGACTTTGCCTTGCTTGTCATCTCTAGAACACTCACTTGTGTTTGCAGTTAAAACGTACCTTTTAGATGCATACAGAGTCCCATTTGTACGTTGTAGGTAGGTGTGTGTGTGTGTGTGTGTGTGTGTGTGTGCACGTGCACTCATGGGTGCGTGTATGTTTGCATTTACGTGTATAGGTTTTTCATGTACATTTATACGTAATACATAGACTCGAAATTCAAAATGAACCCGAGTCACAGTGTCTGTTTATAATATCTTATTCTGTATTTTTCTTTTATATGTGTGAGGGTTTGCTAGTATGTGTGTATGTATGTGCACCGTGTGTGTGTGTGTGTGCACACGCGCGCGTATGTGCACGTGCACATGCATGTGTTATAAGGTTAAATGGCTAACCTTTTGTGTTAATGACGGTAGCATCTGCAGCTTTGATTAGCCGCATCTCAGAGATAATCTCAGAACAAAATGTATCAGGATCCAGGCATAGTGGCTCATACCTGTAATCTTAACACCCATAGGAGCTGTGGGGGGGGGCAGGAGGCTCTGAAGTCACAGGTCAGCCTGGGCTCTTACAAAAAAACCCCAAACAACTGAAACCCAAACAAAACAGAAAGCAGAGAAAATGGTTCTTTGCCGGCCATGGTGGAATTTGTTTCTTACCGCTATTCTAGAAACCATGGAACAGCAATCCACAGGGCATTTCTACTGTTAGGTACTAGAACTGGGAAAGATGTGTGGGGCTCTGGAAAACACTAAGCCATCTTGCGCCAGGACCTTGAATGTCTTTGGATTCTGGCATCCTCCATGGGTGGATAGAACTAGTCTCTGTAGCTATCTCTGGACAACTGTATGACCCCTCCCTCTTTCCTTCCCTCCCTCTCTCCTTCCCTCTCTCTCTTCCTCCCTCTTTCTCTGTTATTTTAAGATAAAAGATTACACCCATATCGTATCCCTCTAAAGGTCAATAAGAGATATGTCTTGAGAATGAGGGTGAGGAGGATGGGCTTTACTTCATGAAACATAGAGATTTTCACATAAATAATAGGTACCAATTTCTGAAGTAATGTCAAATATAGAATCCCCCTGGATTTTCCTCTTTGTTGAGTGGGCAAATATCCCACCTTTTTTTGTTTTGTTTTCTTTGTATCCTATGCACTTCTTCCCTTTGTCTTCTTATTTAATCTTTTGGAAATTCGGTCTCTCTGTGAAGCTCAGACTAGCCTTGAACTCTGAGTCATCCCGAGTGCTAGGATGACTTGATCCCTGCCACCAGCCCCGCCCCCACGTACTCCTTAGTGGGTTGGATGTGATGTATGGCCTTGCAATTCTTCATTTTCTACCTTGCACAAAGGGCCAGGCTACTCCCAAGGGTGGCAGAGGATAGCTGGGCAGCCTCAACAGCCACAAGCTGAACAGACACAGGGCTTATAGAGGGATTCTCAAGGGGCGGAGTTTTCCAGGGTGGGGATTGGTCAGGTTTCAATCCCTGAGCTTGGGATGACTAGATCTCCCGCTCAGGGACTGGTTAGTTTTCTGCGCAGGTTCAGAGTCAGATCTGACTCTGGTTTCAGGGGCAACATGTGTTTCTTTCACTGGTCCTTTTTTAGCCTTTTGGCTCTAGTTTTAGGGCCAGGGTGTGTTTCTTTCACTGACTCAGATTCCAGGGACAAAGTGTGTTTCTTTGGCACTGGTTTCAGAATCAGGGTGCATTTCTTTGGTTCTGGTTGCAGGGCCAAAGTGTGTTTCTTTGACCCTGCACAGGGTGTGTTTCTTTGGCTGGGCCATTTCTCCCCCCCTCCCTATAGTGGCTCGGCAGTATTATAGAACTTTGGCCTGAATCTGGCAAATGAGGATTCCATGCCACAGGAGCTGTGGTGTTCATCTGGGAGACCGGCTTGCATGGAAGTTGGGGGCGGGTGAGGTTCCTAAATGCTGAACGGACCTGTTCTGCCTGATGCCCACATTGTCCAAAGGCCTAGACATTCGGGGCTGACCCTTGGGAGCAGCCTAGCCCTTTGTGAAGGTTGATCAAAATGTACCCGTGTGGCCGTAGCTGTCAGGTGACCATTTGTGACTTCTGAGGGAATTCAGGTATGTTTTCCCCCAGGACCCTTGGGTTTTGTTTTGTTTTGTTTTCTGACCTCATCGTCTCTTGCATTACAGGGCTGGGGGTTATATCCATGAACCTTGAGGTACCCTCCCCAAGCTATAACAATGCCAAGACCAGGCTGTTGCCTTTATGAAAGACATGCTTAGCCCAGCCAGACCACCCCATGCCCGTGCCTTCCATTTTGCTTATTTTCTTGTCCCTGGTATGGATAAGATTGCCCGGCCTGGAGAGGAGGCATCATCGCACACAGCCCAGCAGGTGCTATGGTGTTTTCATTTGTCCAATTTTTTGTTTTTTGTTTTGTTTTGTTTTGTTATCTCACTGCTAGCAATGAAGCCCAGGGGCCCAGGTGTGCTAAGCAGTTGGCAATGCTACACCTTCCCCCCTCAGCTACTTCAAGTTTCTCAGTTTGAGTCAGGATCTCACTACGTTGCCCAGGCTAACCTTGAACTCACTGTGTAGCCCGCCCAGGCTTCCACTTGCCATCCTCTCTCACCTCAGCTTCCTGAGTGTCTGGGAAGAGAGGAGTAGCGTTGTTCCTTGTACACTCTGTTTCAGTTCCCGATAACTGCTGCCACTCCATACCTGTCACCTGCCTTCTCCAGGGAGGGTGACAAAGTTGACCTTGTACGAATGACCACTCTGGCTAAGAGGAAAAAAGGCTGCTTTTCCTTTGGCCTAGAGAGAGGGCTCGGGGGATGTAAGTGAACCCTGTCATCTGCTCTAATGACAGGGATCCCTGACATTCTAACTGGCCACGCCCTGGCCACGCCCTTCCCAGCCTGCAAGCTGAAGTTCCCTCCTGCTCTCACCGGCACAGACGCCTGCCTTGTCTCACTCACTCTCTTCTCCACTGCAGCCAAGGCGTGGGGGAAGCGGATTTTTTTAAAAAAAGATCCGCTAATGGCAATGAAGAATATTCTGATATAGCATTAAGGATTTTGCTTCTGAAATGTGTTTAATGTAAATATGCTGTCAGAGACCCTTCAAGTAATTGACACAAGCAGATGATTAGCAGTGTTCTCCACGGTGTTTTTGCATAATCTTACATTTTGACAGAACCCCTCAGCCTCGTTTTATTGTCAGCGCTCCACGATCAGGAGGACTTGCTTCCCTGACAATGCCGACTTTGCCATCATGAGTCTTGTAGGTGGTCATCTTACTAGTTCAGGGCCGTGGAGGGGGTACCTTCATGGCACATTAGTAGGGGGGTGAAACTCCCCCAGGGAAGCAAGTTTTCACTACCTCAGATGAGATCCCACGAGGCACTTAGCAGACCGTGGACTGGTAGGAGTAACGCAGACCACTTGGGCACTGGCTCCTCGGAGTGTCAGGCGCGCCTACTGTAGACCACCACCAGGTCATTGGCCCCTCAGGGCGTCAGCTGGAACTACCATGGACCACAGGGCATTGGCCCCCTTGGGTTGTCAGCTGGAACTATCAAGGACCACAGGACATTGGCCCAAGGGATCTTGGTTGGATGTTTCCTGGGTGCATGCGTGTGTGCGTGCGTGCGTGCGTGCGTGCGTGCGTGTGTGTGTGTGTGTGTGTGTGTGTGTGTGTGTGTGTGTGTGTGTCTGAGATGGACAGAGGACCTGAGCAGAATGATTGAGGGAGGAACCGCTTATTTTAGGAGCCTGGTTTCAGAGGTGTTAGTCCATCCTGGCAGTGAGAGTATGGAGGAGCAGACCTGCCGTCACCAAGACACACGGAGAGGGAGATGCCGATAACCACCATCTTTCCCCTTTTCCCTTTACTCCATCTGAGCCCCCTCCAGCCTTTGGACGGAGTGGTTCACCCTTCTCGGAGGCCTACGGTGCAGACGCCTTCACAGAGGTGTGTGCTTCAGCAGTCTCCTTGGGGCGCCTCCTTTCAGCCAAGGGGAAGCATCTGCGGGAGTGGGGGCAGCGGATTGACGGCCACCACCAGCGCAACACAGACCCAGGCCGGCTTCTCTGAAGCCGGACCCACGGGTAGAGTTAGTTGCCTTCTACGCCGTTAGTAGTCACCACCTAACTGAATTGGATCCTCCCCCCCACTCCACGTGTTGAATCGAGTCCATCTTTTGTGATATAAAAAAAATCATGTTCAATTATAATCATATCCAGCTGGTCCAAATTAAACTGCCCTGATCTATAAGCATCCATAACTGCATACAGTTAACTTACATTAGTAGTCAATATAATAAACCCTCACCTCTATTGAAGAGGCTCTGTTTCTGCTGCAGGTCTTTAATCTATCTCAATAGATTTCTGGTGTACGGCATATATAGATCTGGCCAGTGACAAGGGTTAGGGAAGTCTTGTGTAGAACATTTAGTTGTAGCTCTGAAAAGCCCACATTCATCAGAGGGTGAAGTCGATCAGATTGTACTGGAATCAATGGAAGGCTTGTGGGATCCCTCTTAGGCTTGTAATGTGTTCACCTGCTTTGGAGAGAACTCTCTCTCTCTCCCTCCTTCCCTCCCTCCCTCCCTCTCTCCCTCTCTCTCCCTCTCTCCCTCCCTCTCTCCGTCCCTCCCTCCCTCCCTCTCTCTCTCATGCACGCATGTGTGCACACTGGAGAGAACACACACTCTCTCTCACACACAGACACACAAACACACACACTCACCGACCACACTCACAAACTCTCTCTCACACACAAACACACACAATCTCTCACACTCAGCACTCTAACAAACACACGCGCACACACACACACACACACACACATACACTTTCACAAACTCTCCCACGCACACTCTCACACATTCTCTCCCCCTCAATCTTCCTTCCCTCTTCACTTTCTCTCATACACACACACACACTTCTCTGTCTTAAAGCCATTTATCTCCGAATGTCAAATTGCAATAATTAACCATTATTGATCTTAAATTCAATTAACTTCATTAACACGGGTCACGATGAGGGTTCTTGTAAGGGAAAGGCATTTGACAAGTGTCTTTGCTCGTGTGACATTATGTGTTCACAGTGGCCGCCGTAAACCATTTTATACTGTTGCAACCAGCAAGAACAGAGCCTGGGGGGTGGGCTGTGGATTGGGGTGGGTAGGAGAGCCGGATGGGAGGCCCACAAACTTTTCACTGTTGCTCTGTGATTGCTTTCAGGTTTTTTGTTTGTTTGTTTGTTTCACTTTTTGTTGTTTTTGATTTGGATGGAGGGTTTTTGGTCTGTTTGTTTTGTAGTGCTGTGGAGGGAACCAGGACTTTGTGTTTGCTGGGCAGGTGCTCTAAGCACTGGGAAGTACCCCCAGCCCCCACTGGGGGATTCTAGGCAGGGGCTATACCACTGAGCCACACTGGTAGTCTCTCCCCTGTGATTTTTTTGTACCTGGAATCTACAGCCCAGATTTTAAGTTATCCTGTGTGGACACAGGGTCCTGTGAGCACAGGTGGCCTCATTCATGGTGATAGTTACAGTACCCATATTTTGGACTTCTTTTCCTGTACCCAGGGGCCTTGTTACATGTGGTGGTCATGGGCTTCCAGGCCTTGCCTGAAAACAGCCCTTACATCTGTGTTTTAATTTAATTCTCTCTCTCTCTCTCTCTCTCTCTCTCTCTCTATATATATATATATATATATATATATATATATATGTCTGTCTCTCTTTCTCTTTTTTGTGTGAGATGGTTTCTCTGTGTAGCTCTGACTGTCCTAGAACTCACTCTGTAGACCAGGTGGTCTCAAACTCACAGAGATCCGCCTGCCTCTGCCTCCCGAGTGCTGGGACTAAATGCGTGCGCCACCACCGCCCGGCTGCACTTGTATTTTTAGATTAGACTGCTTTCCCCAGGACAAAGAGAAAAAGAGCCTGGCTTCTGTGACTGGGACCCTCAGAGAACTAGGGTCATCCTGCATTGTGGCATATGCTCTTTTACACACCATGAACACGCTTTGTGTCTCTGTATAGTGTCCCAAGGTTCCATTCTAGTTTGCCTGGTTTGGTCCGAGGTGGCATCCATGATGAGGTTGTATGCCATACTCTTAGAGAATCAGGGGCTTTTCCTCATATTTTGTTTCCAGTTTTTCCATCTCACTTTCCCTCTCCTCTGAGACAGAGGGTCGCCATTAGCCCAGGCTGGTCTGGGTCTGGAAATTTCTCTGTGTCGTCCTCATGAGTGCCGGGGTTACAGGTGTGTGCTGCTACACCAGGCTGTTGCTTCCTGCCTGAAACTGAGGTGATACACAGTAAGGCCATGGCCTGTGACTGCCGAGACTTGTTCTGCTCCTGGTATTGCAATCCTTCCCTGTGTTGAGGCATGTGACAGGGGTGTTTACACAAGGGAATCTCAGCCACACGTGACCATGCATGTACACTTAGACCCTGGAGAAAGGCCTCAAGTATCTTCCCTGGTGGTTGCTCTGCACCTTGCTTTTTTTTTTTCCCAGGGTCTTGTAGTTTTGGCTAAACCGGCTGGCCAGTATGCTCCCTGGATATGCCTGTCTCTGCCTCCTCAACACTGGGATGACAGGCACGTACAACCAGGCCCATCTTTTATGTGGGTGCTGGGGTTTGAGCTCGGGTCCTCTTATTGCTTGCATAACGGTCAGTCGCATTCCACAGAGCCCGCCGTTTCGTTTAATTGAGGCCGTCTTGCTAGATGTAGCTATCCCAAGCCTCAACCAGGAACCCCCCCTGCTTCAGCATGGGCTGGTAGTATAAGCAAGCTCCTCCATATCTCCATTCCATCCACTGATCTGTCTCTCTCAGCCTGTGATGGAGTATTACTTCGTGTTGCGTGGCCTGATGCTGGACTGTTGTCTAGTTAAGCTGGGGTCATGCATGGAGTTCCCGATATGGCAGTTACACAGTATCCCCAAACAGGCCAGTAGCGTTCTTAGCTGAAACGGATGTGGGTGAGTGGGATCTCCCATGTCCTGCTGATTGGTCATGGGTTTTTCCTTACTTCTATTGCTTTAATTACACACAGTTAATAATGCACAGGGCGGCGGGGGGGGGGTGTTCCGTGCATGCGTGCCACCGTACACGGGTGAAGGTCAGAGGAACCGTGGAGTCTGTTCTCTCTTCCACCTTTATGTGAGTTCCAGAGTTCAGACTCATACCCTGAAGCCTGTGGGGCAAGTGCTTTTAACCAGCTGAGCTGTGTTGAGGGCCCCTGGCTTTTTCATTCTTTCTGGAAATGACCAAAGGAACCAACCATAAGAGTAACACATGCAAGCATGAAGTCTTCCTCCTCTATTTACAGCATCTTGTAAACTGTGTTCCCTTTCCTTGAGATGGGGGTCTTTCTGTATAGCCCAGAGTGGCCTCAGAGTTTTGATCCCCCTGCCTTGGTGTCTTCAGTGCTGGCCTTACAGTTACGTGCCGCCACATCTAACTCAGGCAATAGCTTTTCTTTTCTTTCCATCTTTCTTTTATTTTGTCCTCCCTCCCTCCCTCCCCCCCTCTCTCTGTCTCTCTGTCTCTGTCTCTCTCTCTCTCTCTCTTTCTCAGACACAGTAGCCTTGACTTCCCTAGAACTCACAGAGTCTTCCTGCCTCTGCCTCCCAGGGTTAAAGACCATGTCTTTCCAATGGAAAATGCATTTTAAGAGTTTTCCATCAGTTGTTAGCGTGCACACAGCCCTGCCTGGATCAGAGGCTGATGAGACAAAGACAGACATCTACCAGCTGCAAAATCCTGGAAGGACCTTGTATGTGTGTGCAGCAACCAGGATGGAGGAGACAGCAGTGTGCCCAGCAATCAGGAACACTTGCTGAGTCTCCAAAGGTAAATGCTTCTGAGCCACGGGACTAAAGGCACCAAGACCTGCCAAGATCCCCTCAAGGTCCCCATACCGCCTAGGTAGCGGTAGGTGATGGGGAACCCGTTGGAACCCCGTGAAGCTCTGTCTCTAGTGCCACTCACGTGTTTCTGAGTTGTCTGAGAGAATGCTGCCTCCTGATGGAGGTCTCCGTGGAGCAGTGGCCATGTTTTAGGAGCGGAGTCTCTGAAGCTGTCAGCCCTTCAGATCAGGGATGGGAGGGAAGCTGGCAGGGTGGCTGGCGGCTGCTTCACACCCTGAAAACCGGCATCTTCATTAGAATCAGAAGATCCCTCTTAGGACTTCGTTGAGAGCTGCTCAGGGTTCTGACGAGGAGTAGCCTTTCCTATACTCTTGACTGAAGAGTGGCCCTCATCCACTAGGGGAGGCCTGCTTCAGTGACCAAGTGTGTCCCTTCAGGAGAGGTACCCAGGGAGCAAATGAGAGAGAGAGAGAGAGGAGGCGTTGCTTTGCCAGCTGGACCAGCTGAATCAATCCAGAGGTGTAGAGTATAGTTTTCCCCGCCAGTCACCCGGGCCCTGCCGCACTGTCTGAACCCCCAAATAACACACAGGACACTATATTAATTATGAAGCTGTTGGCCGTTTGCTTGGTTTCCTACTGGCTATCTCTGACTTAAGTATTTAACCCATAATTGTTAATCTAAGTATTTCTCTTACTGGAGAAAAGGGTCCAGACAGCTTACTCGCGGGCCTACATCATATCTAACTTTGTCTCTCTTTCCCAAAGTCCTCCTCGACTCCTAATCCCACCTATCTTGGTTCCCTATTGACCAGCAGGGCTTTGTTCAACAACCAATAAGAGAGACAGATTTACAGAATGACACCTCCCATCACAGAGGATCACTGGGGTGACAGATGTCACAAGCCAGGTTGCCCTCATATCCATATCTAGGACTTCCTGTTGGTCTTGAGGAGGCAGGAATGGAAAATAAGTTACTTTGCTACCTACCCTCCCCGTTAAGAGCGTATCTCATTCAGTACACCCCCCCCAACAGAAAGGTCATCCTGCTCATCTCACTGGGACATCCCTGTACCCGTCTCACGGACACCTGCTTCTGAGAGCCAGTCAGTAGGTCAGCATAGTACGGTTGCGTGAGGACCCTGGGATTTTGGGAGGGCGGGGCTACCTTCAGCGGCTGCCTGGTAGAGCCAGGGCTGGACCTGAATCTGAAGTAAAGGACACCCCCCCCCAGAACCCACTGGTACCCATAGTGAGAATGTGATCCCACCTGCGAGGCAGTGCCATATCCCACGCATGCTTTGGAGTTCTCCCAGAAGCCTTCCTCTTAGATGGTGTTTCCTTGTGGGAACAACAGACCTTGGCCGGAGGCCCTCTTCCCCATCAGCCTGGGATCAGGCAGCTGTAACCGACCACAGAGAAAACATGTTTACTAAAAACAATCCGGTGTCCGTAAGAAATGTTTGCCGGGGAGCAATAAGTTCCCAATAAGGGCTCGCTCACGGAAACACCTGACTTTGATCTTTCCAATGGCTAGCCGCCTCTTCCTGACCCACCCACCGCAGCCTCTGGTGTCAGGGCATATAATCACCAGCCAGGGTAAGAATAAAGTGAAGCCTTCTTGAGGAGCCTTCTGGAAGCCTTCTGGAAGCTTTCTTTGCACCACCGACTGGTCTCTGTGTCAATCATCCCGACACCCTCCGCACACTCTCGGACACAGGCCTGCGGAAGCGGGCACGGCATTTCCTGCTTCCTGTTTCCCGTGAGATCAAACATAAAGTCTGCCTATCTGTGCCTCCTTTTCTATAGTCCATCAGCACCGCCATCTATCGTTTTCACCCAGGATGCCAGGGTCCGCGGGAAACTGCGGCAGGATGCAGAAATGGATTGGATTTTTCTGGCGTCCCGGCACTGGTGGCTTTTCAAACACCTACGCCTTCGGACGCAGCCCCTAGGACAGGAAACCTCTCGTCTCCCACCAGTCTCCCAGATGGTGAATGTGTGCCGTGTGCACAAAGGCACTGTGCCCCTAGTGGCCGCTATAGAACATGACCACTACGGAACCTGACATAGGACAGGTGCCCGGTGCAAACGTATTCACTTTTGCCAATTTTTTTTTTCTCTCAGGCTCCACCAAGTGCCTGTGAGTTTCAACAGCGCAGGCAAGAGCCGATTTCCTCAGTCGCCTCTCTGTGGGGGAGGGGGGGCCTTTTCACATCCAGGTGGGGCGTCCTTTCCGGGGACACCCACCACAGAATCCTCACAGAAGGTAGAATCCTTTGATTTCCTACGGTATATGTTAGTGTTCTCCCCATGTGAACACTTGAAGGATTTATATTGTTTCGTAAACTTCACTTATTTGTCTTATTTGCATTATAACACACCAGAAAGGGCAGCATGTTGGTGCAGGCTGATACATTTTTTTCCCCATGTGAAAGCTTCCATTTAACTAGGGCTCAGACATGGACAGTCCAGAGTCCCTTTGCCTTCCACCAAAGGGCAGCAATGCTCTTGGCTTATGGCACGATTAATTCTGCCTGATCTTGAAATTTATACAAATGGATTCAAGCAGTGCATCTGATGTTGTGCTCAGTGGCCCCACTCAGTATTGTTTGTGGGGCTTTCTTTTGCTTTAGTGTTGGTGATGAGCCCAGGGTCTTGCATACACTGGACAAGCATTCTGCCGTGGGGCCACGCTCCAGCTGTTCACTGATGGCTTCTAGGTGACGACCGTGCCACTGGGCCATATCTCCAACCCCTCACTGGAGAGGATTATAGGCAGTCGCTCTACGGCTGAGTCATGACTTAGCCCCTCACTGGAGATCCCAGTTAATGCTCTGCTGTCAGCTCACATACCTGGCCTCTCACCAGAGTCTTCCAGGCAAGTGGTGCACCACAGAGCCACACCCCCCAACGTCTGTGGGATTTCTTCTGGGTGTTTCTTAAGATAGGTTTTCCTTTTTTTCACTGCTGTCTATTATTCCACCATGGTGATACGCCTCTCCAACTGTTGATGGAGTACCTTCTAGTTCCTTGCAGTTTGTGATGAAGCATCCTGAAAGATGTCGCGGGCTAGTTTACCATGTGCCCAATGTTTGTGCTTCTGCTGGGAATACACCTGGGCATGTTCTTGCTTAGTGACTTGAGTACATGTAAATGCAACTTTCTACCCATGCCCCGCATTTTTTTTTTTTTGCCCAGTGCTCAGGATAAATTCTACCCCTGCAGCTACACAGGAGAGTTTTATTTTTTCTGTCTTTCCAAATGCTGTATTATCTTTTCCCGTCTCGCTAATGTAACCCATGGAAACACACATTTCATGCTGTAAGCTTGTTTGCTTGCTTTTGGGGGTAGTTAGATATGTTGGTAACATCAGGCAGTGGCGGCGCACGCCTTTGGTTCCAGCAGAGGCAGGCAGATCTCTCTGTGAGTTTCGAAGCCAGATCTGGTCTGCAGAGTGATTTATTTCCAGGACAGCCAGGGCTGTTACACAGAGAAGCCCTGCCTTGAAAAACAAACAAACAAGAAATGTTGACTTAAATGGTTGCCCTCTTTTGCCCATGCACAAGGATCCCTGTGCTATAGATTCCTAGACGAACCAGAGTACATTCAATTCCAGTCTTGACATATGCTGTCGCAGTGTCCTCCATGCAAAGGCTGCAAGTGGCAAGACACGTTCCAGCGAGGCCACAGCCTGCTAATGTCCGTCACCCCTCCCTTACGTCCTCTCCTCCTCCTCCTTTTCTTTCTTCACCACTATCTTCTCCCCTTCCCTTCTCTTCCTCCTCTCCTCTACACCTTCCTCATCCTCCCCTCTTCTCTCTCCCCCACCCCACCCCGTCAGTGAAGTACGGATAGCTCCTGAGTTAGACAGCACCTAACTCCTGCTAAATAAACCCTCATACAAATCTGTGAGACAGGATATTAAAGGAATACACTGTAGTGCACCAGTCCATAAGAGGAAGCTTACCATACAAGGGATATGGATATCGTATGTTATTTTATTAGGGAGACATCACTTACATGACAAACCGATTACCCAAGGTCAGCATTCTGGCTCTCCGAGACCCAACCAGAACCCCAAGAGGGCTAGACTTGCCTCTCCCGGGGGTATTTATTCCACACCCCACGCCCACACCTGTGGCCACAGGTGTCTGATAAAATCTCTCCCTACACCAACCAATGGGTATTGTTTTATATATTGGTTTGGAGGCATCTATTTTATGAAGTAAAGAGGAGGTTGGAATCTACTAGCATATACATGTCAATCAAAATTGTAAATAGTTTAGAACTATGAAACCTTGTTCTGTTGGTTTGTTTTTTAAACTGGCTAGGAAGGTTTTATAGTGATCCATAAAGTCACAAGTGTGGCCCGGGAAAGTGCTGACTGATTACTGACTGGGTGCTGGATGCTGATTGAGGAGAGTGTGTTGACTAGGTGCCCACTGAGGTCCAGGTTAGTTCTGACGGGTGCTGGATTATTGCTTTGTGCTCTCTACATATTATGAACGCTGGGTAAGTACAGGGTAAAATTCTGGGTGAATCTGAGTAGTACAGGTTTTGATCAGGGCTGGTTGAGTATTGTCTGAACACTAAGTGAGGGCCACTTAAATGCTGGTAGCTGAATTCTGGGCCAGGTCTGACCGGGGACTAGGTCAGGGCTGCCTAACTGGCACTCAGTGTTAGCTACCACGCTTGTGTATGATGGAGAGTGAGCAGAGACCAGCTTCTCCATGGTGAGCCGGTTCTCTTCAGAGTTTTCATCTGGCTTACGATGAGGACTTGTAACATTTGTATTCTTGACTTTTGTGAGATAGATACATTTGTATTCTTGACTTTCGTGAGATAGATACATTTGTATTCTTGACTTTCTGCTCCGGGAAACGGGAGCAAAGCCCTGTGAAGAGATGTCTGGCAGGACAGGGGGCCTAGATCCTTTACCCAACGCTTCAGGTGTCCAGGACGTTAGTAGAAACTCCTGCTCCAGGTGGCTCTTGGTTCGTGGCCTCCATCAACAGAACTATATGAAATCCACCTGAAGTCACTAAGGACGGTTAGAATGCCAGGAGGTGACAAGGGTACTGTTCTCATGTGGAGAGACGTGATACATACATGTGGCCTGGCACCGAGACATTACGTAGAGAGGTCAGTACCAGGAGAGACGCACAGAAATCATGCTGATGTTGATTCCCTGTCTCACCAGAATTTAGAGTGTAGAGAAGATCCCCTGTCCATTGTGTCATCCCTGAGATTAACGGAGGTCCCTTTCAGAGAGTCGGGAGAGATGAGTTTTTAGGGGCTGTGGAATGGTCTGGATCGTTGAGGACAGGTAGGCAGGTAGGACATGAAAAAAATCAGCATTATATGTAAAGTGGAAGAAACAGCTTAAAGGCAAGGCAAGGCCGAGAAACATTGTTAGATTGTAGCATGAGTTTGTGGAGTGAGGCATTGGAAGACAAACACTGGAAGATGACTGTGATTCTACCTCAACACCTGCCTAGCATCCCCCAGTGAGGGGCTGGGGTGTGGCTCAGTAGTAGAGCCCCTGCTTAGAATATTGAAATGGGGATTTGGCCCAATGTATGCATAATGCCCACCAGATTTGTATCCCCGGTCCCCACACACACACACACACACGCACACACACACACACACACACACACTGCAGGTTGGTTCCATTCGTGGATCTGCTGCGTCAGGTATACTGAAGTGCTACCGTGGAACACAGAGGAAAGGACGCAGCCGTCTGAGAGCCACATGTCCTGAAGCACCACCATTGGTTAGATTCTGGGTAGCGCGTGGGCTTGACGACAAAGGCAGCGCTGAGTCAGATGATTTCACTCACTGCCCGTTACCTCTAAGGATCTGCCAAAGGTAACTGTTGCATTTGTCATGGGAGGTGTTGCTTGCACAGGGTAGGAGCCCAGACTAGCGGAGTACCCCTTGCAGAAACACTTGGACAGGCTCCTGTCTCTTCTTGAGACAGGTGGGGAGTGTGCCTTCCCTTTTTGGATCTTGGGGGACCTCCCAGCTTCCAGGTCTCCTCTTAGTCCTAGTTCCTGAGCAGGGGCTGCTAATGTGGTTGCCGTGGTGAGAATCCAGAGACACAAGCCTGAAGCGTGGGGGCCCTACCTGTGACCGCTGCTCTCCTGTTTTCATGTTGAAATACTATTTTAATTTATCCGAAATAGTGGGTTTCTCTGTGACATTGTCATGTGTTTATATAATGTACTCCGAACACACCCACCCTCTCTTGTCCTTCCTCCCCCATTCTTACCGGTTACTTTCCATGACTGTCCATCCTCCACTTTCCCGTCTGCCTTTCTGCTCCTACAGTCTAGATTCTACGTAGTCTGGCCTAGAACACTTAGCACACTGGCCTCTGGTTCCATATATGTTCCTGAAGATGACATCGTTTCCTTCTTTGTGGCCGAATAGGTCTCCACTCTGTATATTCCTTTCTCTGTGCGGCTGTCAGCAGGCCCCTAGACTGATTCCCCCCCAACTTGGAATTGTGAGGAGTGCTTGAGTCAGCAGGTGTCACTGTGCTTTGCTGACATGGATGCCTCTGTAGGCACCCAGGAGCTAGCCTCTTGATTTCTGCCACATCTGGAAGTAGCAGGGGATCACCCCCCTGCCCCCGCCGCCCTGCCCCGTGGGAGGTGGGTAGGTGTCTTTGGAGCAGAGGCTGCCCTTGCTCCACTAAGCAGCAGTGGACTGTAGTGACTGCAACAATCTCCTGTCACCCTGGCTGGGCCTTACACACACCGCCTTCTCTTGCCAATCAAGTAACGTTCTGCTTTTCTTGGCCTGGAAGCAGTCCTGCTCTGTTAACACAATGGTCCCCAACAGAACGAGCCTCCGCCGTGCACATTACATCAAATTAACATGTACGAAATTAATATTCCTGACCTTGCTAGTTGAGAAAAACCATCAATCTGTGGGAGGCTGTCATCCCAGAGTGGCCAGCCTTCTGGAGGAGGCCTCTCCAATATAATTCAGCCATGCGCCCTTCCCTGTAACGCCAGGCCATTCCCCCAGGCCTGACTTGGGGCACTGGGATTGTCTCCCTTTTTTTGCCTGGGGATCTCTACATGCTTGCAAGGCCCCCGGTCCTGGCATATTCCCTTTGTCTTAAGAGTCCACAACTGCCGTTATTCTTAAGAGCCTCTAGATGTCTTTATGGGACTCTGGGAGATCAGGGGGATGGGCGGAGTACACCTGCAGCCTCTATCGGACTGTGATCTCCCGAGTCCACGCCCAAACTCTCATTCTCCATAGCAATTTGCTCTTCTCTTCCTGCTTCATGTTTACTAACCAGACAAATGACCAACATGTAGCGGCATCGCCCTTGGTGACACCAGGCACTGTTTAGCGAGGCCCAGGCCTGCTATATCCCTCGGTTTCTTTTTTGACACCTCCTCACTCTGTGATTCCTCCCCCGCTGCAAGGGATTCCTGCATACTAGGCAAGCGCTCTACCACCTGGCCATGCCACTAATCCCTTATTAGTGAATCCTAGGTGAGGATTCTACCACTGAGCCACACCCCTAGTCCCTCACTGGGGGATTCTAGGCAGGGGCTCCATCACTGAGCCACACCCCTAGTCCCTCACTGGGGGATTCTAGGCAGGTGCTCTACCACTGAGCCACACCCCTAGTCCTGGAGGATTCTAGGCAGGTGCTCTACCACTAAATCACACTCCAGCCCCTCACTGGGGGATTCTAGGCAGGTGCTCTACCACTGAGCCGCACTCCCTGCCCCATTACCTTTCACTCTTGATACTTTGATCCCTCTCCTCATCAGCAGACAGAAATAGATCCCCTGTCTTGATTGTTAAGAGCCTTGGGATTGCTGGGGAAGGAAGTCAGTATTTGGCCAGTGCCAGACTAGCACTGAATGCTAGCTCTTGCCTTTTCGTGCCTTTAAAGCACTTGTGTCTGGGCTCTTCGGACAGCTGAGAAGGGTTCTTACATCCCCCAGATCAGCCTGCAGTAGATACAGTAAATGCCATGATTTCCACCCCACCTCCCATCCCAGGTAGGGTCATCATGAAGCATGCAACACTCTTATGCAGTAGATCCCCAGGTAAAAATAGCCCACAGGACACACAGCCTTTATTAGTTACCTGAGCAGCCTTCGCAAGGCAGAAATTCGTTCTCGGGTCAACTATATCCATCCATTTTTGTTTTCATGATTAGATTTAGGTAGCAACATGTCTGAGGGCTTTCAACTTTTTTGCCCCCACACCCGTAGATGACTCAGAGTAGGACTTGAACTGACAAAAGATCTGAACTCAGCTTGCAGTCTGACTGGGAGCTGGGGACTGAGGGGACACGGGGGGGGGGGCGACAGCCATTGGTGTCTAGGGGTCCAAAATGCCTTCCTGAAGCACTGACCAACCTGCAGAGGGAGCAGTGGACATTCTATGGCAACTCCCAAGCAGTTCAGCTACTCAGTCTAGCTGAGCTTGGACATCGCTCCAGTCTCTTCCTTCCCAGAAGTCCCACAGTGGGCTGGAGTCATCGGAAAACACACATGAGGTCTAATACATGTGAGGTCTAATATAGTAGGCTCCACTGCCTCCTCCCTTGTACGATCTCTGCTTTCCTTCTCCATGGCCTTCATCTTAAGGCTTCCCCAGAAAGACAGTAAGACCTGAGTGGTATCTTTGAGATACCCATTCAAGACCCCACGGGAGGATGCTGAGCCCAGACAGGACCAGCCTGCCTGGTCCTGGATGCTTTCACGGAAAGCAAACCCCTGTGCAGTTGGTGCACTGTATTTGAAGACGCCCTTTAGCTTGGGAAAGCACCTAGGTTCATTCAATCATGAAGTCTTTGGTGGGACCCAGGAAATGACCTTGACCGGTTTTTATGTCCGCTCGGCTCGTGCTCTCTTGCTCATGATGAAGAGTATGCACCGCAGAGACCAGAAGGCAGCGGAGCAAACGCTAAAAAAGCCAGGCCTGCACTGCTGTGACTTGGCACAGTTTCATAGAGGAAAATGCAGTGTAGAAATGCCAGCACTGGTGGCTAATCCTCTCCGTGGTCCAGGCTCTTGAACATCTCCCTCCCGTATTTCCTGGAGCTCTACTCTGATGTGAGCCCTTGGGAGAGGTGTCCCTATAGGCAGTCAGTAGAGACTCAGACACCTCCTGACGATGCTTGGCATCTTTTCTTGTCCACTGGCGCTCTGTAACAGTAGGTCTTAGAGACCCGTGGGGGGCTTTGACATCGGCTTCAGTTCTGGCCTGTGCTCCATGACAACGGCCTGGTGATGCCCCCTGGCGTCTTCTGAACATGTCCCGAATCTCCCATATGATCACGGGGAGGACAGGTTTGTTGAGGCCACCGCGGCCTCATTTACCCTCACTAGATATCAGAATGCCTACTTTGCTCGGGATGGCACAGGCAGATCTCCGAGGGTCCCCCTCTGCATCCCCAGTACTGTGGGTTGAACCTTGGCTCCCCCCACACACATGCTAGAGAAGTGTGGACCATCTAGCTACGTCCCCAACTCTCTTTGCCCTTTTCGCTTTGAGACGGGATCTCATTGAATGTCCCGAGGCTAGCCTTGGACTCACTCCGTGACCCAGGCAGGACATATACTTGAAATCCTCCTGCCTCGGTCCTCCAGAGCTGTGCCACCACACCCGATTTCTGCTTCCCTCTTGCTATGCTCACCAGCCTACCCAGCGGTCAGCTCTTACCCGGTTACACCTCTAACAAGGATTGCTGGGAATTCAGAGAAGATGGACAAAAAAAGGATCCCCGACCTTGGAATAATGGACTCCCCTGGGGCCTCATTTCCCATTCCTCCACACAGATGTCCGTTGTTTGTCAAGCAGCACTCGCAAAGCAGCCAGCAATGGGAAGTTTGGATCCAGGACGTCCAAACCTATGAGCCGAGAGCATCCCTTCCTATATCAGATTAGCCTGCCTTGGGTATTTTGTTAAGTAACATCAAACTGAGTTGCCCAGCCAGACACTAGGGTCATGTACATCCCGGGTTGGGGAGTTTGGGATGTGTGAGCATGGTCCTGACCACATGGAATTGACCTTTTAGTTAGCACCTGGCTATAGACCAGTGATGTCACTGGAAATGACAGGGACAAAGGCAGCCTGTTTCTCCCTCCCAGAAATGGGCTTCTACCATGAGTCTCCACCTTAGGAGGCGGCAGTGAGCAGCGGGGAGTTAGGAACGAGATATCCGACCACATCCTAGAGGCCCAGACGATCTGGAAGGGACCAAGAACGGAGTAGGGGGAGGATCTTGTGGGCACTTTTGAGGAATTTGGGCTTTTGCCTGAGGCCGGTGAGCAGTCTTGAGGGTGAACTCCAGGTGAGCGGTGTGACCAGTCAGATTGTGTGTGTGTGTGTGTGTGTGTGTGTGTGACAGTCCCAGTGGCTTCTGTTTGTACTAGATTGAAGGGTGTGGGGCGGGGAGGGAGACGTGCTGGTGTCTGCCCCACGCTGGGATGTGAGAGGGCAGAGGCGTTACCCATCCTGTTACCAAGGCCGCTAGCTAATACCACTCTGTGGCGCTGGCAGTGACCTCAGGCTAACCTCCTTCCTACTGAGAGTAGGCTATCCCCAACTGGCTGTGCAAGAATTCAGATTAGGATGCCCATGAAGATGAATAGCAGTGGGAGAGTCTAAACTAAGTATACAAGAGAATGGCAGGGCAGTCTTTGCTGGCCAGTGCTGGGACTGTACAAGCATCTGAAAACCTACTGATCCACACAGATGATGACAGAAGCCACCAGTGTCCTCTTCTCGCTTTCTGTATCCAGGGCATTAACTGTCCCAAGATCTAGAAAGGATTCTTCTGTGCAGCCAGAGACTTTGCGCGTTTGACTCCATCCAAAGAAGACAGGACCACAGCCCGGCACAGCGGTACAATCCTGTAATCCCAACGCAGGGAGGCTGTGGATCCTGCGCTGGGCCTAGCTTGGGCTGTGTTGCAAGAATCTAGCTTTAAAAAAAAATGAGGGGTTGGGGGAGGAAAGGTCTGGAGAGATGGCTTAGCCGTTGAGAACACTGGTTGCTCTTCCAGAGGACCCAGATTCAACTCTCGGTTCATAACCACCCATAACTCCAGTTCCAGTGGATCCAATGCCCTCTTCTGGCCTCCACAGGTACAAGGTGTACATGCGGCAGAAAGATATTCAAGCAAAATAAAAAAATACACATAAATATGTATAACTGTATATGTTCAGAAGTAGAGTGATTTTTGCCTTGCGCATATACAAGGCCCTGAGTTTGATGATCCTCAGCACAAGAAAAAAAATGAACTAGATAAAACTTACGATTTGATTTTCTTTTTAAGTGGTGTGTGTGTGTGTGTGTGTGTGTGTGTGTGTGTGTGTTAGATCCCCAGGGAAGACAGAGGTGCCCAGACCCTCTTGAGCTGGAGTTACAGGTGGTTCTGAGTTGCCTGCTCTGGGAACCAGGAACTGACCTCAGGTTCCCTTCAAGGGCACCTGAGCCATCTCTCCAGCCCCCAGATAGCATTCATTAAGACTGCTTGGTCACGCACCAGAAAGGACAGATTGACACCTCAAAGTTCTTAACCATTTGCTCACAAGTATCTTTTTTTTTTTTTTTGGTTTTTCGAGACAGGGTTTCTCTGTGGCTTTGGAGGCTGTCCTGGAACTCGCTCAGTAGACCAGGCTGGTCTCGAACTCACAGTGATCCGCCTGCCTCTGCCTCCCGAGTGCTGGGATTAAAGGCATACGCCACCAACGCCCTGCTGCTCACAAGTATTTTAGAACCGGGAATGGTGACGGGGACCTTATAGATCGCTGTACTGGCGTGCCATGTTCTCCGCACAGGGAAACTAAGGCCCAGAGGCAAAAGGACATTTCTCTTAGGACAACAGCTTTCTGTCTGGGGAGTGAATGGATGTCCCGGCGCTTTCATGCCCTCTGCCACGTCTCTGGCCTGTTTCCACTCTCGTTTATTTGTTTAAGGCAGGGTCCTGACAGGACAGGCTGACCTTGAACTCAGCATGTTTCTGGGCTCTCTGGGTGATCAAGAGCATGTGGCATCCTCAGAGGAGTGGCGGTCTTAGTGTCCTTGTCTTAGTCTTAGGAAATATTCCCCACTGTTGGGCCTGAACCCATTGGTCTTTTCTTGCTAGGTCCCTGGTACAAAAGTGTGCCAATATGTATATAAGGACTCTCAGAAACCTACCTGGTCAACGCTGGAGCTAGGGTGTGGGGGAGGCCTGATCTCCCAGGAACCCAGACCTTCCTGGTGTATCCTGGTGTAGGAGATTGTTTTTTTTTTTCCCTCGGAGCTAGGGAGTTTGGCCATGCTTTCTTTTTAATACTAATATCCTTCTCATTCATCAGACTGATGATACTGTTGTCCGTCTCAAAGAGCGTATATCAGAGTGTGTTGGGGACCAGCACGTGGTAGGAGCTGGTCGCACCAATGATGATGCATGTAAACAGGGTTTCAAATGGCCTTCCGGGAGTCTGTTGTGTGGATGCTTCCACAGAGGGCATGGGAGCCAGGCAGGTTCTGAGACAAGCTCTCACTTTCTCCATATCATCATGGTACTGTGGGCACCCCCCCTCCATGTCCGCTGCTGACTTCTCCTGGCTCCTGATGTCTCGCGATGACTGCTGTCTGTGGAGTTTATTCCTCTCCAGTTCTTAACCTTGTGTAAGCTCCAGAACAGAAGCAATGGCCCAGCGTTTGTTGTTCAGGCTTATGATTGTGTCCCTGAAGGGCCTATCCGTGAGACAAGGGCTTTGATTTGATTGCCCTACTCATTTCTGTTCTCAATGTTGGGACAGAATTTCCCAGCAGAAGCAATTTAATCGCGGAAGGGCTTATTTTGGCTCCCGGATTCGGGGGGGGGGGGGAACTGCCGTTCCTACCTGTTGTAAAGAGTGGGAAGAGTGCCAGGCAGAAAGCAGAGTGCCAAAGCCAGGAATCAAAGCAGAGCCCCTCACCTTCAAAGTCTGATCCCAGGAACCTACCCTGCTGATGGGTCACAGCTCCCTAAAAGTAGCAGAGGACTTTTGAGAAGACGTGTTAGTTTGTCTCAAGGACATTCCGTGTTCAGGTTGTAACAGCATCTGTCTGAGTCTGTGTGGGCCCAGCCTCCCCTTAGGTCCCTGGCAGCGACACAGGCCGTGTGTCCTTCTCATCCCAGACTGCAACCGTAGAGTTCCCTCCTTAGTGCATGGGGCCACGGGTGAGTTTCCAGAGACTGAAACCCCAGCTTGTCATTTTGAGCTGCCCTCGGCAAGGGCTGTGAGGGAAACTGCAGACCCAATGAACGCCCCAGCCCTCATCAGCTTGCCCCAGACTGAGTGGACTCCTGAGAGACAGGGAGTCTTAAGCCAGGGGATGAGGTCCTGGCGAATTGGAACACTTAGTCACTTGACTCCAGCCGACCTCCCTCTGGGTTGGCCGTCTCAAGGCAATTTGGGGAGGCAATTCCTAGGATGTTCTGCAAATTGGGGGAAGTTATGAGAGAGATTGAGATTGTCCTTTCTTGTTTTCTGTCCTAATTCGTGACTTCACTGCCTGTAGGAAGAGTGTCCTGCAGGCTGGGTGAACGGTTCTCTGAACCTCCACTCATGGCCTGGCCTCAGACTCAAGGCTCACCACTGCACCACATACTGTAGCTGACCACAGCAATACACTTCTGCCAATTTCTTCTGCTTCCTCTTCCTCTTCCTCTTCCTCTTCCCCTTCCCCTCCCCTTCCCCTTCTTCCTCTTCTTCTTCTTCTTCTTCTTCTTCTTCTTCTTCTTCTTCTTCTTCTTCTTCTTCTTCTTCTTCTTCTTCTTCTTCTTCTTCTTCTTCTTCCTTTCTCTTCTTCTTCTCCTCATCCTTTTCCTCCTCCTCTTTCTCCTTCTCCTTCCTCTTTTTTGTTGTTGGTTTTTTGAGAGACAGGGTTTCTCTGCGAAGATTTGCAGCCTGTCCCAGAACTCGCTCTGTAGACCAGCCTGGCCTCGAACTCACAGAGATCCGCCTGCCTCTGCCTCCCGAGCGCTATGATTAAAGGTGTGGGCCACCACCTTCTCCTGCCAGTTTCTTTTTCCCGTTTTCTTTTCCATACAGGATCTCCCCGTGTTTATCCAGCCTGGCCTACAATTTGAGATCCTTCTTGCCTCAGCCTCCTGAATATTAGGATCGCTGGCAGGCGTAGGCCACCGCTCCCAGCTCTTCTGAATGTTTCTAAAGGGTGTCCTATGGCTCACACTCGAGGTTCTGGTTTCCTAAGTTGAACACAAAGAGGAGTTGTCCCTTTCTCAAAGCTGGGATGTGGTTCCCCTCCAATCATCACATCACCACCACTATGGGAGTTGCCTCCCTGCAGTTCAGCTTAAAACAAATGCAAATTGGGTGGGTGAACCAATAGGGAGGCAGGGGCATCTCTGTAGGTTCGTGAAGAATCAATTACATCTCTCTTTAAACTTTATTTTTTTTCTGATATGAAATTCACCTGGAGCAAACAATTTGAGCTGTCACATCCACAAACAAGGCACCCTCCATTTCCAGGAACTGTCTCTCTTTACCGTTCCAGCAATCACCAGTGCTACATCCCTGCTACTCCATACATTTACCTTCTATCTTGTGCAACCAGCTTGTAAAGATCTCATCATGCAGTCCTGGTTGGCCTGGAACTCAGTGTGCACACAGCAGGCTGGCCTGGAACCCATCCTGTTGTCTCTCCCTCCCCAAGGGCTGCAATCGCAAGTCTTTGCCACATACCCTGTATTCATTGGTTTTTAGTTTGTGGCAGCTGGAAAAACAAAATCACCCGGCGTCCCGTTCCCTTTCTCCTTTGGCTTAAAGCTGTTGCTTGTCACGCCACAGTGTGTATAAAATCAAAAAAGGCATAGAATAACCGGGAGAATGGGGAAAACCTGTATCAAGCGGTCCCATCAGCACAGATGTTCCCAGGGCTCTGTGCCTCCTGGGTGGGGGTTAGGGGTTCTTCCGGGACTCCTTACTGCTGGACTCCCACTGTCCACCTGCTCAGGAATGCCTGCTGAGTTTCCATTCCCAGTGCAGGGCCTCCAAAAAAGACAGAATCCCTGTAGGATACCCATGGAGCCTGTTCTGAGTAAATATTGACAAAGTAGTCTAAAGAGCAAACACTTTGACATTTGTAAGGTCCACCAGCAGGTCTTGTATATATTTATACAGCAGGAGTGAGCTCTGCATACCAATTTTCCTGAACCTGTTCTGATACAATTCTATGCGAGTGTGTGTGTGTGTGTGTGGGTGGGTGGGTGGGCGGGCAGGCGGGTGGCTGAGCATGTGGGGAATAGGACCAGCGCTGGGTTCTAGCCACTCACCATCTTCAGGAACACTTCAGAACCCCATCCCTGGCAAGAAACTTTCTTTGGGCTTCTTTTAGACCTACTTTTCTAGGACGAAGAAAAGGAGGAGGAAAAAAAGCACGGTCCTTGGTTTTAATTTGTTATAATTGACAAACTACCTTTTTACTTGGTAAAATTCTTATTGATGTTTCTGTACTTTATATTTATGAAAGACTGGGCCTCAAAAATGTAATGAGTAAAAAAAAACTTGCTTAATTTAAATTGTAAGTCTGTCTGTTAAGAAATGCATTAGAGGTAGGAGAAGCATAAGACATATTAATTGACAGACAGGAACTGCTGTCTCTGAGGTTGATACAAGTAATTTATTACTTTAGAAGTGAATGCCACCTCCAGAATGTGCTTCATTAATTTCAAATTTAGTTTTAATTTCAAGCTGTTGCCCCTTGAGAAGAATAAGGTGGCAAATTGTGTTTGAAGAGCAGGTTTTTTTTTGCTTCAAAGAAACATCATATTTTAACTATTTAATATTACAAATAAATGTGACCGACTCTTTTGCCACACTTCCAAGAGCCAAGAATGTACTCTAGGTATGATCAACACGTACTAATCTTTTTTTTCCTTTCTTTCTCTCCTCTCCCTCTTTGTTCCCACCTTCTGGTCTCTGATTCTCACCTGTGATCACGGCAGCCTATGTTTCCGATGAGTTAAAGGCAGCCGCCTTGGTAGAGGATGACATAGAGCCTGAAGAGCAAGCGGCCGATGGAGAACCCTCAGCCAAGTACATGTGTCCGGAAAAGGAACTCGGCAAGGCCTGCCCAAGCTACCAGAACTCACCAGCCGCTGAGTTCTCCAGCCACGAAATGGACAGCGAGTCTCACATCAGTGAGACCAGTGACCGGATGGCCGACTTTGAAAGCAGCTCCATCAAGAACGAAGAGGAGGCCAAAGAGGTCCCGGTGCCCCTGGAGGACACCACCGTGTCTGATAGCCTGGAGCAGATGAAGGCCGTGTACAACAACTTCCTGTCCAATTCCTACTGGTCCAACCTCAACCTGAACCTCCACCAGCCCTCCTCGGAGAACAACGGCGGCGGCGGGGGCGGGGGCGGCAGCAGCAGCAGCAGCAGCAGCAGTAGCAGCAGCTGCGGCAGTGGGAGCTTCGACTGGCACCAGAGCGCTATGGCGAAGACCCTGCAGCAGGTGTCGCAGAGCCGCATGCTGCCCGAGCCCAGCCTGTTCAGCACCGTGCAGCTGTATAGACAGAGCAGCAAGCTGTACGGTTCCATCTTCACCGGGGCCAGCAAGTTCCGCTGCAAAGACTGTAGCGCCGCCTATGATACCCTGGTGGAGCTCACGGTGCACATGAACGAGACGGGCCACTATCGCGATGACAACCACGAGACGGACAACAACAACCCCAAGCGCTGGTCCAAGCCTCGCAAGCGGTCCTTGTTGGAGATGGAGGGGAAGGAGGACGCTCAGAAGGTGCTGAAGTGCATGTACTGCGGCCACTCCTTTGAGTCCCTCCAAGACCTGAGCGTCCACATGATCAAAACTAAACACTACCAAAAAGTGCCTCTCAAGGAACCCGTCACACCCGTCGCAGCCAAAATCATCCCTGCCGCCGCTCGGAAGAAACCTTCCCTGGAGCTGGAGCTCCCCAGCTCCCCCGACTCCACGGGTGGGACCCCCAAAGCCACCCTGTCCGATGCCAGCGACGCTCTTCAGAAGAACTCCAACCCTTACATCACTCCAAATAACCGGTACGGCCACCAGAACGGGGCCAGCTACGCGTGGCACTTCGAGGCCAGGAAGTCCCAGATCCTCAAATGCATGGAGTGCGGCAGCTCCCATGACACACTCCAAGAGCTCACGGCCCACATGATGGTCACTGGCCACTTCATCAAGGTCACAAACTCGGCCATGAAGAAGGGGAAGCCCATCATGGAGACGCCCGTCACGCCCACCATCACCACCCTGCTGGATGAGAAGGTGCAGTCCGTGCCGCTGGCAGCCACCACGTTCACGTCTCCCTCCAGCACGCCTGCGAGCGCCTCCCCGAAGCTGGCCGTGGAGGTCAAGAAGGAAGTGGACAAGGAGAAAGCCGCGGTCACGGATGAGAAACCCAAGGAGAAAGAGAAGACCAGCGAAGAGGAGGAGAAGTATGACATTTCTTCCAAGTACCACTATTTGACTGAAAATGACTTAGAGGAGAGCCCCAAAGGCGGACTAGATATCCTCAAATCGCTTGAAAACACGGTAACGTCTGCCATCAACAAGGCTCAGAACGGCACTCCCAGCTGGGGGGGTTACCCCAGCATCCATGCCGCCTACCAGCTTCCCAACATGATGAAGCTGTCCCTGGGCTCCTCGGGGAAGAGCACACCCCTGAAGCCCATATTTGGCAACAGTGAAATCGTGTCTCCTACGAAAACCCAGACTCTGGTCTCTCCGCCCAGCAGCCAGACCTCCCCCATGCCCAAGACAAACTTTCATGCCATGGAGGAGCTGGTGAAAAAAGTCACCGAGAAAGTCGCCAAAGTCGAGGAGAAGATGAAGGAGCCCGAAGGCAAGCTGTCACCACCCAAGCGGGCCACGCCGTCCCCCTGCAGTAGTGAACAGAGTGAGCCCATCAAGATGGAAGCCTCCAGTGACGGTGGCGGCTTTAAGAGCCAGGAGAACAGCCCCAGCCCGCCGCGGGATGGGTGTAAGGAGGTGAGCCCTGCCTCGGAGCCAGTGGAGAACGGCAAGGAGCTGGTGAAACCCCTCAGCGGAAGTCTCAGTGGCAGCACAGCCATCATCACGGACCATCCACCAGAACAGCCTTTTGTGAACCCCCTGAGTGCCCTGCAGTCGGTCATGAATATCCACCTGGGCAAGGCCGCCAAGCCCTCCCTGCCTGCGCTAGACCCCATGAGCATGCTTTTCAAGATGAGCAACAGTCTAGCCGAGAAGGCAGCCGTGGCTACCCCACCACCCCTCCAGGCCAAGAAGGCGGACCATCTGGACCGCTATTTCTACCACGTCAACAACGACCAGCCCATAGACTTGACGAAAGGAAAGTCCGACAAAGGTTGCTCTCTAGGTTCAGGGCTTTTGTCCCCCACGCCCACGTCCCCGGCAACTTCCTCATCTACCGTGACAACAGCGAAGGCATCTGCCGTCGTGTCGTTCATGTCAAGCTCGCCGCTGCGCGAGAATGCCTTGTCAGATATCTCCGATATGTTGAAGAACTTGACAGAGAGCCACACGTCAAAATCCTCCACTCCTTCCAGCATCTCTGAGAAGTCTGACATTGACGGGGCCACCCTGGAAGAGGCTGAGGAGTCAACTCCGGCCCAGAAGAGGAAAGGCCGCCAGTCAAACTGGAACCCCCAGCACCTGCTGATCCTGCAGGCGCAGTTTGCAGCCAGCCTCCGGCAGACGTCGGAGGGGAAGTACATCATGTCAGACCTGAGCCCCCAGGAGCGCATGCACATCTCGAGGTTCACCGGGCTCTCCATGACCACCATCAGCCACTGGCTGGCCAACGTGAAGTACCAGCTTCGGAGGACAGGTGGAACAAAGTTCCTCAAAAACTTGGACACCGGCCACCCCGTGTTCTTTTGTAACGACTGCGCGTCACAAATCAGGACTCCTTCCACGTATATCAGCCACCTAGAGTCACATCTGGGCTTCCGGCTGCGGGACCTGTCGAAACTGTCCACCGAACAAATTAACAATCAGATAGCACAAACCAAGTCACCGTCAGAAAAACTGGTGACGTCCTCCCCGGAGGAGGACCTGGGGACCTCCTACCAGTGCAAGCTTTGCAATCGGACCTTTGCGAGCAAGCATGCCGTCAAACTCCATCTTAGCAAAACCCATGGGAAATCGCCAGAGGACCACCTTCTGTTCGTTTCCGAACTGGAGAAGCAGTAGCGCTTGCCCCAGGGTGGAAATGACTGGAGGGAATACGCTGAAGGCACCTTAGAGCCCCTCTGCCTTGTTCTTGGCACACGTTCATGCGTTGAACTGCAGAGGATCATTCCGGGCTGGACTGTTTGATATAATTGTACAGTGTAGAGAGGTGCATATAACCAGCTGTTGTTACTGGTAAAAAAAAAAATTAAGGAAGGTTAAAGCGCAGTGCTAAGTGTTTGGAACTTTGTGTAAATGGGATTTAATTGTGAGCATCCCCTCGATGCTTCAAGCTGCATGCATTAACAGACAGTTTAATTAAGCATTTATAACGAAACCAGGCACACTTTTTCCATGAAACATGGGTGTGCTGGCATTTCTCACCCTTTCATCGTTAGCCCTCTGAGTACTACGAAGCACTTTTGCATTAATTTGGTTAAAAAAAGAGATAATAATAAAACAAAATAATAATGAATAATAATAATGTATGAAACTCTGTTTTTAAACTCCTTACCAGCTTAGTCATGAGGAATAATAGGAACCTCCATTTATGCAGGTCTGCAGGGGTATAACACGCCTTGAAATTTAAAAGAATATTATTTTCACATTGAAACATAGATGTATATATTGTATAGATTTCAAACTCTTATGGGAAAATGTGACTGGTTAAATGACCCTTTCTCGCATTTATAACAAGTGTTTTATGTATCTGCTATACTCTGGGCACAAGCCATGCCTCTGTATAGTGTATATTTCCTTATCTTTTTCTTTTTTTAAGGTTTATGTTGTTTTTTTTACATGCAAACGTTGTAAATTATACAGAAAATTCCACAGATAGCATTTATAAAATATACAGAAGCATTATCTCAAAGCAAGGTATGATGTTTGTTTTGCTATACGGCACATCTATATTGATAGAGGGTTCATGTTTAAATTATACATATTTATTAGCATTCTATTATCATTTGTTTTGAGGCCAGGAAATCCATCCCTGGCAGGCATCATAACTATTTTGCACATGGTTCTTAAAGGTATTTATTAGAAATTAAAGGATGCTCAAACATAAACTCAGTGCTCAAAGGGTTAAGTCTATTCGGAAAAGGAAAAAAATAATTTAAAAAAAATCAACAACTTGTACTGTACTTCCTGAACATCGATAAAGCCTTTAAAATGTTTGTACTGTAATCCTTTGCTTAACTGTCGTGAGCCTTTTTCTTCTGGGGGAACAACCTCTTTTACTTATTTATAAGCCCTCCTGGTTGCTAACTCGTAATGTGGGATGTTTTCCTTCTTCTTTTCTTTCCTTCCTCCCTTTCTTTTCTTTTCTTTTTTTTAAATTTCGATCAGTAACTTTGTTTCGTTCTTCCTAATTATTCTTCCAGGATCCCACACTGCAGCTTTATCTTTAGGCTTATGAAAGGTAACCCGTGGTTACCAGCTCTCCAAGCCATTCTGTTCTTCTCCATTCCTGGCAGTTAATTTGCAGGAATAACTGACAACTGACACCACATGAGAACCTATGTATAAAATATTGGCATGTAAACACACCACAGACACCGTGACACACTCTGCGCTCTGTTTTGTTGTTGACAATGGGCACGCCCATGATGTGACTCTTCATATAACCTTCTTTTTCTACGGCAGCATTAAAATTGTCCTTTCTTTTGCTATGATTTTTGTGTTGCGTTCACAATTACGTCTGAGATGTGCTACGACTAACGAGCACATTAAAATTAAATTGTATGCGATCTGTTTATGACTGACTCGGTTGCTGTGTCTGCCAGGTGCTGGCAGTTGGAGGCTTCGCGTAAATCGGTGGCGGGGGGTGGGGTGGGGAGTTCTAGTGAACTTTGGTGGAGGCTTGGGTAGCATTTCCCCCAGGAGTAAAAACTGGAAAGAAAGGAGACATGCACAGGAGGCTAGTCCCACCCTGGGCGGGAGAATGTCACAGTAAAAATCTCCATTGGTCAGAGCTTTATTCAGGTCACACTGGATAACTCTCTTGGGCGGGTCTGGTCTCCTTTCTGGATGCTCCCAAGTGTTCCAAGGCTGAGGGGGAAAGGTCTTTAAGAGATTCTGCAGATGGTTGTTTATTCTTGGTAACTTAAGATTTTTTTCAAAGATCAGGAAGCAGAGAGGAGCCAGGCATTCGGACTTTGGGGTCACCTGTTCTTCCCAAGTTAAAGCAGCCAGAGATAGCCAGGTGATGGAGGGGTGGGGGGGGGGAGACTGAACCCATCCATAGCAAGGATAGGAAGGAAGCATTTATATGATAATCACAAGCTTTTATTGGCCCTGGCAAATCACTCCAACAAAACGCCGAGAACACCGTGTAAAACTGTAAAGTACCTTTATTACTATATTCAAACTAGTCTTGCAGCTAGGCAGAATCAGAGCTCCTAACCTAGAATTATACAAATGAGGAATGTGATACAGCTGTGTAATACATAAAACACCTCAACTTGAAGGGAAAAGAAAAAGATACTCTTTTATTAAAAATTTAAATTAAGCCCCTTCAAAAATGTTCAGCAACACGCCCACGGGTTTCTCCCCCACCAGCCATCGCTGCTCCCCACCCCTTTTCGTCAAGACAAGTCCAAATGTGCCGTCTACTCTCTCTCTCTCTCTCTCTCTCTCTCTCTCTCTCTCTCTCTCTCTCTCTCTCTCAGGTTTCAGGAAGAAATCCGCTGGAGTTTAAAATGGGCTTCTGGCGGATAACGACACACGGGCTCTTTTCCACCTTGGTGACTTGGGCACACAGGCAGGGCATAGCCTCAGAAGAGTCTCTTGCCTCCGGGCCCGTGTCTCTTTCTTTCGGTTCTACTTTTTGAGGACACCGAGAGACACCAGGCTACCTGCGCTGCCCTCGAACCTGGCACAGGGCACCGAGATCCGAGACCACCCCCCCCCCCGCACACACACAAACTGTGTATTCTGCATCTTTGCATCCTGAAGCCCAGATTTCCACTCTTGAATTTTTCACAGGTTAAATATAGCATCGGTTTATTAGAATCCAAAGTCCTGCATCTAACAGATTAAACTGACAACACTCTCGTCATCACCAGGGCCCATGTGGCTTTGAAAGGAGAGGGGATTTGCGTGAATGACGGTGGAGAGCGCCCTCCCCCGCCCCCCAACCTCTTCGCAGTCGAGAAGGGACCCACACTCTGCACATCTCCCCCTTCCCCTCCCCCCCCAGGGCTGTTATCAGGGCTGTTTGATTTTGGGGAAGACATGGAGATTGATAGCAAAGGTATTCAGTGAGTTGCACACACACTCAGTTGGCACCTTGGACTCCCAAGCTATGAAAGGCCTGCTGGTACTAATGGAAACCCAAAGTTAATTCTACCTCCAGGAACGTGTTGGATAAGGGGTAGGTACTGAATGCAGACTTCCCTTTGAATAAAGAGAGTCTACTTAGCATCGGAAAGTTGGGCTTACTTTTTCCCCTAGGTCACCAAACCCCGGCCTGGCCTGGCAGCAGGGTAGGCAGCATGCAAGGAGACTTTCAGATCACAGCTTGTTCTGGCCCCAAGTCAAAGAGGACCTTCCAAAGTGAGTTACCAGGGCTTCTGTAGACCACGCAGTCCATGGCCGATGTGCACGGAGAAGGTAAATGGTGGAAACGGTGCCCAAGTAGCCCTGCTCGTGGGTCCCGCCGAGGGTAATATTTGCAGAAGAAGGTGGGCCTTTAATCACAGGTGCGCCGGTGACCCTGACCTCACCCGCCCAAGCTCGGTCTCAACTCTGGTCCTATGGTATATCTCCCAGCCATCACATTTACGCAGTATCTTAAAATAACATTTGTGATAAATGTGCAATTTAACTAATTTATGGTGCTATGATGTGCTCAGGGCTACAGGCAAGATGAAAATCTTAAATGGAGCTTGAACAGCTCAATTCACAACAAGAAATCAATATGCCACATCTTAGATATTTGCTGCAGTCAACATTTAGCAAAAAAAAAAATCAAGGATGTATCTTTTAAATTTTAGGCAGCAGGAAATTCTATAATTAAACAAAGATCTTGCGGGGAAGTCAGAGAACGTTGATGGTGGGGACCCAGCCTCCCTGGTATCTCCACTCACTTTTTATTCTGCAGAAGGGAATATGTTTGCTTATATTATCGATTACCATAGGCTGCCACTTCTCCCCAGCCTGGAAGAGCTCAGGTTAGAGCCTTTGCACCCCAGAGAGGATTCTCTCTCAGAGCCAGATGACTGCAGGTTGGTAGACTCACTGCCCCTAGACCTGCAGTTCTAATGTGCGGTGACAACACACATTGAAGGCCTGTTAGCTGCCCAGGTCCCCCTTGAGGGAACAGATTTTTGAAGACGGAAAACACAGGGGCAGATGGGAAACAAGGCTGCACTGTACAGGTCGAGTGCTCCAGGAATTCTGAGTCGCCCAAATTTAAAAAAATTTGGCGATTTTATTATTTTTTTCCCAATTCATCTGCACAGTTCAGAAATGGGAACACTGTAATGGCGCTTTATTCTGTGGGCAATTTTTTTTTTTTTGTGCGGGAACAACACTCCCGTTACAGGAAGCTGTCGTAAAAATGAAAACAGCAAGCCCCAACACCACTCTTTAATAATAAATACTTTAACTTTAAAAATAATAGCCATTATTCCTTTCAGCTAATGGAGAAATTACCATTTTCACTTCACCGGAGAGTTATTCTTCTGGTAATAGAAACACTAACCTCCTTTCTCCCCAGGGATTTATTAGTAAGCACGTGTAATCTTTGGCAAAGGCAACCTGGAAATACACACTTCTTTGGAGCCCATGCGTCACTGGCTACCTCTGTGCCTCCAGCAGATCTGAGAAACACCAAAAAAGATGCTCAGAACGTCACGTGGTCCCTAACTTCTCAAGGCACTGAGGGCCTTATGTAAAACATGGAATAGTTAGTTCTCATTCATCTGGGAACAGGCAGCAGCTGCTCCATCCCTCTCTGGAAAATGCTAACCTCCCCATGTCTAGTGTTGTAGCCCTGTGATGGGCAGGGCAGCAATCACTTTTTTTTTTTTTTTTTTGGCTAGGGGTTTCTTATCTCCCCTAGCACTGTTGAGTTCCACAAGCCTAAAGGAAAATCTGCTTGGCTTCCTCAACTCCATTTTTGTTTTCTGTCCCTATGAATTTGACAGCACGCACACACACACACACACACACACACACACACACACACACACACACACACACAAGATAAAGGGCAAGAAAGCCCTGTAATATATAGGCTCTCAGTGCTCTAGGTTTGGAGACCATGTTCTCCACCTTGCCAAGACAATAGATGTGCCAAATTGTTGGTTAGCTGCCTGACAGTTTCTGACGGCTGAGCCAATCCCAGACAGCCCAAGGCTGACTCAGCCTAGTGACAGCTCTGGGTCTCAGGAGAGGCTTCAGTCAAAGCTGCTTCCAGAGGCAAGGGAGTTGGGTATCCATGCCCCCCAAGAAGCCAGGTGCCTTCAAAATTACAATCTCACAGTAGATCAGAGGAGCTGCCTTTCCAACCTTTTGTATGGTGTAGTGAACTAATGTATTAATAAATCACTCATGATGGCCAACAAGGTGACCCCTCTACAATTTAGCATCCACAATTAGTTCATTGGAGTTAGGTCCCCCTGATATTTGCCATCCTAAGCCTCAATGTCACCAGATAGCAGACAATAGCCACATTGTAAGCATTGAAATGTAAACAAAACAAAATTAAACAACTGAGTTCTTACATTGTACCGGCCCATGTGTCAGGTGCCTGGGCAGTCCCGTGTGGCCAGCAAGCCACTGCTTTGGGAATCACAGACCTAGAACAATGGGAAGGTGCCAGCTGCCATCGTTATTGACGGAGGTGATTTCTTAAGCCAGACCTCTTGCCTCTTAGTGATAAAGGTGTGTTTCCAGTCTGTGAGTATTTCTAGGAATCTTTGTTTTGCCAATATGGGTCCACGCCACATTCTCACATGCTAATACTGCGGATCGAAGCCAAGGACACACACGATTAACCTTGAGCATAAAGTTATGAACAGAAATGCCAGGCATTGGCGTCCGAGGTTGCTGCCCACCCCCACCACCACCACCACCAAGGATATCGGCTAGCTTGCAAACTCTAGGGCCTAAGGACCTGCCCTTACTTAAAGCTGCTGAGGAATCAAACCTTATCTGAGCCGAAGACATGAGCGTGGGAAGCCCTCCCTGCAGATATCACCTCTGGTCCCCTTCCTTTGCCGCCCTAGGCTGCTGTAAGATGCCTGTTCTGTTCTCCTTTTCAAAACTGAAATGGATGTGGCTCAGTGGTAGAGTCTTTGCCTAGCCAGCACGAAGTCTTGGGTTCTAACCCCGGTGCCAACACACGGGAATTTTTCTTTAAAGGTGTACCTTTTAATTTGGGGGCAATGTTCTTAAAAAATTATGGTGTTTCAACACTTTTCTTCCATTCCCCCCCCCAACACAGCAGGATTCCTGGGACACATTTATGACCACCATAATTGTGAATTAGAGATCTCCCAGGCCAACTGAAATGAAATTATGAGACACTGAAATCTGGTTTAATTGGACCATTTATGGAGAAAAAGAAGTCCTAATGGCTATGTCCTGTCTTTGTGACTGTTCGATTCACATCTATACCCGTGCCCACAGCTTGGGCTGGAGAAGCTTGGGTCAAGAGAGCCAGAAGTACAGAGAGATTGAAATAGGTGTGTCAGGAAGGAGTCATTTTTTAGCTTTAAAAAAAAATGGAGGTACAGTCGCTGGAGTTCCGCCTCAGTGACCATGAAACCGAGTCGGCAGAAGCTGAAGGACCCGGTTCCTGAAAGCCTCATCAGGGCTTGTCATCGCTCTAATGAATATCATTTAAATTGCTTTGTATATTGGTGGAGTTTGGATGTCGATTTAATTTGTGCATGTGTTTGAATTCTTCTGCTTGGCTAGGCTAACTGAGAAGCAGGCGTCTAATGAAAACTGAGCCGGTGACAGCGTGATGCGCCCCAGCCCAGTCAAATGAGTTTGAAGGGCTGCCGCGACAGCCTTCAGAGACAAATAGTAGATGCGGCTGCGGAGGGAGAAAAGGAGGGCTTTCTCCCGCAGTGCCCAGGCCACTGGGCAGCAGCCATGCTGGGCGTGGCTGAGATGGCTCGAGCCTACTCTGCCCCTCGGCCCACGCCCTGGGTCTGTCCAACCCTTGCGGAGTACCTCACTCTTGTGGACCATGTGGACCGCATCACAGAGGGTAATGGGTAAACGTGGGGGCCGCTTGTTCCATCCTGAGAGAGGTCTGGGGAGTCTCTGCAAGCCCAAGACACTGGGGACACGGAGGTGCATGTCATGAGACAGTGTCGAGCCCTCATGGGGTTCTGAGAGCATCAAGGATTGGCACCCGGAACCAGAAAGAAAAGGCTAAGACTGCCCTGGTCTCAAATGCGCATGGAGTCAGCTGGAGTAGAGAGTAGAGAGAAGTCAAGTCCCAAGCGAACAGCCCCAAGCAATAAATGAGAAAACTGAGTAGGAAAAAGAGATGACAAGAGTCAAACCATGGACTCTGGCATGGCAGGCTGGGGGCTGTTTTGATAGGAAAGGGCCTGAGCTAAATCATGGAGGATGGATAAGACCAGAGACTGTAGTCAGGAGGTGTTGGCGAACTCACCGTCTCCTTGGTAGGAACAGCACCCTGGCTCACACAGTCTTCTGGCTATGCTTAGAGATGGTGGGACCAATGGTCATAGTCTGTCACATTTCAAGAATCTCCTTGTGGATTTTCCACGGTGAGACATTGCTGCAGCCCTCCTAGTGATGGGTGTTGGCTTTTTTAATTCTTGTCCTGGTATCTCACGCCTGATTTGTTTTGATTTGCTCTGTAGGTAGTCCATCTTGACCTGCAAATCACAATCCTCCTGCCTCAGCTCCCGAGGGCTGGGTTTACAGGCATATGCCAGCACTCCCAAGTTGCCAGGAATGTTTCCTTAGATTTTAGTATCACAGGCCTTCATCTTTTCAAGGATCTAGGCTTGGGGGTAGGTTTATCAGGGAACTGTGCGTATGATCTTATGGTTTGGATATGAAGTGTCCCCTGCAAAGGTTGTGTCTTGAAGACTCCAGCTGGAAGAGACAGTCATTGTTCAGTAACTGGATGGTGATGGCCCCGGCCCAATCCATGGTTAGATACCGTGATGGCACCAAGGTAAGAACCAGTTGGGGGAAGCAGGTCACTGTGGGTGTGTCCTAAGAAGCTGTATCTTGTCCTGGTCCCTTCTTGTCTCTCTTGTTTGCACCTGGTCACCCTGAGGTAACCCCCACATGGTCCCTACTCTCTACTCAATTTCTTTTGGGTTGAGGTGACAAAACACTCAGCAGAAGGAATTTGCAACAGGAGAGATTTGTCTTAGCTCGCGGTTTTAGGCAATTTCAGTCTACCAGAGCATGGAAAGTAGAGCGGAGTGCCTCCATCTTGGGGTTGGGAGTTCAAGGTGGCAGCTGTTCACATGGGGGTCTAAAGAGAGAGAACAGTCAGAACTCAGGGCTGGGCTGTCTCCATTAAAGTCCTATCCCTAGTGATCCAGGCCAGGTCCCACTGCCTCAGCGTCCGACTGCCCACCAAAAAACAGTGCCTTGCCTGGGATCAACCATATAAAACATGAACCTGTGGGTGAGAAACCCTTCAGATTCAAACCATAAGATGTTGATAGCATGTTCATCCCAGACCCAAGCACACAATAGATGCAGCTAGTCTTGTACTAAGCCCTCTGACACCATGAGCAAATTTAGACCGACCGCTCGGCCACGCTACCCGCATACCATGAGCAAATTTGTCTGGGGCTGGGGGAATGGAAAGACTATAAGTGCCTGAGGTTCTGGATGACCACGAGGAAGTGTTGCCTGCTGGGCATAGCAAGGGCAGCTGCACATATGAATTCACAGCAAGTGTCAAAGCATGTATAAGGCCTGAGTAAGCAAAGGCCAGACAAAATCCCCATCATGGAGAGGAGAGGTAGGCCTGAAGTCCCACCCACAGCTGGGAGCCTACTGGCAGCTGAGAGGAGCTTGGAGAGGGAGGCAGTTTTCTTTAGAGGAGCAGCCCTTGGTGGGTTGACTGTCTTTAGTGAAGGCCGTACACCCAAGAGTATACGCGCGTCACAAATTGTACTTGTTCTTTTATTCCCCCAAAGGATGAAAAGTTGGGTGTGTAGAACGAGGGGGTGGATCTGGGTGGGATGGGGGGGGAGGGATGAATATGATCAAAACGCCATGTATGAAGTTTTCAAAGAACTGATAAAACTAGAAAAATAGTTTGTCTCATGTATTTGTGTGTGTCATAGCAACAAAACACCAAGAAACACATACGTTTTCTCGTGGCTATGAAGCCAGGGTTTGGGCCCCTCCAAATCGTCCCCAAGCCTTACCGTTGGATATCAGGATGTCTTCACAAGCTCTCTGTTGCCTTCTAGAACTTGAAGACCACAGGACACTTGGTTCTTTCCAGGCTCAGGGGCCCAGAGGTACCCAGCAATATACTGTGAGCAGACACCGTATCACGGGGTCTTCAGCAAAATGGGCATTTGGTTTCATATAACTCAAGTCCTGGCATATGGGCCTTTGGGCGCAACTAGTTGGGACTCCTTAGATCTATGGCAAGGAATCTGTTCTTATTTTTGACTATTTCCCTCTCTCTGATTGGTTCTCTGCTTTCCCTTGGAGGTTTGCTGCATGTTTTTAATTGATTTTTATCTAATTGTTAGTATTCTTTCTTGGTCACCATCTCTGAAAGGAAAAGAGCTTGGAGCCCCAATGATGAGGACTAGAGATCTGGATAAATTTCTTATTGGCTAGAACTAGATCCGGTTCCCATTCTGGGACCACCACGGTGACTCCGATCGCAGCTGGACATCACCACTTCCAGACCCAACTCTGGTTCACACTCTAAGCACAAGTTTCAAGGTTGGGTCCAAAGAGCTGGACACCACTACTTCCAGACTCAGCTCTGTTTCACTTCAGCATACGTTTCAAGGCCGGGGTCCAAAGGGTTCTTTGTTTTCCAGTTGGGAACTTCTAGTACTCCTTACCAAGTAGCACTTTGGCTAAGCGAGCACACTTTTCTGGGAACTCTATATGACTTAAGAACAAGTCCTCCAGATGAGCTAACCACAGCCTTCTTCTGTGTGAGTCAAAAGCACCCTGCAGCACACACAGCTACACCTGTAATTACATCTGAATGGACATCTCAAGGCCAGCGCTTTTTCTCTGTCACTTCCTAGCCCCTGATGAGGTTGAGTCGGTTGTTTCTGGGAAGGAGAACCCTCCACTGTTGCCTCTGTCTCTCCGACAACAGAACTGTCTGATCGGAGACTTTTCACGTGGTGGGGCTTGCGAAAATGGTCCGAGGACTGACCATGACCCGTGCCTGTGTCTAGTGAGAGCCACGCAGTTAAGAAAAAGAAAAAAGAAAAGAAAGGTACAACCTTAACTCATTGCCAGACTTGGAAAACTGAGAGATCTCCAACCACAGCCAGGTTCCTGGGCCTATCTGGGTGACGTGTGTATGTGATGCCTGTGACTAAAATGGTACAGTGAGTTGCCCAGTTTAGATGGGGTATCAGCTCTCTGGTTGGACAGTGTCTCTTCTGTTCCTTCTTGGTCCTACAGGTTTGGACTCTCGGTGACTTGAGAAGGAGAAAGTTGGTGACCGAAAAGCATAGGTGGGGGGGGGGGGGGAGAAGATGACAGGAGAGGAAGTCAAGTCAACTCCCCTTACATGAGGAAGCAAGCCATGGGGCTGGGGATGTAGCTCAACGGTGACACAGTTACCTAGGATGCATGTGACCGTATGTGACACAGACAGACAGACAGACAGACAGACAGACAGACAGGCAGGCAGGCAGACAGGCAGACAGACAGACAGACGCAGACACACACACACACACGACGATGATGATGACCAGGAGAAAGAGGATGAAAATGAAGAGAAGGGTGTTTCTGGAGCATTTTGAGGTCAACCTGGGATACTTAGACCCTGCACGGAGGATAGAAGCAAGCAGGACAGGCACCCCAGAACTCAGGACCCCGGAAATATGCAGGATGGCATGGGGGGGTGGGGCGGGGCCTTACAGGGTGGAGCACGTGAGAATCTACCAGTTGATGTTACTAGTTGGTCAATACCTACCTAGTTTGGGGGGTAGGTTGAGATCCCACAACTACTGGGCTCAGAGAGCCTTTGACACGTACGGTAGTGACCACAGAGGAAGGGAAAGAGGTGTGGAATCCTTCCCGCCACCTGGCATTGTTAAGCTGCTCCGCATTAGCTCGGCTTGCCTTGTGGCAGCAGCAAAATACCAGAGAAAAGCAACGTAAGGCTTATTCTGGCTCACGGTTCCAAGGGACACCATCTGCCGCAGTGGCAAAGCACGGCAGCAGAGGAAAACATAAGCTCTCCGGTCACATTGCATTCTCAGGCAGGAAGCAGGAAGCAATAAACACCGCTGTGCTTAGCTGGCGCTCTCCTTCTTCCTACAGTCCAGGACCCCAGTCCCTGGAGTGACGCCATCCACATTTAGGGTGGGTCCTCCGACCTCAGCAAACACAACCTAGAGACTCCCTCCGGGTCATCTCCGGAGATGTTTCCATGGTGATTCTGATACCCACCAAGCCAAGAATCTAGTAGGTTAAGCATCACAAAGCCCAAGCTCACACTTCACCCCGGGTCATGTGGTTGGAATTTCTCCTAGGTGTGTTCATTGTGGCAGTAGGAGATGGTCCCCGGAGATGGTCCCAGAGCTCAGTGACTCACCCAAGATGACCCTCCCCGTCAGCCGCAGGGCTGAGCCTGGGGGTTCCCCCCCCAACTCCCGCTTCTTCTAACCCTGTGCTGTTTATTCCAAGGAGTCTAGGGCCCTGCGTGCCTCATTCATCCATTTTATTTTATTTAGTTATTTAATTATTTACTTATTTATGTGTTTATTACCCATCTAGTTCCAGAGATAACTTAGGGCTTTTGTACAGCTCATTAATTGCCTCATTGCTGGCTAGAAACAGGGAGACTGTAGCCGAGAGGGTTGGGGAATACATTGAGAGGGGGATCCATGGGAGCTGGGAAACTTGAGGAACCTGCAGCTGACTGTGGATGCTTCGGCCTCCACTCTCCTGGTCTCCCTAAAGGACTCCCGGGCTTGAAAAGGCTCCGTGCAGGAAGCCCCTCCCACAGGATGCCCCACATTCATCACAGGACACGCTGTGCCCTAACCAGTGAGTACACACGCACACACGCACACACACGCACACACGCACGCACGCACATGCACGCACGCACGCACGCACGCATGTCAAGTTGCAAAACAGGGATAGCTCTGTGCTCAGTGTATTTCCTAGTTTCTCACGGACGCTGCCGGCGGTAGTTGCGGGAAGCAGGTGATGAGGGAATGGACACCACGTGGGATGGTCTTTTCTAGCAGATCTTTGCAGCTTTGCCGCCGTTCACCCGGGACACCCGCGTTTCCTGTGTGATCCCAGCTCCCCTTCGTTTCCATGTGTGAGCAGATACATCCTTCCTCCCTGACAATGACTTGTAAATTTTCCCCCAGAATCGGCTCGGTTTTAGCCCAATCAAGGTAGGTGCAGTTGTCGTGAGAATCTGGAGGTGAGTATCCATCCTGGTGGTGTTGGCAAGGAGGGCATTGGAGGAGTCAGTGTTGAAGTGTGCAGGTGTCGGGGTTCTAGACCATTCCTGAGCTTCATAGCTCCTGCCAGTACCGCCTAAGTCCTGCTCACCCAAGACATCCTTGCCAACACTGCTACAATCAGTTCGCCCAGAGGAATGGACAAAGGAGGTTACAGGGTATTAACTTAATTTGGATTTTTCTCCCTGGAAGCCCTGCCTGGCAACCAGCTCTCCCAACACTCACATGTCCACAGCCCAACTGCTCCGTCCATCAGGTCTTGTCCCAACTTAACTATTCGTTTTATGTATTTTAATTTGTGCAGAACATTTATTTGGCTTAAATTTCCTTTTCAGGGGTTGGAATGTGCCTTCTACACACAGGCAGAGATGATCTGCTGGAATTTCGTCAGGAGTTTAGTTTACAAAGATAGTAACTGAGCTATTAAAACCAACAACCCCTTTTAAAGCAAACAGACCATTAAAATATAGGAACAGTTTATGGCATAAATAAAATTGAGGATATAGATTATTTAAAGATAAGATTTTTCAAGAAACAGGGATAAAAAAACACTTAAATAATTTCTCCACGGTAATTTTTTTTTACAAAGTGAACTTCAAAATGCAAATGTAAAATTAAAAAAAAAAGACACCAGAGAAATACATTAAAAACCTATCTTACTAGGAGAGACATCCGAAAACGACTTGACTAGAATATTTGATAAGTACATGATTTCTAAGGGGTGAAGTAGAGAGGGTGGTGAAAACTATTTGAATTCATAAACCCAGCTCGTAAAGCTACATTGTGGAAAAAAAAGCAAGACTTCTAGATCATTCTCCCAAGCTGACTGACAGATACAATAATTCCGTCCATTAGGCCAATCCATTGTCTTCTTTTCGGCATAGAAGTGCTGTACACGGAGGTAGGTTTCCACTTCTATGCATATTTTAAGGGTTATTTGGCAACACGAGTGAAGCTAAAAGTAGCCTCTTAATCTAATTAATTGACATTTCTGAATCTTGCTTTCACAACAACACATGGTTTCGTGTTCTGGGTTTTAGCACTTGTCAAGCTTTTTTGGAGAATGTTTTGGTCAGAATGACAAGATAATTTGTGACTGAGGCTCCAAGCTCGAGAAGTGTTTAAGGCTATAATGATTTATTATCATCACAGAATAACAAAATTTACAAAGTGTCTCATCAGAATTTTTGAAATAAGTTTGCCACCATAGGAGAAGCAGGGAGCTGGGGGGGTGGGCTGGCTTGGGAGACAGGGAGGGCTCAGAGTTCATATACAAACCCAGCCATGACGGATTGGCTGAAATCTCCTCTATTAAAATTTATCTCTGCATGTTCCTTGGGAGGAACCACAGAGCAGGCCAGGAGGACAAGATGTGATAGAGGAGAATGGAGGGGGAAAAAATCCAGCCCTCTCCCCCTGCCCCCAGTCCTTTGTAAGCAGGAAATCCGAGTCCCCAGCTCCACTTAGAACATATATGTGGCCACAGTCAATGATGAATTTCTACATTTTGGCAACGGTCAGAGCGAAAGTAGTCACACTATCTATAGAAACTTTGAGATGGAGAACACTTGGAGTGTGCTACTGAAAATGCAAGAAACACATTTCTGAGAGGATGAAATAATATCACTGAGTGACAGTAAATTAACATGCTGACATTTGCAGACTTCGAGAGCACTGCCATAAAAAGAAGTAATACAACATGACTAATTTGGACTTCTTCTTTATTTCTTCCCCGGGAGAGACAGCCATGGCCCTTCCAGGCCACCCGTGAGACCCTGCCTCTTATCACTCCCTCCTCTCTGCAGGAAATGCATGAGGATGTTAACATTCCTTCTTGACTCTGAATTCCAAACGTGCTCCCCAGGATGTGTGATGATGGCCACCGGAGTCATCACACAGCTGGTGGGGGTGCGCCTCCCTGACGCCCCTGTACCAGGGGCCTGTAGAATATCAGGACTGGAAAGCAATGGGTACACGGAGTGCTCTCTGTTATCAATAGTGGGGACTGAAGGAGAGACACGATGTAACTTCCCTGGTTGGGTGTCTTTCCCCTGGGCCAAGAGTACATGCCGAGAGTTCCCCCCGCCCCCAGGGACAAGTGGGTATCTTTTCATACCCTGCTCACCTCCAAAGGGAGCTTATGTGATTCCTGGCACACAGCACGTTGTAGAAGAAAAGCCAAACCCGGATTAAACAGATGAGCGAGGCCAGTGGGTTATCCCAGAACTTCTACACCCAAGCTCTCTGCCCCCACCCCGAAAAAATTAACCTAGCTAGGCCCTTCTTATCTCAGACCCTAGTCTTCCCTGAGAAGATGCCAGTCTTCAGTGAACTCCAGAAGTTCTGCTCTACAGGCTGTGCTTCTAAGCCGGAGCAGTACACTCCTCCCCACAAAACAAACAGGGAGAGTGCATTCTAACCTATGCTGCATTAGATGCTGGCCTATGGAAGGGGCCCCATAACGTACGTCTCTCCCATCTGCTGGTTGCCGTACTTAACGGAGAAAGCCTATCTGGAAATGAATGTGCGCTGTAAAAGCCACTGCCTTTCGAAAGACTGGAGAATCACCCATCTCCCAACGAACGTTAAGAGGATCCAGCCCTTTGAGGCCCATGTTGCTGCCGAGGCGGAACTCTGAGCTTTCTGATTTCAGGTAGGCGTGTGTCCCCACTTTTTAGAAGCCACTCCAAAGATCAGGAACCAAGAAGGAGGTGTCCCCTCTCCTGCCTGGTTGGCCCGTATCCATCCCATTAGGTTAGTTCAGCTTGAGTGGTACCTGGGATTCTAGGAGTCCTTCTAGGATGTTCCTATGACCTCCGCATCTTTTAGGGATGTCGGTGCACAGGAAGGATCACAAAGAAGCCACTGTCATTTCCTTCTGCCAGAGGCCAGCCTCTCTCCTGGTACAAACGCACATACAACTGCTGTCCATGTTTGCTGAACCTGGTAATGTGGATTTCCAGAGAACTCCATCTCTCCTCACCTTCCCCTAGCCTGTCCAAGGATGAAGTGTTCTCAGGCACACTGGGAATAGCTGAGCCTCAGGAGACACCTCTGGGCCACTGTGCCTTACTACAGACCCAGGAATGGGAACCCTAGCCCATGTGTCTGGCGGGTGGTGAATGGCTCAGCCATTTGTCACACGCTCTTTACCCAGCCCCTGCCTGGATGGTCTGAGGATTTGCGAGCCCTGGGCAGTGTCATGGGCAGACATTGTTACGAGGTAACATAAGTTGAGAGTAACCTTTCAGCAGAACAGTTTGAGTTAAAATAAAGGGATTGGAAAAAAGAGTACAATGACCAAAAAAATCTATAAAAATGCAATTGCGCTAATATAATTTTATCACTTATTTAAAAATTTAGTCGACCCAAAAGACTACCAAGTGTGAAATTAAGGAACAGCTCCTCTACTTTTATGGAAATCACTCTTCCTCACTTGTCTAATGGCCTGATTTTGTCAGATCATTTATTTCCATGGTTTTAAAATGAGCTTGACAGACAGAATTTTATAACACCACTTTACTGCAAATAAGAACATCATTTTCGCTTATTAAAACTGAAGCTTAGAGAAAGCATTAAAATTAACAGTTCACTCTGCTTTAACCTTTTGAATACTGCCATGGTTTTACATCACAGACTATGGGTAAGGAAGGATGGCGGGGTGGTGTGCTGATGGAGGAGGCGGGGGCCTGGGGATGCATCCCAGACCCATTGTGAGCTGGGGAGGCTGCTTGCCCAGCTGGGGATGACTGTGTAGGTGCCTTGTGGAATCTTCCAGCATTGGCCAATGAGCTCCAGCCTCAGGGAGCCAGCGCTAGGACCCAGGGGATGCAAGTGAGAGGTGTTCCTTCTAAGCTGTGGCCAATGACCTGCACTGTTGCCTGGAGGTGGGTTTGACTGACAGCCGTGCTCTGGGAATCTTATACATTGAATTGCTTCCTTCTGTTACACGTTTCACGGGGTAGGCACTGTTCCAGGCACCTAGGACGAAATAGTGAGTAAGGGGGCTGGTGTGGTAGGTAATGCATTCCTATATCTCCTGGCCCCTGGGAGGCCAGGGCAGGGCGACTGGGATTTTAAATCCACTCTGACATACACAGTGAGTTCCAGGCCAGCCTGGACTACATAATTTTGTCTCAGAACAAACACAACAATAAAAACCCCAAATTGAGGGGAGGGAGGGAATCGTAGAGGAAATTGAATCACTGTTCTGAGGGTGTTCTGCCTGTTATTTGGGGAGATAGGCCATTAGTATCGGGGCAGACAGGCATAGGCTCCCGTCTTGTGGAGTCTAGAGTTTGGGAGAAAGTCAAGCAGGCCAGCGATGAACAACTCAAGGGATCTGCTTGCTGGACTGAAGTGCTGTCTCTCACGCCAGGGAACATGGGGATGGGGTTTGCAAAGTGATCTGTCGTGGGCATTGTGGGTTAGAGCACCCAGAAGTCCCTTTTTCCATGCCTCGTATAGGTAAGGCCTGTGTGAGGATTTTTATTAGGCAGAACAATTGCACATCTGTGTCTGGGGCTTTGTCTGTCCTCAGAAAGGTTCTCTGTCCTCACGACAGGTCTGAAATTCCAGGATGCTAGCTACCACCCACAGAGCGACTTTCAACCAATGGCCGGTGGGAACTGGCACGTCAGGAGCCCGGCCCTGATCTCTGGGCTGGGATGAAGCTGAGCTGTGTGTTCTCCAGAGTCCTGACACAGAATCAAGCCCCAGATGACCACTTTATTAACTGACCAATTCACAGCCTCCAATTATCTACACAGCACTTCCCAAGTGGATGGATGAGTGGGCCTTCTCCTGAGGAGCAAGGACATGGCATGAAATAGAAGCGCTATTTTCAAGCAGGATGAATGGCGAAGCTGAGGCTTGGGATGCCTGGCTTGTTGGGGGTACCTAGAGAGAAAAGGAGTGTTCTACGGGATGCCGTGGAGCGAGATCCAGATGCAGGTTCCGGAAGGGTTGACCTGGCCAACCCACCCAGGATGCACTGAATTGTGTTCTCCCTCTTTGATGCCTTGGTCCCTCTACAGAAGAAGCAGGGGGCGGGGAGGGACTCCCTGTGGGAATACATTGAGAACATTATCTGGGCCAGGGGCTAGGGATGGGGACACAAGACAAACAGGCCAGCCAGTCGAAAGAAGCGCAATCAAACTTGTGCTGCAATGGTGCTCCAGATGCTCTGAGGAACCGGTGGCCCGTGCCTAGGAACCATCTACTTTGGACAAGGAAGGGTCATCCCCACGTGACTCAGGCTGGTCCCAAGCCTGCATGGGAATGAGTGCCGAGCACGTTCCTTGAGTCCGGAGGCTGCTGTGTTCAGATAGTATTATGAAGCTTGGTCTTGCCTTACTCCCAGCCAGGTGGCTCCTGTGGGGGAAGGTAGCTATGTTTTGGGGGTTGGTGGATCTCTTAGCAGAAGGGTCCCTCTATAGAGGCTGGAGTAAGAACTGGGACTTAGGGTAGGGCCTGGAAGATAACATGACTGGAGCAGGGATGAGTGGCAAGCAGAGGCCACCAATATGAGCTCCCTGATGTGGGTCTTAGCCAGCAGCTGACATTTCACATATTGTGAACCAAGCATTCAAGGTCACAGCGTTGACTTGCGAAGTGCTGGGTAGATATAAGGGGAGACTGTGACTTGGTCAGTTAACAAAGCAGTCATCTGGGGCTTAATCTATGTCAGGACCCTGGGAAACACGCATCTCAGCTGCATCCCAGTCAAGAGGCCAGGGCTGGGCTCCAACCACCCGACATACCACTTCCCATCATTGATTGAAAGTCACTCTGTGGGTGTTAAGTACAGGTATGTGTCTCAGTCTCTATGTGGCCCTTAGTGTTCCTTCTACATGGTGGCCCTTGAAATTACAGAGCATCCTCTTGGAGCACTAGATTCACCAAAGGCCTTAGCCTCAGCATGTTTTTTGTTTGTTTGTTTTTGTTTGTTTGTTTGTTTTTTGAGACAGGGTTTCTCTGTATTGTTTTGGAGGCTGTTCTGGAACTTGCTCTGTCGACCAGGCTGGTCTCAAACTCACAGATAACCACCTGCCTCTGCCTCCCGAGTGCTGGGATTAAAGGCCTGCGCCACCAACACCTGGTGCCTCAGTGTGTTTTAGCTGACCAGCAACACTGTAACACATGCAAGACCAATAGCCTCAGGGCGTCTCTGAGAGCAGCTGGGTAGGGAAGTGACTGTTTCTACATGAGATACAAAGTAGACAATCAAGAAATGATGAATGAAGAAGATGAAGGAACATTAGTTAGCTTTTTTTTAAAGACCTAAATGAACATGCTGGGTGCCTGTTCAATGTGTGTGCTGTAGCATCAGAGCATCTCTGCCTGACATGCCCTGGGGATACCCTCAGGCACCATCAGTCACTGCCGAGGCCCCCTGGGCAAACATCTGTCACTGCTTTGTGTTGCAATCTGCTCACAGGTGGGTCTCGTCTCTAATCTGGGAGCACCTTGGAGGCTGGATCTTTTCTCTCTGGCACCTGCCACAGGATCTCTGGGGGCTTTGACACGGCCAGGTAGCAAGCAGGTGAGCAGAGGATGTACAGAACATGAGTGGGCTCCTCACCAAGACGGCACAAGCTGAAAACAGGGTCCCCATGAGGGTCTATAGGATCCAAATACGGATTCCTCCATGGGTTTCATTCCACAAAAGTCCTGGGAGGTGGGATCCATTACAGGGACAACCCAGCCTACAAGTACCCACACATCCAGTCCAGGCACCCTTAAATCTGTCCTACCGAAAGCCCTGTGCCCGTGCCCCTACCATGCAATGGGCGGACTTCCTGCTCTAGGCAGATCATCTCCAGTGTTGTGGGTGCGTATCTGTGTTTCTTCTTGATGTTAAGAACAGAAGAGGGACTGTCCCTCCCATACCCTATCACCAGTCCCTGGATGAAGCTTAGCACAAGGTAGGCACTGTAGGAGTGGGGACTACCCATTATGTTGAACTTTTCAGTGCTGTAAGAAGTTACCCAGGAAAGCAATGCGGAGGGAGGGTGTTTATCTTGGCCTACAGCTGCAGAGAACTCATGGCAATTCCACTTGACGCCATTGCTGTGTGTCTCAGGTGAGTTAGTGGAGTGTTCGCCAGGAGTCTGCTCATTTCATGGTAGGCAGGGAGGAGAGAGAGAAAAAGAAGGCTGGGGGCAGGAGGAGGGGAGCAAAACAAGGAAGAAGAAGAGGAGGAGGAGGAGGAAGAGGAAGAGGAGAAGAGGAGGAGGAAGAGGAAGAAGGGAAGGAAGAGGAGGAGGAGGAGAAGAAGAAGAGGAGGAAGAGGAAGAGGAAGAGGAAGGAGAAGAGACAAAAGAAAGGCCCCAATGACCCGTTCCTTCCAGTCAGGCTCCCCCATCCAGTTTCCATCACTACCCAATAGTCAGTTCAACTATGAATCTGCCAACAGACCAGTCCATTCATGAGGTCAGCTCCATCCTCAGAAACCTCATCTCTGAACAATGTACTGGGACAAAGCCTTCATTCAACACCTAAGTAGGGGCTATGGAAAAGAGTCTTCATGGCCAAACTGTGACACCTAGTTCTCTTATGCTAGCCAGCCGAGTCTCCAGATGCAACGAGATGCTTCCAGATTCATGCTACTGTTTGGTCATGAAACAAATCTCCGAGGTCCCGTGTGTTGAACCCTTGATATCCAGCTTAGAAATCTTAGAGACTCACTGTAGATCACCAACAGTGGCCCCTGCTAAGATGCCAACAGCAGCCTTTGCCAACCACTCCTAACCGCTGGGATAGTCTACCGAAGCACACGGAGCCAAGAAGGCCATATGGCCCGAGCCCTGTGGGACTATGAGAAAAATCAGCAATCCCTCCCGTTAAGGTATTCTGTTCATACGGACCAAACAGGACTAATGTAGTTTCCAAGAGGAGTAAATGGAATACAGAGTACCCCCTGTGTGACATCCCTGTTGTCACTGTACCAGTCAGAGGGTGAGACTACTTCTTCCATACCCAGGATTTCCTGAGTGACTGTGGCACCCATGAAACCACACATGGGGAGCGTGAGCCGCCGTGGTGACAGCTGGAAGTAATGTTTGTTTGGGAAGACAGTGCAGGTCTTGTTAGCCCAGTACCATAGCCTTGCCTAAAGGAAGCAGTACTGGTCTTGGGTGGCAGGGACAGTGATGCTTGGATACCTCAGGCCCCACTGGTAATAAAAATCCGTGTCTTCACTTCAGTGTTGTGCTTGATGAAGAGGGCCTAGGTCCCTGGCGCATCCATATCCAAGGCCGCCCTCCACTCTTAGAGGTAGCTGAGGTTTCCATGAACGTATATGTCCTTCCATGGGGGAGGGGATTGCTCACAGCATTCAGTGCCCACTCAGCCGCAGGTCTGTGCTATTTGGATTTGCCATCGTCTACTGCTAAGGGCAGAGGGGAACTTACAAAGCCCTGGCATGTGCAGCTAGCTGCAGTGTCTTTGTGACTCAACTGTAGGATCTTGGTCTGCTCATATTTTCTGCTCAAGTCCAAGAAAAGGTAGAATGAAACATCAATTTCTCTGTCTCCTTATGATGGTTAATCTTAAGAAATATGTATATTCTTCCTTCCTTCTTCCCTCCTTTCCTCTCTCTCTCTCTCTCTCTCTCTCTCTCTCTCTTCCTCTCTCTTTCTCAAAATGTATTGGTATTTTGCAGACATGTACATCTGTGCTACAGCATCCCGATGAGAGCGTTGGATCCCCTGGAACTGAAGTTAAAGACAGTTGTGAACTGCCATGTAGGTGCTGGGAATTGAACTCAAGTCCTCTGCAAAAGCAGCCCAGTGCTCTTGACTTCTGAGCCATCTCTCCAGCTCCTTGATAATTAAAATTGCCGACTTTATTTAATTGAGAAGCATCTGGTAGATTAATAGGGGATCTGGAGGCAGTTTGATCATGCGGGCTCTGGTCTAACCAAGAATTTGCTCCATTGACGGGTCAATCCTTTGGCGACATTACTGGGAGGTGATGGGAACTTCTAGGGGGCGGGCCTAGTAGAAGGAAGTGGGGCTTTTCTGAAGGCTATACTTAGCTATGCCCCTCTACGTGAGTTCCTCTCTGCTTCCTGTCTGCCATGAAGCCAGCAGGTTCTCCCGCAGGCTCCTGCCACCAACCGCAATGTTCTGCCTTGCCTCGGGCGGAAGGCAGTGGAGCTGGCTTTGGACTGACCCTTCTGGAACCGTATGCCCGAGTAAATGTCTGCTTTTCTTTTCTTACATGCACTTCTCACAGGCACGGGAAGACTGGCTCATCTTCAGAGAGTCTCTGGGCGGAGCCCACCGTCTTCATGGGGAAGGAATGCTGTCACTGTTCATTGTCCCTCACTGAAAGTGATTTCCAGGGCAGTGTCCTGGTCGTATATAGGAGACACGATCTCCCGGCAGACCTCCCATTCCTCTGGCTCTTACAAGCTTTCTGCCCCGCCCCCACCCCTACTTCCATGGTGCGTTCTCTGAGTAGGTATCGTGTTGTAGATGTGTCATTTGGGTCTGGGCACCTCACAGTCAGTTGCCCTCTCCCTTCCAGCAACATGGCTGCCTAAGCAAGATCTGAACATTGATGGCGTCAGTTGGATGTCGGTGTGGATGGGGGACGTTCCAGGGGGACCCACCCTTAGATAAAGAGCTATAAAAGGCAACTTAGGACTTCTGAGAGAAGAAGGTCGAACCTCTTTACTGGTTTGCTCAACACAAAGTGGTCAGCCCTGAGAATATATACTGTGTGAGCAACACTAAACAGATTCAACAGTGTGTGTGTGTGTGTGTGTGTGTATGTGTGTGAAAACAGTAATAATTAAATAAAAGAGGCCATGAGCCTAAGAGGAGGTGTGGATTTCCAGAGGGACATGAATATGTTTGGAGGGAGTAGAGGCTGGGGAAATTAATGTACATTCGGGGCATGACTATGTAATAAAAATAAATAAATAACTTCGTAAAACAGCAAAAAAAAAAGTGATTTTTGTTTTTGCACCCTGCTCCCGTAGAGCAACCTGCCATGTCCCCACTGTCTCAGGTAGGGAAGCCCATTGGTGGATGCTGGTTTTTATGTTCCAGAGTCCCTCCTCAAGCCTTGAAACTCAGGGCTCCTGTCTTCCCCTGCGGCTGCTCCAGCCACCCCAGCACGTCTTGAGCAAAAAGTCACGGGTCCACTTGGAGCATTCTACTTCTTGCTTTAGCTGTGTCTTTTCCACAGTGGCTCAGAGCCCAGACAACTGACTTGGCTTAGACTGATCACACAGCCTCGTAAGACAAGCATTCCGCATCCCCAAAATGTGGGAAAGCAGAGAGCCTCGGTGCCCGGCTTGAAAATCACCAGCCTCCCATAATCAGATCTGCTTACACAGGCAGGAGCTTAGACATGCATCCATTGTGTAAAAACAAAGCCTCAGAAGTGGGAGAGCCAGTGCCAGGCTCCACTCTTAGAAGATCTGGCTGCAGGGTGTGTCGTATTTCAGCCCTGGGGATTGGTGTATTGGGTCCCTCCCTTTAGCCCATCCCCCCCCAGGGTCTAGGTTCCCAGCGTATCACCGTTTCACCGCACCTGCTTGACACGGCTTTGTGGCGATTCGCTGCAGGCACCTCTGTAGGCCTCCCTGTGTCTAGGATCTGAGACAAGGCACACATACGGTTGCCCTAGAGCTTAGAGGACATGGCCTTGAAGTCTTGTGCTTTGTTCTTAACCCAACCGATGTCCCGGGGACACTGAGGCAGGTAGGGTTTGCCAGTAACGCGGATAAACTTGACCAGTCAGCAGGTCATTCATTCTCCCATTCAAAACTTTCCAGATGGCCAAGGCCTGCCTGGTAATATCTTCCAACCACCACAGAGAGTGCAGGCTTTCCAGCAAGCCTTTCTTATTCACATCGTGTAAGCAGACAAGGGCAGGGGCTTACTCTCTATCGGAGACTCAGAGATTCACAGTCCTGTAGCGGGAGGTACCAGCTGCCTGCGAGGCAAGTGTTTGATGACCCCTTACCTGTATGTTGTGGCGCAGAAGCAGAATGTCACCTATGCCTCCAAATGCATGTGGGATGCACGTTGGTTATTTTCTATCATGAGGTCATTTTGCAAGTATTGCTGATGACAGGCTTGCATGGGTTCTCAGCTTTCCCATCAATCTACTCACCGGACCATAGTTTAGGTGCAGTTGTGAGCATTTAAGCCATTGCTCTATAGAGAACATCTGTTGTCATTTGCCTTTAAAAAAAAAACCTCTTTCTTTTTTTTCTCTCCTTTCCCTTTCATTCTACATTTTTCCTTAGCTGTATTATCTTTTGTTTGTTTGTTTGTTTGTTTTTCGAGACAGAGTTTCCCTGTATTGTTTTGGAGGCTGTCCTGGAACTCGCTCTGTAGACCATGCTGGCCTAGAACTCACAGAGATCCGCCTGCCTCTGCCTCCCCAGTGCTGGGATTAAAGGAGTGTGCCACCAACACCCGGCCTGCTGTATTATCTGTATTTCTTCCATGTTGGGGATTGAACCCAGGCAAGGGCCTTGCACATGCTGGGCAAGGACTCTACCACCGAGCAATATGTTAGCCCTCCCTCTCTGCTACTGACAAGGACACCATTACAAACGCACCTGAGCAAGTGGGATCTCTGTGCAGTTACTGATCACTCTGTAGGAATGCTCCACTAATGACAGCTCCAACAACGGGGCACATATTTACATTTTGGTAGCTTCCTCACTCTCTGCAAAAGAACTGTTTTACAAACCTTAGCCTCTACATTTCATCCACTTACATTGCTAAGGTAATAGGAGTCACCAATCAGTGATGTTTAAAGACCCTCAGTGACCCTAGCTGTCCCTGAAAACACCTTGTCCGGGACACTGCATGGGGTCATCTCACCCTAAATATGCAGATTACGTCTACAGACTATTTCCATCAAAAGCAACTAAGTGTGCAATGTGAGCTAACTGTCAAGATCCGTATACAAAGCTTTTTACCCAAATCCATATAACAGACACAGAGGGAATGGCGTGGACAGGAGAAAGCCATGTGAACACCAACACTGCGTGGGAGGAGGCAGGAAATGGATTCTTCCCTGGAGCCTGTGGGAGGATGACCCTGTGGACGCTTGGACTCTGATCTCTCTAGAAACTTCTATCAAAGACCTGTTGTTTGAAGCCACCGAGTCTGCTCCAGTAGTCATGAGAAACTCATTTTGGCACTCAGGCTCTGAAGGGCTAGGATTTCCTTTATATTTTATGATATGCACGTATGAATATGTGCATATGTTTGTGGGGACCCCAGATTGGCTGCCGGTGACTTCCTTGGTCATTCTCCAGGCTGACCTGGAACTCGCCATGTAATTCAGGCTGGGTTCTAACTCTTACCTTCCTGCCTCAGTTTCCCAGGTTCTATTTGTTCTTATTTTATGGGTGACAAAACTATGACATAAAGAGGACGCTTTGCTGAGGCCATAGAGCCAAGAAGGATGTTAGGTAGCATCTGGCCACTGGCCCTGTGTGAAAGTGCACACTCTTAACTTCTCTTTGGCCCTTTTTCGAGCATGTCCCTTTCCCACTTTCACAATCCAGCAGAGATCTGCAGACTCTAAGGACCTTGAATGGCCTACCTCATGGATGTGTCCCTTACCCTCAGGTCCACAGGGAGATGCCTGCTGCTACATCTTCTCTTTGTGTTGGATAGTTCAGTACCAACCTGACACCAGTTAGAGTATCAGACTGGCCTATGGGCAAGTCTGTAGGGCATTTTCCTAATTAGTGATTGGTGGGGGGAGAGTCCAGTTCATTGTGGGTGGGGCCACCCCTGGGCAATGTGGTCCTGGGTTCCATAAGAAAGCAGGCTGAGCAAGCCAGTAAGCAGCACCCCTCCATGCCTCTGCATAAGCCCCTGCCTCCAGGTACTAGCCCTGTGTTTCTTTGATGATGGACGATTTCTGTGAAAGATTAAGTTGCTTTTGGTCAAGGTGTTTTTTTTAACCATAGTAATAGAAACCCTAACTAAGACACTTACCTGGATTGTGTTTATTTTCTCCAACTAACCCGCCCATTTGGCTCAACACGTACTGGGGTTGGTAACTCTATGCGGGTGGCCCCAGACGATCACGTGAGCCCCAAATTGCCCTGGCTTGGGACATTCCGTTAAGAAATGGTGGCTTCCAAAAAACCCCCAGTACAATTGAAAGTTTGATGTATTAACCCTCCAACACTCTGGGTAGGTATGTCCTCCTTGGCCTACAGGATCCTGGCATAATGGAGGATAGTGTCTGAGCCAGAGTTCTTGCTTCTGTAGGCATCAGATGGATAGAAGTCTTCCAGTTCCTCTCTCCTACCTCCATTTCTTCATATGTTTCCAGAACCTTCCATCATGTTTGGTAGCAAAGAAGGTTCTGCCTACAACTTGCCTGTGGTGTGTGTTAGATGCTGAGCTTGGGATGGCTTGGTATGCCTGGGCATTCACTCTGTAGTGCTGTGTACACATCCACACTGCACCAACCTGCCTAGGAGAGCCACTCCACAGGAGACAACGCTACTGCGTTCTGTGTGCTCACTGTGTGCAAGGCTCCCTGCTAAGCCTCCCCTCTACGGCACCCACCCGGCAAAGGACACACGATCACTGTCCCCCATCTCACAGACGAGGTGACATTGCCATCTGGGCCTCTGCAAGGGCACTATCATCCAGTGTGTCTTGGGGCGAGATCATGATTCAATAGTCCTGTCTTCCCCCAAAATGGTTTTATTATAAAAACTACTTAGCATATCCCACTTAGAAAGAGTAGATATTTCATATACCTTTTGCCCTATCCCAGTGCGCACTGCTAAACATTCATTATTTAACTGTGTGCTGGGTGCAATCATTCTTCAGGTTTGGGCATGCCAGCTGTAATTTCCATCCTGCGCCAGGGAGCCGGGATGCATCGGCTTACCTATGCCGGGAGAGCTGACAGTAGAACGGGATATAATTGTTCCAAAAAAGCCATACTTGATGGCTAATGAGTGAGCAGGTGAGGATTAGAGATGGGGAGCTCGAACCAGCATTCATGAGATGTAAACCAACAATTAGAAGGAGAATGTGTTCTGTTGGCTGTCAGGGAAGATTTTGCAAAGCGAAAGGGAAAAGGCGATTCAGACTTGAGGGGAGTATGCTGTCTGCCGAAGCTGTGGAGGAAACCCACACTTGGGATGCGTTTGAAGATCTGTTTTGAAGAGGACTTAGAAGAGTTTCTTCTGGTGGTTTCTGTCGAAGGTTTCAGAAAGAGTTAGAACTGCCAGCCATTACATTCACTCAACAAGTTATTCCGGGCAGGTGCTGTGAGTCTGGTGCCTACCGCCTGGGGCTCTGTGGAATCAGTAGCGGCTTGAACGCCCAAGAGAATAGGGCTGTGGTGTGGATGTTAGGCAGGAGGCTCTTCCCTTGGAGGTGAATGCTCACGTGAATGTTAAACAGAGTCGTGGTTGCTAGTTAGTGTGAGCATGCAGTGTCCCGTGAGATGCTAGACAACTGAATGGTCACTCTCTATGTGACACAGGTGGACTGTCCCAACTTCACTTCCATCAGGAGGGTTGTGAGCCTCTGGAACCCCTGGGAATTGAACCAGAATGTAATTTTATTTTATGTATCACGTACTTTTTAATATATTAAGGACCCCTGCAGAGTGTTTATGTATGTGATATATGCATACATACATACATGCATTCTTACAGTACACACACACACACACACATGCTCGTGTCTCTCTCTCTCTCACCATCGCCCCCTCTCTCTCTCTCACCATCCCCCCCTCTCTGTGTGTGTGTGTGTGTGTGTGTGAAACTTGAAAACCACCATACTGTATTCTAGGCCAAGGTCACCACATGGTTGACAACTACAGATGAGGGACCCCTCTGGAGCCTGTTATTTGATGCCAATGACATTAGCAGCCTGGGATTGTCTTAATACATTTATTGGGTTTCCAAAGGCAGATCCAAGGGTCCCAGAGAGGTCAGTGAATTTCAGGTAATATGTGGGGGAGTGTATCCCATCTTCTTAGACAAAAGCATCACCCAATGTCCGGGTTGGAGTTTTTTTTTTTTGTCCACTTGACTTAAGTTAGCATCAAGTGGGAAAAGGTACCTCAAATGAGAACATGCCTCCTTCAGACTGGCCCGTGGCATAGTCTCTTGGCTAATGATTGATGCGGGAGGTCTAGCCCACTGTGGGTGGTGCTATTCTTGGGCATACGGTCTTTTAGTGTATAGAAAGGCAGGATGAGAAAGCCTTGGGGAGCAGGCCAGTAAGCAGCATTCCCTTCACGGCCTCTGCTTCAGTTCCTGCCTGGAGTTCCTGCCCTGAGTTCCCTCCATGATGTTACAATGTTAGTCTGCCTGGAGTTCCTGCCCTGAGTTCCCTCCATGATATTACAATGTTACAATGTTAGTCTGCCTGGAGTTCCTGCCCTGAGTTCCCTCCATGATGTTACAATGTTACAATGTTAGTCCTGCCTGGAGTTCCTGCCCTGAGTTCCCTCCATGATGTTAAAATGTTACAAAGTTAGTCCTGCCTGGAGTTCCTGCCCTGAGTTCCCTCCATGATGTTACAATGTTACAATGTTAGTCTTGCCTGGAGTTCCTGCCCTGAGTTCCCTCCATGATGTTACAATGTTACAATGTTAGCTGAAATGGCCCTCTTGTTTCGCTGGAGTTGTTTGTGGTCATGGTGTCTATCACAGCAATAGAAAGAAAACTACGACACTAGGTTTTCCCACATCCCCAGACTGGGAGACCAGCGCTTTTTCTCATAACAAAAGTGACAACACTTTTCATGCTAAAGTCCTACCATGCCTTGGCTGCTAGCCTTTGTGCTGACTTCTCGGGTAGTTCAATTCCACACCTCTCCTCATCACAGTGTGGTGGTTGACTTGTGGACAGGGCAGAGACCGGTAAGCACTCAGCTTCCCGAAATGCTTCCTGAGGTCCCGGGTCACTACAGACGTTGCAAGATTCCAACACTGCAGTCACCCGTGATCCAGGCCTGGCAGTCCTATTTTGGAAATGGAGGCTACAGTTAATTTTCCCACCACTTTAGCCTTGGTCAGACTTTGGACCCAAATTCTTGCTTGTTGCTTCTTTGGTCCTAGGCTGCCACATCTGACCAGCTGGACTCCACTGTCTGCAGAAAGCTGTTCTTTCTTCTCCTTTGTTGTAAGATTACTTGTTTCGGGTATTTCAGTGGGTAATTTCAGGCCCATAACCAGAGTCTCCAATTATTAACACATTCACGGTTTTATTCTCTCTCTCTCTCTCTCTCTCTCTCTCTCTCTCTCTCTCTCTCTCTCTCTCCCTCCCTCCCTCCCTCCCTCTCTCAATCTCCCAGTCTCTCAGACCCTCTTCATGTCCTTCCTCATGTTTCTTTATCAGTCTTAAAAAAAAAAACCTTTCAGTTCTTGCTTATACCCACAACCTCTGATTTACAATGGTTTATATTCACGGTGTTTAAATGATGCAGTGCAGAAGTATGCCTTCCATAGAAATGATGCTTTGGAATTTGGAACTTTGTCCTTCCTCTGGGCTAGCAATCCCGTGCTCTGTAGCCCCCACAGGCTAGGTGTATCCAAATGGATCCAACCCATTAGTATTTTCAACATAGTAGTAGTGGGTTTCTTGGGAGGCAACTCCATCTTCAGCCAGGAAGCATCCAGATCTTCAATTTCCATCCTACACAACGGTGTCCCTTCCTTCCTCCACCCCTTTGCTGTTTGGTGTGACCGTTTCCGATAATGAGAAGAAAAAAAAAGATGTGGGTTCATTGCCTATGGCACATATGATAGTTTGAGCATGAAGTATGCCACCTTTCTGTATGCTGCTGTGGTGAAGGGCTTGGACTGGTGCATGTAGAGTTTGGAGATGGGACTCAGGGAGAGAGATGGGATCACAGAGGCTCGGCTTTCATCCACGGATTAATCCGTCGATGAGCTCACAACTTGATAACGCAGTCAGGGAGTAATGAAAACGCTGGGAAGTGGAGCCCGGCTATAGGAAGAAAGTCATTGGGGCATGCTTTCGAGGAATGTCTATCTGTCCGATGCCTCCCTCCTTTCTCTCCCCTCCCCTTCTAGATACCCTCTCTCTCTCTCCTCCCTCTGTCACATTGTTCACCCTCCTTTCTCATGGTCCCTCCATCAGTCTTGTCTTTCTCTTATGATGTGATTTCTTACCCATGCACACAGCCCCCCATCCACAATGGCTCCTCTTAATGAATGTCTTAACATTGACTCAGTAGCAATATGCCACTTCCTGGCCACTGTCAGGAAATCGGCTTTGCGTTGCTGTGATTGTCCTCCATGAGGGAGGCCCAGAGACCACAGAGCCAACTCACCCATGGACTGAGACCTTTGACACCGTAAGACAAAAATAACTCCTCCTTCCATCGAAATTGTTTCTCTCGGGCATCTTTCATGGTGGCAAGAGCTCTAGTTGACACAGCATATTTATGTATTCTGTCAATTATTATCTACTCACACGTTTTTGTTTTTTTGTTTTTTTGCCTGCTATTTTAATTCTTCAATCCATGTTAATAGCTCAGGTATTCATTCATAGACACATTCTTTTCAAAATGAATTTTAAGCCAGGCTTGGTGACTCCTTCCTGGAATCACGACTACTCACCAGGCTGAAGCAGGGACATCACAATGTTCAAAACCTGTGTGGGATGCAGAGGAAGTTCGAGACTAGCTTAGATAATTTAGAAAGTTCCTGTTTCAAGGGGTGAAAATCAAGACAGGGATTGGATTTCTCACTCAGTAGCAGAGTGCTTGCTTAGCGTATACAAGGCCCTTGGCTCAAACCCCAATACCCGAAAAAAATTAGTCCCTGCCCAGTCCCTGCCAGATCTAACTAGTACTATCAGTTTCCTGTGAATCTTCCCAGACATTGTTTTCTGCCTTCGCACACCCACAGAAATTAAAATTGCAATGTTTTGAGTTATCTTTGTGTAGACGGCTTGATGGTTTGCACCCTGATTAGCAACTTCTTAAAAATAAAATAAAACCCGAAAATGTTTTTGGAGATTTTCCATGTTGGTACACATTGATTCGTTCCATTGCCACTGAACTCGAGCTGCTGCGCTTCGAGGGATTGCCTGGAGCCTCTGTGTTGTTTTAGCATGACTTGTCGTGGTGCATCACGTGATACCTAAGAAGATTCCACGCTCAGCTCAAGTTCGGGAGCATAGAACAACGCTGCTCTGGAGTCATGAAGAGGTTCAGGAGTGCTAGGACCAAGGATGCTTGCGGTCTGGAATCCAGAAAATGCAGAGTGCTTTTGATAGTGCCTGCTATGTCACACCACCTGTGAGGACTGCTGAGCATCTCCCTGGGCAGCTCGGGGAGGGCAGAGCAGCTGCTGGTCTCTCACCTAAGGCAGAGAGAATGCACTCTTAGGCCGAAGGTTTCTTGAAGCAGTGGACTGTGGGTAGGGACCCTGCTTAAGGCAGGTGTTGGGCTCTTTTAGGTACTAATGTGTAGGAACAATGATTCTCTCATGATAAAAGCCCCTGGTGGCTAGCCTCAAGGCTCCTCTGTCACCAGGCACAGGCACAGAATTGTCTACACACACACACACACACACACACACACACACACACACACACACACACACAGGGGCAGGGTCTTGCTATATGGCCCAGGTCTATCCTTGAACTCTTGGCTCTGCCTCAACATTCTATGTGCTAGAGTTATAAGCATCCTTTATCATGCCAACATTTCTTTTAAAAAATTATCTTTCCCTATTTATAAAGCAATAGGTTTACTTTTGATGTTTGATACATGTGTATAATATACTCTGCTCATACTGTCCTATTTTCTTCTCTCGTTCTTTCTCCCTTTTTCCCCATCAGTGGTTTTCTGCTGCAACCTGCATGGCTCTGGTCTTGACCTGACTTGGGTGGCGGGGAATGGAGAAATGAAAGACTTGCATGACACAAACACCAGGGATCTGGCGGCCCCTGAGCTAAGATGGAGATGTACCCCCCACAGTAGTCTGGAAACTCAGTGCGTTTCTCCAATCTTACAGAAACCTGGAGGTGGATTTGTGAATCTAGCTAGGTGAGGGATCTCAGGCCACAGACATCTCGGATGTGGAAGATGTGGTTGGTACTTTCTGCCCATGACAGTCGTTTGCCAACATCTGTGCTCAGACTGAAAGAAGGTCTTGCCATTCCCGTGGGTCTGAGTCATTGGCATCCCTGACATGGCCATGTTCATGTCAACAATACACATCCACTCAAGACTCCATCCACTATCCACAGTACCTTTTCCTCTTCCCAAATGGTCTTTTAATTTCATGCCTCCTTTTTTTAAAGTCTAACTCTTGCTTATAAAAGGAAACGTGATCTTTCTCTTTACAAATCTGCTTATTCCATTTCACACGAACATTTCCTGTTCCAGCCACTTTGGTGGGAACGGCATGATTTTGTGAACAAAATTTAAACATTAAGGACCATTGGGTCTTTATTTTCTGGTCGGCCCAGATCCTGGTACCGAACCATAAGAGCTTCCCCTACCTTGGACAACCCTGAGCCCCTTGCCCATATGTCCACGGTTCCCTTAGATCCTGATAGGGACAGGTAAACAATCCTCAGACCATTGCCCCAGGTTTCACACCCCCATTCAACTGACTCCAGGCGCTCAAATCTCAGTGCAAAACCAGAAACAACTTGAAAGGTAAGACAATGTGTCTCTTCCCACGGTTCCAACCTCATAATAACGGACCCCAATGAGGATGACCTCAAGGAAACCTCAAACAAGAAGAGTTCAGAAAACAATGTTCAAACAACTCAAAGAACATAAAAACAAAGAGACGAATGAAATAAGGAAACAAACAAGATATGGGAGTAGAATTAAATAAAGAGAATTAGAAAATAATGCTAGAAATAAGAAACCCAATAAAACCTCAGTGAAAAAGTTTCACCAATAGAATGAATTGTTTCAAAACGAGTCCTGGGGCTGGGATTGTGTCACTCCATGAAAGTCAGTGATAAGTTTGTAAAACTTCATGAGCAAAACATGGGGGAACAGAAACCTTAGAAAATATAACCTTCAGATTGTTGGACACAGAAGAAGTGTATCGACAGTATAACACCAAAGATACAGACTGCATTTCCCATGAAATCGCAGATCAGATTGTTCAAAGGGAGATGAATTGAATAGGCAGTTCTCAAAAGGAAATCAAGGCCTGTTGCAGTGGTGCTGTTGGCACAATGCTTGGTGCACAAGCATTTTAGGCCCTGGATACAAATCCCCTGAATCCATGTAACTTCTAGGAAGCGTGGCATGAGCCTTTACCGCCAGCCCTGATGGGGGTGGGGTAGACACATGCCAACCCCTAGAGCTCGTTGGCTGGTCACTGAGCCAACTGTTTGGGCCTAGCCCCCACAGGGTCTCTGAGTTGTTTGTCAGCTGATAGTCACAGGTGCATCCTATTTTCAAGTCCTGGTTTACTGCCCCCGCATTGCCCCACTGACATCAACATCTAGCAGGAGGAAAACACGCTCTCTTTCACCTGTGGTTTTTCTACTGTGTTGTAAGACTATATATATAAGACTGCTTCCTCCTACAAGAGAGAGACCTCTCAGCACTTGCAATGAAGACACACACATACATTCCCCTGGCAAAATAATGACACTTCTTAGTACAAACAGCTGGACATCTGGTCTTTCTTTTCCTGATACCTTGGAGTTGCTTGTGGTGTGGACGCCACACCAACCTTTAAGCTCCAAGTTTAGTGGGGGTCTCAAAAAAATAAGGTAGAATAATTGAAGAAGACATCCAATGTTGACCTCTGCCGCACACCTTACATCCATATGTACATATATCTGTATCAACACATACAGACAACACGCACACACACAGTCTCTCTCACACACAATTAAGTAAAAATGGACAATAAATATACGAAAACAAAAAGACACATTCAGCACGCTTAGCAATCAGAGACATGCAAGTCAAGATTTTTATCTCACCTCAAAATAAACAAAATATTCGGTACAATATTTTCTAAAGTTATCAGTTCCGAAGTTGGACTGGAGAAGATGTAGGTGAGCTGCAGACTTACTAGCCCCAACCTTGGCTGTCAGAGTGGCTTCTTGTTTCTTCGTCCAATTCAGGTGCGCAGTGTCCCGTCTGTCCCCACTGTCTGCCCACAACTCTTTCATACACACTGTTGAATCTGTCTGACAAGAGAGCTGAGGTAAAGTTTTGTCCACTTTCCAGGCTTCTTTATGATTCCCGCCACCAGCACGAGTGGTGTAAGGATATCAGCTTCCAAAGCCTGAGTTACTTCCAAAAAGGTTAGTAGCCTCCCCCAGACAGCACCACTGACTGGAGATCAAGTACTTACACACATGAATGGTTTGGTTAGTTTTGCCAACCTGCTACAGACTGGAGTCACCGGGGAAGAAGGAGCCTCACCTGAAGAATTGCCTCAGTAGACTGACTGGCCTGTGGGAATGGCTGCAGGCCCTTTCCTGATTAACGGTTGACATGAGAGGGCCCAGTCCACTGTGGGTGGTGCCATCCCCAGGCAGGTAGCCCTAGGTTATGTAACAGAACAAACTGAGCAAATCATAGGGACAAGCCAGTAAGCAGCATTCCTCCATTGATGGGGGAGTCCTGTGCATATGTCAATAAAGTACTGTTGGCCAACAGGGAAGCAAGGTAGGTGGGACTAGGAGTCGAGGAGGACTCTGGGAAGGAGAAACACAGTGAGTCAAGATGTAACCGCCTGAGGGGTAAGAAGTCCGGACCCCTTTCTCTGGTAAGAGACATACTTAGATTAACAATTATGGGACAAATACTTAAGTCAGAGCTAGCCAGTAAGAAACAAGCAAGGCCAACAGCTTCATAATTAATACAGCATCTTGTGTGTTATTTGGGGACTACAACGCGGCAGAGACCAGGCGACTGGTGGGGGAAAAACCAAAGCGGCTGGCAAGGAAAAGGCTTCACTCAACACTCCATGGCCTCTGAAATCAGCATCCACCACCAGGTTTCTGCCTTGAGTTCTCGCCCTGACTTCTTTCAGGGGCTAATTGGTTACCCGGAGGGGTAATAGGAAATAAATCCCGCTGTCCCCAAGTTGCTCTTGGTCAGTGTCTTATCACAACAGCAGAGAGGTAAACTAAGACCAGATGAGCCTAATGGGGGGCATTTCTCACTTAGACCACCACAGCTTACAAACTAACGACTGGGTTTAGGTTGCAGCATTTTTCCCACATGCATATTGTACTTTGTTCATATATACTCCCTCTACCCTTCTGTTATCTCTCCTGTCGGCCCCCCTTTCTTCTCTCCACAAGTCCCCCTCCTATCGTCTCCAACAGAATAGAGCTCCATCACGCATATGTCTGCTTTCTGCGTCTACTCCTCTGTGGACGGGCATGCAGGTGACACACAGCCTGGTGGTTATGAGCCCTGCTGCAGTGAGCACAGGTATTTCAGGTGTCTCTCCGTTGTGCTGACTCGGATCCCTTCATGTATCTACCCAGCAGTGCAATAGCTGGGTTTCCTGTTGTAACTTCAGTGTCTTTGAGGAACCTCATACTGATTTCCATAGCAGATACATTCATTTGAATTCCCACCAGCAGAGGACTTGGGTCTCCTAAGGACATTCTTAAAAATCACCCATAATCAACACTGCCATCGAGAGACTGAAAACCATGAATATTTCCCTATATATACTTTATACATATCTAACAAAATTACACTGCATATTGTGTTTTCCAGTGCCATTAAATTTCCGTTATAAGATTTTAAATGACTGTGTAATATCCCATCATGTGGATAGATCATAATTTGGATGATCCTCCATAGTTGGATTTAGGCTAATTTTATGTTGTTATTATTATAAATAAAGTTTCGAATAATATCCCTGAATGCAATTATTTAACTGTATCACTTATTATTTCCTTGGAATGAGAAAGTCATGGGAATTGAAGTTAAAGCCTATATTTTAGTCTTTAATACGGAGAGCTCAATTCTACTTAAAAAAAAAGGGCCTTGCTAGGGACATATCAACCCCCAGGGCAGAGTAGCCATATTGTGAGTGATCACCCTTATATACCCAAGTCATGATTTAATACAGAGACACCGAATATCCAAACGCACATGGAAGAGAGTTACTTAGGTTAGACACACTCTGGGGTGGGGCGTGGTCACTCACAGGGGTTGTAGCTCCTATTCCCACTGCTTGAAGCTCACCTTCTCAGCCGCTCCCATATCAACTGAACAAACCTGACCTCGTCGAGGGACGTGCCTCCACGCTCACCCCTGCTTCTGCTATTCGAGGCCACTCACCCCGTGTGCAGTCAGCGAGTCAGTGGCCGCTGTGAGGCCACCCCAGCATCGCCCCTCCTCTGACCCAGAAAGATGTGACATAGGATATGACATAGGCCCGATGCGATGGTCGGTGGGATCCAGTCTACACCGGGGTGAGCGGACAGATGATAGTAGTGACTCAGGAAAAAATGCCACTGACTTGTTGGGAGTGCTGCTGGGGAAATGGGTAACGGTATGATCACAGAATCCACTTAACTCGGCCAGGGGTCAAGCTTGGAACTGTGGTGAGGTCACAGCAAGGAAATTCAGGTTGGGTTTCTTCTAAGGATCGTGGCAGAGCATCCCTAAGTGATGAATAATTTTTAAGAAAGTATATATGTTTTGTGAGACACCCCAAGTAAACTGTCAGCAGTTAGTGATGTTGGTTTATGCACACCTATTCTGTGACTGAGGGTTTCAGAGGTGCTGGTGCAGGAGGATTGGGCTCAGAGGTACCCAGAGAGTGAGCAGTGTTATTTCTGTGTGAGTCTGTGAGGGTGTTTCTGGGGAAGCTTCACGCATGGGTTAGTGGGCTGAGAAGTACCACTCTAATGTTGTTAGCCTGCATCTAAGCAGATGAAGGGCCAGACCGAACAAAAGATGGTGGGGAGGAAAATGTGCCCTTTGTCTCAAAGCTGGGCATGATTCTTTCGGTCTTGGAGTCAGGATTCCGAAATCATTGGACTTTACTGTCTGAGACTTGCATTAGTGAACTCACCCCCAGCCAGCGTCTCAGCATTTCACTTCAGGCTAAGAGTTTCTTCCTTTACTTCCAGGTTCTGAAGCTTTTAGACTCAGACTGAGCTCTGCTGCTGAATCTGCAGGTCTCCTGCTTAGGAGAGAGATTGCTCAGTCTCCGTAACCAATGAATCAATGCCTCTAATATATGCACTTCCGTTAATCAAACCATGATCTATCTATCCATCTATCAACCTACCCATCATCTACCCATCCATCAATCATCTCTATTTCTTAATCAATCATTTATTTATTGTCTAGCATCTATCTTCTATCTACCATCTGTTTGTCTGTCTATCATCTGCCTATGTACATCTATCAATCATCTATATACCGTAAATCAATCATCTATCTATCTATCTGTCTGTCTGTCTGTCTATCCATCTCTATCATCTATTATCATCTACCTATAACCATCTATTTGTCTACCTACTTACCTCTCTAGCCATATGACTAGTCATCCTAGTTTCTATGTTTCCCCCTAAGGTCCTAAGTATAAAAGGCCCTCCCGGAAGAGGCAAATTCAAAGTGAAAATTTGAAAACCAGAGTTGCCACATGAGAGAAAAATCATTGGTAGCCTAAGTCGACAAGTAAGACATCTTGAAAATATGGTCTGAAAACTCCTTGAGGGAATGGAGTGACACTTGTAATTATCTATGTGAATTATGTCTTTGGCTAATCGTCTTCCCAGAGTCCAGTCAGGACAGTCCTACGAGGCAGAGTGCCTAATTGGAGTGAGGCACGTGACCCAGCGACCATCACAGGGTCACGGAATCTCACGCTGGTCCCCTAGCTTCTCTGATGATGAGAACCAGCATCCAGCCACTCCACGCCCATACACCATAGCAGACCCTGGAGTACACAATTTAGCTGGAGCCCCGGACAGTTTCCAGTGTTGCTCTCAGAAGCTCTAGGAAGTGGATGCACATTCTTTAGACTGGATCTTCTAAAATGCCCATAAGCAACAGATTATCCAGGGATCCTGTTAAACTGCAGATTCTGGAAGAGCATCTGGGCTGGGACCTGAGCTTCCGCGTCTCCAGCACTTCCCCAAGTGGTGCTGATGTTAGTCCTCCGAAGAGCACAGTTCGCAAAGAAGCCTGCAGATCAAGAGTCTCACACAGACGCAGGCGGTCAGATGTGTTTTGTTTGCCTTTGTATATGGTGTGTGATCCCCTTTTTCCAGTTTTGCTGTCAATGCTTAAGACAACGGAACACCTCTCTGTTTACCTAGGGCGAGGTTGCTGGCACCAAATTTGTGCTCCTTTCATATACTTAAGAGCTACTGCTCTAAAACTAGATGAATTATACCCAAATAGTTTTGAGTAATACAAGACAGCATGAAACAGTAATTCCCAAGATAAGGGAAACTCTTGAGATGAGCCGCCCAGTCTGTAGGCCCTCTGCATGGGCTGTTGGTGTACACGGTGCAGTCGGTACAGCAGGCAGATATCTGAGCAGGGAGAGGTGGGTGTGCTGAAATGAAGAGACAGTTCAGGTGACCTCAGGTGCCCAGGATCTGCATAGCAGAGCAACAAAGAAAGGCACCTGGGGGCAGGGTCATTGCAGGTTCACAGCCCAAGGCCAGACCATACGTGCATAGCAGAGATGATAGCAAGATCCTCACCAGAGAGAGGCTGTCAGTGGACTGTCTTAATCATCTTGTTGCTTTCATGCACATGACTTAAGGAAGGGTTCATTTTTTGGCTCACGGTTCCAGGACAAACAAGTCCATCCTGTCAGCGCTGGCAGAAGCATGAGGCAGCTGTCACATTTCCTCCACAGCCACGAAGCAAAGAAGCACGCACGCATGTGCTTAGCGTACTTTCTCTTTTTTTTTATTCAGTCTGAGACTCAGTCCGTGAGATGGCACTGCTCACTTAACTCGGCCTATGTAACCCTTTACAGATGTGCCCAGAAATTTGTTTCCATGATGACTCTGAACCGTATAAAGTTGCCAGTTAGGCCTGATCATCACAGGGACTGGGAGCAGAAGATAGAGAGAGATAGCAGTCATTAACATCAGAGTAGTGTGAGAGGGGTTAGGTGTTGGAGCCTTGACCATCAAGAGATCCCTCAAGCATGTTACAATCCCAGCATCCTGTGACACAACAGAGAAGTTGTCTTAGGTATTAAAAAATGCACTTGGATTTTTGCCCCAATGAAGTCTAAATTCAAGTCCTAACGAGAACCTCGGGGCAGAGTTTGGAGTTGTTTCCTTCTGAGATCAAGGGGTTGGTGAGTGCCTTGGGATTACCACAATTCTTGATTAAGAAAGCATGCAATGGTATCTGTCAATTCTAGATTAGCTTCAGCCAGTGAAAGACCTGCTGAAAGAACACACATTTGTAAAAGAGAGTGATAGAACTTAAAGTATCCACAACATGTCTTAGGGTTATTGTTGCTGTGAAGAGACACCATGACCGTCGCAACTCTTATAAAGGAAAATATTTAATAGGGTGGCTTACAGTTTCAGAGGTTTAGTCCATTATCGTTATGGTGGGATATAGTGGTGTTCAGGAGCATGCAGTGCTGGACTTGAGAGCCCTACATCTTGATTGGCAGGCAACAGGAAATGAACTGAGACACTGGGTATGGCTTGAGCATATGAAACCTCAGAGTTCAACTCCGCAGAGACACACCTCCTTCAACCAGGCCACACCCACTTCAACAAAGCCACACTTCTTAATATTGACAATCCCTTTTGGGGCCATTTTCTGTCAAACCACCACATTCTATTTCATGCCTCCAACCTTATAGTCACATAATGCAACAATTCATTTCAGTCCAACTTCAATGGTCCCCATAGTCTATCACAGTCTCAACAATGTTTGAAAATCCAAAGCTCAAAATCTTTTATCAGATTCATGCAACCTCTTAGCTTTAATCCCTATAGAATCACAATCAAAAAGCAGATCATACACTTCCAGCATATAAAGGCACAGGATATACACTGCATTCCAAAACCTAGGGAAGGGAACATAAGTGAGGAAATACTGGACCAAATCAAACCTAAAACACAGCTGGTAAAACCTCGAGCTCTGCATCTTCTCATTGGATGTCAAAACGCTCTTCAGATCTCCAACTCCTTTCAGCTTTGTTGACTGCAACACACTTCTTTCTCTTGGGCTGGCTCCACTCCCTGTTAGCAGCTCTCCTCCTCATATACCCCATGGCTCTGGCACCTCCAACACCTTGGGGTTTCCAAGGCAATCCAGGCTTCATTTTCACAGTTTCATGCAATGATCTCTCTAGGCCTCCATTCAGGGACACTGCTGACACAAGTCTGGCCTCGGCGGCTTTCCTTAGTCACAGAGGAATATTTCATAACCCCCTAAATATCCTGATATACCCCTTTCTTCTGCCCTTGACTACAAACCACGTTGCAAAGCTGCCAAGTTCTGCTGCTCGCTGGGGCTGGAACATGTCCCCCGCCTTATTCAATTACATCTTCACCAGCTTTCTGTTTTCAGTGGGTTCCTTCACTGCCTAAGTTTGGCTGTCCTGAAACTGGATCTGTAGATGAGGCTGGCCTCAAACGCAGAAATCTGCCATCCTCTGTCTTTGGAGTGCTGGAATTAAAGATGTGCACTTACACCTGGATGTAAGTTTTTTTTTTTTTAATTCCTTTCGACGAGTTGGAAATTTAACTGGGTGGGATTTTTACCCTGGGGCCATCACTCCCTTTTATCCTCTTTCTTAATCTGTTTATCTCATTGAACACAAGAGTTAGTTCTATCCTGCTTCCTGGTTCTCCTTTCCTCCTCAAATTGTCCATTTTGTATTTTTTCCTTTCTCATCTTGCTCCTTTTCGTGATAGCCAACACTGATAACCCCAAGCAGAGTCTGCACTAGGCTGTTTTGAGATTTCCTCTGCCAACAGAATTAATCCAAAACTTCTCAATTTAACTTCAGGCCAGAGTTTTTGGACAAGGGCAAAAAGCAGCCAGATTCTTCGCCAAAATATCATAAGGACCTATCTCTAAGCCACATGATGATGGCAATAATGCTATCTGAATATTAACATTTTTCTCTTCTGAAACCTCTTGAGCTTGGCCCACAAAGTTCATTACATCACATTTAGCATGACTGTCACCCATGCCCTGACTGGTATGACCCATTAAGCAACACTTAAAGCATCCAACTGCTTCTCTAATCCACAGTCCCAAGATTTACATTCCTCAAGCAAGTTTAAAGGGATTAATACAGATGTTTCTAAAGAAGTAAAAGAAAATATAGTCTTAACATGAGAACAGAAAAGAAGAAGATGAGCAGAGTTGAAAAATGCTAAAGGGAAAGAACCACACAGAATACTATAGCTGAAAACCAAAGTCATTGAATTTTTAAAATGCCAGACACGGGGCTGGAGAGATTGCTCAGTAGTTTGGATCACTGGTTTGTCTTCCAGAGGACCCAGGTTCGATTCCCAGGATCCACGTGACAGTTCACAATTGTAATTCCAGTTCCAGGGGGATCTGACACCCTCACTCAGACATGCATGCAAGAAAAACACCAATGCACATAAAATGAAAATAATTAGTACATTATAAAAGAACACCAATTAAAAAAAAACACCAGACAGAAAGATTGAATTCCCATCATGTCTTAGTTAGGGTTTCTATTTCTGTGAAGAGACACCATGATCACAGCAACTGTTGTAGAGAAAAACGTGTAATTAGGGCTGGCTTACTGTTCGTAGGTTTAGTCCACTGTCACCATGGCATGAAGCAAGGCAGCGTGCAGGCAGACACGGTGCAGAGGAAGGAGCCGAGCTGTGCATCGTGATCGGGAGGCAGCAAGCAGGGAGGGAGCAGTGACACACTAGGCCTTGCTTGAGCTTCTGAGACCTCAAAGCCCCTTCCCCCAGTGTCTACTTACTTCACCAAGGTCACACCTACTCCAACAAGGACACACTTCCTAATAGTGCCACACCCTTTGGTCCTATGGGAACCACTTTCTTTCAAACTACCACATACAAGTAAGTGGTAATATATATATATATATATATACATACATGCATACATATGTTTACATATGCACATATATGTTTATCAAGAACATAGTGTAAGTAATAGCGATGAAATAAAGCTGCACATGTTAAAGGAATGAAGCTATTAATTCAACTGTTTCACGTTTTGTTCTAATTTCATCTTGACAATCCTCAGGGAGAGCATATCACTGATTCACTTCAACCTATTCAATACAGTCCTTTTCCTGGTAACTGTTTTTTTTTCTTTCACATCCTATCTTCCTTTTTTGTTTTAATGGAACTCTGCAGTTAAACATACTTACCTTGCCTTAAAATTTGTTTTTTTTTTTTTTTGGAAAATAAAAGGGTTGTTCATTTACTAGACTTGGCTTTTCCTTGTTCTGATAAATCAGCATCCCGAGTTAATCATCCTAATAAAAATTTTCATTTTTAATAGAACAAATGGAATGCCAGATGAGCGCATCAGACACTAAGGTGAACAAGTGACATATCTCGAAGTTTGCTGTGAGCATTCTCAAGACAGGTCAAGCAACCCTAGTGATATATCTCGAAGTGTGCTGTGAGCATTCTCAAGACAGGTCAAGCAACCCTAGTGATATATCTCGAAGTTTGCTGTGAGCATTCTCAAGACAGGTCAAGCAACCCTAGTGATATATCTCGAAGTGTATTGTGAGCATTCTCAAGACAGGTCAAGCAACCCTACAATATTAAAGCTATCTTCACAACCATAACAAGACATTGTTTGCCTTCCCGCAGTCCTTCCCTTATAGTTACATTGTAGCATCCCAGTTAGACGAAGGACCCAAAAAGCACGAGGAACTAAAAGTCTATTAAGACAGGAAAAGGTTCACTGCAATAAAAAAAAGCATATGCTTCACAGTAAGATTTTAACTTTTAAAAAATATCATGTTATTTATGTGGAATCGTATGTCCTAGCTGGGTTCCTGTTGCTGTGATAAACGTCACGGCCAAAGTGAACTTGGAAAGGAAAGAGTTTATTTAGCTTATTACACTCCCATTTCACAGTTCATCCCTGAGGGAAGCCCAGGCAATGGAGCAGGAGGCCATGGAGGGGTGCTGCTTACCAGCTTGCTCCTCATGGCTTGTACAGCCTGCCTTCTTAGGCATTCCAGGACCACCTGCTCAGGCTTGGCACTGGCCACCGTGAGCTGAGCCCTTCCCTACCAGTCATTAGCGGAGAAAACGCCTCACAGTCCTGCCCATAGGCCAAACTGATGGAGACATTTCCTCAGCCGAGGCTCCCTCTTCTCAGGTGACCCTAGCGTGGTGTCAAGGTAACAAACAATTAACCAGCACAGGTACTAATTCTTCTCGATTTTATAGGGATCATTACTTAACATTTATTTTTCAATATTCTAAGTGTTAACGTCTAATAAGATAAGTGTGACAGTTGATCCTGGTTGTCCCCTGATGGGATTTATAATTGCTATGGAAATAAACTTCTGGGCATGTCTGTGAGGCAGTTTCTGGATCAGGTTAATTAGAACGGGAAGACTCATCCTAAATGTGGGCTGTCCACCAGCTGGGGGCTTGGACAGAATAAAAAGGAGGAAAGCGTGATGAGGAGGGGCTAGGGATACGTCTCAGTCAGTAAAAGGCTTGTTGCACAAGCGTCCTCACATCTCAGCCTGGATCCTTAGTGGCCCCCATAAAAGCCAGGCACAACGGTACATGCCCAGAGTCCTGGTGCTGGGAGGAGGGAAGAGGAGGACACCCCAGACCTTGCTTAGCAGCTTGAATAGAGGAATCACTATGTTTGACGCCATGTGTGGAGTTGTGGGTTCAGTGAGAGATTCAGTCTTGAAAGCGAGGTAGAGAGGGATTGAGGGATGCCTTCCCACCCTAAGCACACTTGTTGCATGCTGTAGCCCTTGGCACACACATGCACGAACCCGCACACGCACACATACAAGAAGGAAGTCAGCTGAGTACCGGCACACCATGCCTCTCTGCTTCCTGGCTGGGACTGTGGTGTGAGCCCGCCATTCCAAGCGTCTGCCTCCATGCCTTCTCTGACCTCGGTGAACCGCGGCTTTGAACGGTGAGCTGAGACAAACCCTTCCTCCTATCCTTGCAGCAGCGGTGCGAGGGTCAGCATGGTCTCGTAAGCAGGTCCTCTCCCAGCCTCTTGAAACCCTTGCATAATATAAAGGAGTCCTGGAGTCCCCAAGCTATGGGTTTTCATCTGTGTGACTGAGGTCCTGGGAAGACAAAACAATGACAGCGAAAACAGTACTTGGTGAAGCAGTAACAGTAAGCATGACATATTGGATGAAAAACAGTGACATTGATGATGATGATGATAATGATGATAATAATGATAATAAAACCCAATATCAAGCAAATAAACTAAGTTGATCCCAAGCAAGATAAATGTAACGAAGTCCATCAGAGTCGAGTTGCTGAAAACCAAAGGTTAAAAAACAAAACCCAGAATACAGCTGCTTTTTAAAACACATATCATGTACAGGGAGGGGGATTATGAACCGGCCGACTACCGACTTTTCTTCTGAAACAACGGAAGCCCGGAGACAATCTGATTCCAGGCTTAAAGCCAAAAAGTCAGAGGAAAGGTCAATCAACAAGATTTTTATACAAACAGATGTGACTTACAAATACGGGAACGAAATTTATAGTAAGGCTACCTACACTGCAAGCAACAAAATACAGCACTCAGGCTGAAGGAACAAACACAGCATGGAGATTTAAATGTGTGCATAAGGGATAAAGGGAAAAATTAGGAATGAGTGTATGGATATTAAAATAGAAGCCTCTTTTCCCTCATAACTTACTTAAATTTACGTGGAAGAAACTTTTGAGGAGAATATTTTCTCACAAAAGGGAAAAGTGCAAAGTTTCAGGTATGAAATGTGAGGAAGCGTGACAGATTCCAAATACAGGCCAGGTTAATAACACATGGTACTACTAACTTCATAGGAAGTATGAAGAAGAACCAAGAGAGAAAGAAATATGGCAATATATCAATGGGCAAATGATAACATGAAGAATGAGAAAAGCAACATAAACAGAAATCAAATAATGTCAGATTAAAACCAAGCAATCAATAATTGTATCAATGATAATGCCGATGCATTCAGAAGCCTGACTCAACAGTAGCATCCAACTAGTCACTGCAAGACTTATATTTTATGTATAGAGAAGACACCGAACATGGAAAAATAAAACATGAAAACAATAACTGTAAGAAACCTGACACGCTGTATTTACGACTAAAATATGCTTGGACTCAATGAAAAAAAATTAGTTAAAAGTGGGTTAAAAGAACCTAAAGAAACGCGAAGTCCAGGGAGACCTACGGAAGCTCATGGGTGTGGGAAGAGGTACTTAAGAGTTGTCAATCAGTGTCATCTTAGGGCTGTAAGGGTGGCTATGACTCAAAAGAGGGAAGCGCTGTACACTTGATGGGAATGCATTCTTGCAGCCATCGTAGAAGACAGGATAGGGTTTCCTCAAATTATTAGAAGGAGACCTACCGTGTGATTCTGCTTCATATCCAGAGGAAACAGAACCAGTCTGGACCTACGCCCTAATTTCAGCACTATTCAAAATGGTGGAGGAGCACAGATCATGTCCCACCAGAAGAGGGAGTGGCCCAAACTGATGACCGGCCCCGTTATGAGTTGGCGCTGGAAGCTAAGGAGGTGAGGCCTCAAGTGTTTGCTAATAAAAACAATTGGCTGCCCAGACTCACACCAGATGAGGTCATCACACTTGCAGACCATGCTCAAGGGGTATAAGGATGCTGGAAACATCACAGGGATACCTTTAAAATTACTGGGTAATACTTTTCCGGCCCTGCGGTTTTTTTACTTTCAGAGTAATAAGTGAGATCCTGCTTGACTAGACTCCCTGTTGCGTCTGATTGTCTCCAGGGTTTCAGGGAGGCTGCAGGATGGGCAAACAGCACACTCTCCCCTCTCTGACATTGACCCAGGGGCCCCTAGAAACCACCAACACATGTTGGTTAAGATCCAACTGTGCTTATCAACAGATGAATGGATAAAGACACTGAAACCTCTCTCACATGTGGATATTGTACATGACACGATACACATAACTCCCACGTAGACGAGAGAGGAAGATCTATCTGTGACGCACATTTGCCACTTGGGATTCCTTGGCTTCATGAAGCAAGCCACACACCGAAAGACCAATATTTCATGATCTGACTTTCACAGACAACCTAGGGTCAGCATCATAGAAACAGAAAGTTAACTGGATGGATACTAGGGGGTGAAGCCTAGGAACTGGGAGATGCAGACTGAAGGGCTCAGAGTCTCAGCTGGGTGGAGCATGTGACTCCAGAGTCAGAAGGTACAGAGCAGTGACAACAGTTAGCAACCCTTTACTGAAGGTTTGATCACTGATAACGCTGTGCACGCACGCGTGTGTGCATTTGGTACCTGTGCTTGCACGGGTACGCGCGGGTGGAGGGACAGAGGTTGATTTCAAGCGACTTGTCAATGTCTCTCCATTGCGTTCTTTGAGACAGGGTCTCACACTGTGTCTGGAGCTCGCTGATTATGCTAGGGTGAGTGACCAGGGAGCCCCGACTTTCCAGTACTGGAATTATGGGTTACTGGTGCTCGCCTCTTGAAGTGGTCCCCAGAGATGGCAGATCCAAACGTGTGACCACTTTACACTACCGAGTCAGGCTGAGGAGGTGATCTTAAGCATGGCAGGTTTTTCTTTGTTAGTTTTTTTTTTTTGCATGTTTGTTGTTTAGATCAGGCTGTTGTGTTAAAAGACTTGTTCCCCATGGTGGTGCTTTTGAGAGTTAATGGAGACTTCAAGAGGCGGGGCCTTGTAGAAGATCATTAGGACATCAGAATCAGAAGCAAAGCTTTAAAGGCCGCTGTGGTCTCCTCCTCTTTCAGTTTTCGGCTCCAAAGGCATAGCCCAAGCATGTTTTGTTCCTTGTGCTGTTGGCATTTTCTGCCGACTCAATACAGGCCCAGGAAACAGAGCACTGATTGTAGACTGGGATCTTCAAAGCGGTGAGCCAAAGTAACCCTTTTTTTTCCTTTATAAGTTAATTAACTCGGGTATTTCATTATAGCCATGGGAAGCTAACACAGCCACAAAAGAAGACAAATAGAAAAAAAAATCTTGCCACATAAATCATTGAGCTGCCCACCTTAAGTATATATAATTTTCGTATGCCCAGCATATCTCAATGGAGCAAGAAAAAACATAAGTATTGAATGTTAACAAAGAATTTTCTATAAAACGGATTCCATATTGAGATGAGCTCACCAATGGATCCTATCCAACATGTATGAAGCTAATAGTAGCAACGTTACCTAAACTCTTCCCCAAAAGTACAGAAGGAAGGGGCACAAGCCGGTGTTGAAAGCTGCCGGCACAGTCAGGAGAGGAAACTACAGACCGGCCGGTATCGGTTCTGAACACCAAACTCCAACAAAGCAGGAGCAAACTGACTGCAGTGTGTGCGGAGAAGTGGCTGCAGCCCAGACTACAAACACAGGTCCTCACTAGAAATTCATCAGTGGAACTGAACACCTTCCAGAGTACAGTGAAGTAACACAGTCTCCTCAATGGAGAGAGAAAGAGAGAGAGAGAGAGGAGAGAGAGAATCTGGTGAGACAGAAAACACTCAGTAAATCCAGAGTAAGAGGGAACTTTGTTGTGATGGGAATGTATGAAATATCCTTAGACCGTCATTCCTTAAAACGTAAATTCTGAACATTTTCTCTCTAAGACTGGAAACATGGACACAGTGTCCAATTTTGTCACCTAGGAACTGATATCCTAGTGAATGCAATAAGGAAAGTGCTTGCACAAACAAAAAATAAATAAAAAGGGGATAAATAAACCATATTAATAGCAAGCATAATTTTTCTGCATTCCTCAGAAATTCACAAAAATTTGCTAGAGCTTATCACACAACTCTATCAAGGTCATGGGGTTGTAAGATGAACACGTGAAGTTAATTGCATTTGCATATGAATTATAAATAATTAGAAGGGCATATTTAAATATAAAATGAGAGCAAGTTTAATGAAAAGTGTTCGGTATTTCTACACAGAAAACTCAAAGACATAACTGAACAAAATTGAGAAGATGTAACTTAATTTAAAGGCGAAACTTACTAATTGACTGAGACTTGATCGTGTTAAAAATTTCCCTTGTTCTCAGTTTGAGAGACAATGCCACACGTTCCTGCGAAAAAATCCGCCAGTCTTTCCATTTGTAGGCATTGTCATAGGGACATCACACATAACAGAAAATGCAAGGAACCCTGAGTATCTAAGACAATTGTTAGAGAGAGAGAAGGTGAGAGACTTGCTCTTTCTGAGCTAAGCCTTGAGCAAACATGAACTTCAAAGCCTCCCTCACTTTGCCTTTAAGAATTAAATTTGAAATTAGCCAAAGATCTGAACACATACTCTAAAACTTGCAATGTCTGAGGGGACAGCAGGACCCACACTTTACAACTTAGGCGTAACTATTTCTAAAGACATTCCCATGAAAACTTAGTAAGAAAAAGGAGCTAGTAGTGGCATATGCCTTTAATCCTAGCACTCGGGAGGCAAAGGCAGGCGGATCTCTGAGTTTGAGGCCAGTCTGGTCTACAGAGTGAGGTCAGGGCTACATAATGAGATCCTGTTAAGAAGAAGAAAATTGGGAAAAGAAAGAGGGGACAGAGAGAAGAAGGAAAATTGCACTACATCAAAATTAAAAGGATTTGCCTTTCAAAAGCCTTAGACAAGAAAAGCAAGAACCAAGCCCCAGACTGAGAGACGCTGTCTACTATGTAGGCATTTCACAAAGGCTTCTCTATCCAGGGTTTGTAAAATCCCATTAAGACGATAATACAAAACAAAGGAAATTAGTGAACCAGGGGTGGAAATCTGAGAGAGGTTGTTCATGAGAAGAGACACACAAATGGTCAGACACAAAATGAAAGGGCTCTGTGTAGGGGCAGAGAGAGGGGTTGGCTTGCTGAGTTTCCCCCAGGACCCTACTCCAGTCTACTATGCAAATGAGGGATGGAAGATGCTAGCATCTCTAGGTCCTCATTGGTTTGCTGCCAGTCACACCTCATTGGCCAGGACCTGGAAGCAAAATAGGATTTTTGATTGAAACAGGTGCTTTATGAAGTTCAGTTGTGTGTATGTGTGTGTGTGATGTCTAACCCTGTCTGTAGTCAACATAGTATGCCCAGGATGTGAGCTGTTCTTAGAGCATACACAAAAAGTCTTGCTTGTTGTCGTTGGGTTATAAGGAAGAAGTCACTTTAGGATGGGATGCTCCTTAGCCTCTACATGGCGACACTGATTGCAGGAACTAGAAGGTCGGGCAACGCCAGCCACAGCAGGGACTTTAAGCAACTGGGACTCTCCAGTCTTACTGCAGCTGGGGGTGTGAAATGGCGCCATCACTTTGAAAACTGTTTGGCAACTTGGTGTAGAGTTAAGCATATACTCGCTCAGTGAGTCAGCAACTCCAATCCTATGTTTTCACCCAAAAGAAATAAAAACATATGTCCATAAAAAAAAAAAAAAACCTTAGGCAGGAATGCTCATAGCGGCTTTATCCATAATAGTTCCAACCTGAGGATGTCAGATGCCTACCCACTGGGAGTGAACTGACATGTATGCCATGAAATACTACTCAGCCGTGAAAAGGGTGATATGTATACCCACCAACATGACTGAATCCCACCGACTAGGTATTGAGTTAAAGAGACCGAATAGTAAAAGGAAATCATTTGGTGTTATTTTCTATACACGAAATTTTAAAATGGGCAAATCTTACCAGTAGGTGTAGAAAGAGGCCAGCTATAATAAGCAGGGGCAGTGGGGTGGTAGGGAGAGGTTTTACTTTCAAGACAAGGAGGGAATGTTTTGGAAGTTGAAACTGTTGCACTGATGTGTATTTTAGTTGAACACTGTTGACCCGTATGTTTCAAAATGTGCGTATTTTACTATTGTGAATTAAAATCGCATAGATTGACATTTATCAATATCGTTGATAATTCTTTAGATACTGGTCCTGAACTCCTGCCTCAGTCTCCCAACTGCTGGAAATACAGATGCGTGCCGCCGGCCCATTTTAGGATTATATTTAGACGAAGGCATTTAACGCAAACAGATTGAATTTTGGGATTATCTTGAAAAAAATCAATACTGGCATTTTGAGAAAGAAACTACATAGCAATGACCAGATGGTACTGAGATGCAGCTGCCCTGTTCACATGGGCATGGCTCCGTCTCTGTATCTGTCTGTCTCCCTCTCCCTGTCTGTCTTTCTGTCTCTTTCTTGCTCTGTCCTTTCTCTCCCTGATACACTGTAACAAGGTCAAGCAACCCAGGGTCTCTGAAACTGCAAGCCAGCACAAACCTTTCATGCTTGGGAGTGGTTCATCTCCAGTAGTTTGTTACAGTGACAAAAACTAGCACATACCCATCCCCTCTTCATCCATTTGTGCTGGAAGGTTGCTGCTCATTTGGTCTCTGCTCTCTGGAAGGCATTGCTCATGTATCCATTGATCTATTCAGCCACCAATAACTCATCAACAACGCCATCCCTTCTCTAGATGGGCCATTTTTTTTACCCAAGATCAGCCTGCTGTTCAGGTCATGGTCCTGGGTAAGGTCTCCCACAGAGCCTCCTCAAGGCTTAGCTGCCTGAAGTTCAGTGGAGAAGGTGACAAGGTAACAAATTTGGGTTCCCCTGGAATTAGGGGTTCACACAAGGTGGTACAGGAAGGGTCCTGTTCTTTATTTGACTGTCCCTGTTTCCGGGGTCTTTTCTCTAAGACACTTCTGGGTGGAGGGTCACGTGATTGAAATGTCATTATAGGAAACCCAGTAAGGACATATAAATCTGGGTCCTGAGTTAAAGAAAAGTGGGATTTTAGAAAATGGATCATTATTGTATGGCTTCAACTGTGTAAATCAGTCAGTTCTGGCTAAAGTGTGAAGGGGAGGCCTTTAAATCAAAACATTTTCTTTAGGAATTCCTGGGCACAGGCTTGTAAAGCTGCCCTCGGTTCCCGAAGCTCTGACTGGAGTTATGTAAATCGTTGCCTCCCCTATGAAGCAGTTGAATGTTTTAACTAAATCTAATTCTTCAAATAATGATTTCTGAATCTAAACTTTGCTGCAAAAGATTTACAGGCGAGTTTTATAAATCAGAGGCAAGATGTATAACACAGACAGTGAGAAGTATGATTTATACATCCAACTTGTAAATCAGGAGAAAAAACATCATGTTTTACACTAAATAATATTTTTACAAATGGCACCTCATACATCATGCCATTGCCACAAATCTCTCACCCCGGAGTCAGGCTCCACAATACCAGGTTGAATCACAAAGGAAACAGAGGGCCTGGGTGGTGAAGGTGAACTCGGGGCTGGGGGCCTGGAAAGGAAACTCCTGGGGTCTCTCACAGAAACCCAGAGAAGCGATGGATCAGGGTGAGACACCTCTGCTTTGCAATTCTGCTTGGCCTCCTGGGAGCAGGAACTGCAGGTGAGTTACATCACCACCCCAGGCAGGGCTCAGTTTACACATCTATAAATTACAGATAATGGTGCCTTTGTCAAAGCTGAGTAGTTGTGCAGCTTAAGTGAGATAATATCCCAGAAGCCAACTCAGTGTCTGCAAATTCGGTCTCTATAAAGCCCCGTGCTCCATTATCATCTACATTGTGATTTTCAGTCCTCACAAGTCTCTCATTCATCTCACAAGTCTGCAAAGGGGCAGAAACTGGAGCAGACATCAGGGATCCAGTTATGAACACCAGGGCAGCATGTCCCGGAAGCTGGCTTGTCCCTTTCTGTCTCAGAGGCCTCCGCTATTCCCCAACTTAGAATGCAAGAATCCACCCCATGCTACCCTTCCAAGGTTGCCAAATTTAAATCAAAGTTAATGTCTTGAGAAGCTTGTTACAAAAATAATATGTTTTTCTTGTAGAATATTTGAGAAATAATGAAAACTGCAGATACCCTTGCCTTGGAGAGATAACCGCTGGTAAGTAGCTGGTTTTCCTCTTTGTCTGTGCATATATTTACATACATACATTTTAAAAGGCGAGGCCACACCATACTAGTTGATCTGCAACTTTTCCCTCCCTGTTTAACTATATATTGTGAACGTTTTCTGGAGTCACTAAATAGTTCACGGTGTGATTTTTTTACGACCCTGGATTATAATGTACCGTCATTTACTTAAGCCGTTCCATATTGTCAGACATTTATTTTGGTTTTAATTTTTTGCTATTATAAACAACCTTCTAGGGAACATCTCTTAAATAAATTCCTTCAGTTATTTATGATTATTTTCTAAGGATAAATTCCTAGAGCGGGAATTTGCTGTATGAGTTGGCTGTGCACATTGAAGAATTTTTACCCAGGACCCTTCAAAAGGGTGGTGTGGTTTTGAGCTCTTGCCAGCCAGTGTATGGAGGTCTGTCTCTCTCTGTCTCTCTCCGATAATCGTTCTCTATCTTTTCTGAAGTGCCCATGTAACCAATAAAAAATAAAATAAATATTGAATTTACTGTTTCATCTTTGGCTCATCTCTGCTCTTATGAATATTTTTGTCATTAGCATTTTCTGTTATCAATGTCCCAGTCATTTCCTTTATCCATACTGGTATTTCAGCACATTGAAACTCTAGACCCTTTCATTATATATCTTGCAATTATTTTCTCTCTGTTTGTCACTGGCCCTCAGCTATGGGACAGCAACAGGCTTGAATTTACATGGGGTCAGCACTATACTTTACTGGAAGACACTATTCAAGAATGTCCCCAGTGAAAGATGAGAGGAATTCAAGTCTGTATTTCTCTCTGGTTCTTTGGGGGGAGGCGTATTTTTTTCAACCTTGAATCCACCTGAAATTTATCTGGGATGCGAAGCAAGGCCCCCATGAATCAATTTATCAATACTCTTTCACATCTGGCCTATTACTTACCCAAGAAGTTCAACCCAACCCCCTCTCCACTCCGTCTTTCCCTCCCTTTTGAGTTTTTGGGCTCCGAGAGTAAAACCCATAACTTCATGCCTGCTTGGCAGTGGCTCTATAGCTGGGCTATGCCCCAGACTCTGACTCATGGGTTCTAGTCTTGCATACTGCTGCTGAAGACTACGCACCCACAACCCCTCACTGGGGGATTCTAGGCAGGGTGCTCTGCCACTGAGCCACACTCCACCCACCTAGCCTGTGTCCTTGTTGCCCATCCCTATTCCCATGCTATTTTATTTTAATTACAGTTTGAGAGACTTCTTTGACGCTTGTTAATACAAATATTTCTAAACCTGTGTGAACAAGCTTTGTGCAACTTAATCAGTAATTCATCCAGATGACACAGACACTTTGTCAAATTAAAAAACTATTAAAAATTGGATTGGATCTCAAATGGGGTTATGGATAAATTGGGATGAATAAAACTCCTTCAGTATTTAGTTCTTACCCTGACCTAGGAACATGTTTTATATATATATATATATATATATATATATATATATATATATATATATGGTTTTTTTGAGACAGGATTTCTCTGTATTGCTTTGGAGGCTGTCCTGGAACTCGCTCGGTAGACCAGGCTGGCCCCGAACTCACAGAGATCTGCCTGCCTCTGCCTCCAGACAGGTTTATATTTTATCCAGCTTTATCCTTCTTGAACCTGCGTTACTAAAGCCCCTTCATTCTATTCCCTTCCAGAAACACTGTGTGTGCACAGCTTCACTGTCAGGCAGGCCTAATTTCATCTGACCCAATTTCAACCAAATTCAGAATCAAAGATCTTTTTTTTTTTTTTTTTGAAATAGGGAGATTAGGACCTAAGGCGAGGGTGTATGAAGCTGTGTGTTTGTTTCCTCAGAGGAGACTTGTGTCGAAGACTTGTGTCTAAAGTTTGAAAAATCACCCTGCAGTCCCTGACTCACCCAGCACGCACCGGTGAATAAGCAAATCCTGTTTAGTGCGCTGACACTCTCAGAAGTGACCCCAGTTTCAACGCTGCCCCCTGCATCCAGTGTTCAGCCATCCCGGTAGAAGGAGGATCATTTGATGCTCAGGCTTCAGGGTGACGCAAAAGTGAAAAGTACTATGGGAAAACCCTCCCCACCCCCCATTCCCCACCCCCCACCCTCTACCCCCCACCCCCATGCTGGGAAGCCAGGCTGACCCTGTCCCTGGTAGAATTCACTTGTGAATTCCCAGGATAACCCTACTCCCTGGGTGCTGCTATGCCCGCTCATCTCTGCATCCATTTCCTCGGTGAACTATGATGGCCTTGAAGATGATCAGGAGGTTTGATGCTTGCAAAGGAAGCTCCAGAATGTTGCAGAGTGTGATGTGGTCACACGCAGAGAAATGTTTCAGTAGTGCTTGTCTGGTGAAAGGTGATTTTGCTGCTGACTTGATGCAGGGCGGTGCTGCGGGGGTGGGGTGGGGGGACAGGGACCCAATGGGGATATACGTTAATGACGACAGAGTCGGTAGGGTTTCATGGGGTGGGGCACAAAGGAACCAGAGCAGAGACTGGATCCTTGCTTAGAGTGTTAGCCTCGATTTTGATTGGCAGAATGACCCAATACCTAGAGGGACAAATGAAAGAGAGGGACTTTTTTTTGCCAACCCTGGTTGAGAAGGCGCGGCGGAACAGCTCGCACCGTGCAGCCGGGAGGTGTAGACAGGAGATGTTGGCGCTCATCTGGCCTTTTCCCTGCCCCCTTTGGATTCTGTCTGTTCTCCAGCCCACACACAGTGCTGCTCACATGCTGGATATCTTGCCTCTTTAGTTGACCGCCCCCAGCCCTGGGAATTCCTCCACAGGCTTCCGGTTTCCTAGGCCAGTCCCAAAGATTACCAGCCACGCAGAATGGAAGGGGACTGCAAAAGTAGATATGGATCTGAATCGATAAAAGAACTGTCTGGGTGGATCCAGACTTTCTTGTCATCGAGAGCAGAGTCCCTGCCCCACCGGCACTCTAATGTACGGAGTAAGAGCTTTGGTGTCTGCGCTGGGAAACTGAGGAGAACTGTCTTCTCCGCCAGGTGCTCAACACTGGCATCAGGCACCCCTGACACACACACACACACACACACACACACACACACACACACACACACACTGCTTCCCTCGATACCATGCCTCCTCTATGTTGCCTCCTACTCTGATAGGCTGGCTCCAAGCATCATCATATAGATGATACAGCTACCTCAACTTGTATCCTGTTTGGCAATCCCACTGTTTATTTTTTATTTCAGTCTTCAAATAGCATCAGCAAAATTGCTGGAAATGAATATTCTTGACCTACTTTTGACCTGATACCTCTCTTTATTCTTTATTCCAATCTGTCTCTGGGTAGTTCAGTCATATGACTAAGCCATATTGAAAATATATCTGCAAAGTGCTATCCTCTGAAACAACATAAAGCAAAATTGGGAGGGAGAGAGGGAGGGAGGAAAGGCCAGAAAACTCATGGATGGCTATTGTTTGTCAATAGATAATTGACTCTAAATTGTTTTTCTTCTCCTTTGCTTTTTAAATTATTTATTCTCCTCTCATAAATACATCCTGACCTCAACTTCCCTTTCTTCCACTCCTCCAAGTATCCCTGACACTTTCCCTTTCTCCAGACCTGTTCTCACTGTCTCTTCACCCCAGAAAAGAACAGCCCCCTCCCCAGGGATATCAATCAAATACAGCACAACAAGATAATATAAGGCCAGGCACAAAAACTTTACATCGAGGCAACTCAGTAGGAGGAAGAGGGTCCCAAGGGCAGAGACAACCAACTACCACAGTCAAGAACCCTTTCCCCTCAAAATACCAGGATGAAAGTCATCATGAATATTTAGAGGACCTAGCCTAGACCCACGCAAGCTCTGCAACTGTTGCTTCAGTCTCTGTGAGCTTCCATGAGCCCTGTTTAGTTGACTCTCCTGACCGTGCAATCCCAGGTCTAAGCTGTGATGACTGAGGTGTGTAAGTGCACCAATGGATTCCACACTGGGAGTAGTTGTCGTTTGTCATGGGTTTTTATGTCTCCATGATAGGCCAAGATCTGAGGCCGAATCCAGAAGAGAGGTTGAGTCGCTGCTAAATAAAGAAAACCAGGTTTAATGCCTGGAGCGTCCCAGGCTTAGGAGTCCATGAACCAAGACTACAGGACAATGGGATGGGATGAGTCTTAGGAATTTTGTGCCTCTAGCAAACTCCTCTCCACAGTAGCATTTACTGCAGAGTGCTCTCTTCCTCTGCAGGATCCCAGAGGTGGGCACATTTACCTCCTCCACATAAGGCTGACTCCCGGTGGGATTCCCCTAACAGGACACAGACACCCCAGTGCTTGAGCTCTGGGACAAGAGAGACAAGGCAACCCCAGTTCTAAAAAAACAGTGCTAGCACTAACAGGAAGGAGAACCATTTGTTTTTTTTTTGTTGTTGTTGTTTTTTTATATTACATTTTTATATATTTATTTTTAAGTTTAAATTTAGATTAGAAACAAGGTTGCTTCACAAGTCAGTTCCAGGTCCCTCTCCGTTTCCCTCCCCTCCTCCCGTGCCCTCCCCCCACAATATCCCCTCATTTCCCCAGGGAGGGTGAGGCCCTCCATGGGGGTGTCCACAGTCTGTCATTCCATCCAGGGCAGGGCCCAGACTCTCCCCCAAGAGTCCAGGGTGAGAGTGCATAGGAGAAGCATTTGTACAACCGTGTTTTCACTTTGGGAAGCTGTCGAAGTCAGGGGAAAGGCAGACTGTCCCATATCCTAGAGGATCAGCTTCCACACAACACATCCAAAAGAGCATGGCACTGCCCCTCCCGCCATGACTTCCAGAACTATTGAATGGGTGGAGGATGATAGAGTCACTGCGGTCTGACTGATGGATGATAGTTCCAGTGACAGGACTCTCTAGCTATATACAGAAGGCGGGGGTCTTTGCGTTTTTATTCTATACAGCAATGTACAGTTTAAGAAATTCACGCCGAGAGGCTGAATAGGCGTCTCAACAACTAAGAGTGTCTACTGCTTTAGAAGAGGACCCATTGGGCAGTTCCCAACTGCCAGTCTCTCCAGCTCCAGGGAATCTGACACCCTCTTTTGGTCTCTGTGGGCACCTTCACATACCCACGCATGCGCGCAGAATTAAAAATAAAACAAATCTCTAGCACAATGTCTTTATTTTATTTTTGAGTCAGGGCATTGCTAGGCAGACCACAGTGGCCTGGAACTTGACATCCTTCGATATCAACTTCCCGAGTGCTGGGATTATAGACAAACACCACCACTCTTAGCGCGACGTCAATTTTTGATTGGCAGCTGATGATTTCAGTACAAGTTTCAAGTGAAATGCTCCTGACAACGATTGCTTTTCATGCTCTTAACTCTTTCCAGCATTAAAATAGACAAGTGTCTCCTCTCCACATGAATGACACACCGACACTGCTAAATAACAAAATCCAGGTTTAATGCCTGGAGAGTGTTCCAGGCCCTGGGGCTGGACATGAGCACCAGCACCAGGGGTGGCACTGGCTCATCACAGCCGGCTCCTGGGAGGATGTCCTATCCTGCCCAAAAGGATGTGCTTGACCACAAAGCCCAAGAAATCCACTGCCTGAGGGACGGAGATGAAGACACCCTTGGGGTAGCTGGCTCCACAGCAGACGTCACTTGAAACTTCTCTCTTCCCCCTTCAGAATGCCAATGTGATTATGCGTGGAGCCGTTGCTATTTACAGATTTCTTAGCGCAGAGAGCATTACACAGCCAATGACACAGAATTACAACCATCTAGACATATGGTTTGGATAAACAAAGCACAAAGCGCAAATTAACCATGGTTGACTATAACTCCCTGCTCTCTACTCCCCGGGGAAGGACTTTAGTGAAAATCCCCAGTCGGAGAAAGTAATACACATCAGAAAGCATAGCACATACAATGTGGTGTAGACAAATGCTAAGCCTTATTTAATGCTTTTCATGGTGCCAGAACACAATGGCACCAACCTGTCTAGGAAAAGTTATAACTCTCTGCCAGCTTCCTGTAAATAGAAACTTCTCTCCTGCGGATCCCATGCCTGCGTGCTCCAAGGCCAAGGGATGCCTTTTATTCCTCGTCACCTTGCTTCCACTTTCCCGTCTCCAGAGGCCACTGGCTTCCTGCATCTGGAGGCCGAAACTGCAGGGACACGGATACCAGCAGCCTCCTCTGAGTAAGCACCCTTCAGCCTCCCACTGGAAGGAAGAAGCACACCCCCCTCCCCCAGGCTTGTCTACAGAGAAGCAGCCCCAACTCCCCACACTCAGGCCTTGAGCTCATCCAACCCCAAGGGTGCCATTAGGAGCAAGCCCATTCTGTTCTGGGTTTCCCATGTTTTACACTCCATGAGAAAGTCCCATAAGGCAAGCAAATCTGCGTGAGGTCTTTGGCCTCCCATCACTGACGCGCAAACCTTGTAAACTCCGTTTGACAATAGGGTATGATATTTGCTTCTCATCGTGCGTGGGCATGGCTTTCCAAAGGAGAGATCAAGATAAATAAATAAGCAAAGCAAAAGGCTCCTGCTTGGCTTGAACACTTCTACTGAAGTTTTTCAAAAAAAAAAAAAAAACAGAAGAAAAATCCGCAGAACACTCAGCTAAATATATACCTCCTTTTTTTTCTTCTTCTTCTTCTTGTCTTGGTTGGCTTTTCAGATGTACATTATGTATTTAATTCCCTGTCTCTCTCTCTCTCACACACACACACACAGGCATGCACACACAGGGATGGAAGAGAAAAGAGAGAGAGAGACAGATCCACGCATGCACAGAGGCACACACAGACAGATACATCTTATAAAATTAAAATTAGAATTCACCATCCAGGTACCCACCTGGGAGAAGGGATGCACATGAAGGCTCTACAGTGCCACATAAACCTTAAAGGCTTAGTGTTTTATGAGTTGATAAACCTTCAAGGCTTATTATTATATTAGCTGACCCTAATACTTTAAGCATATGCCAATGACAAATTCTCTGTGACATGGACGGAGGAACGATCTGGAGGCTCAGACTTTTAGGGGACAAGGGCTTCCAGGAAGGCCAATTGGGGGCCTTGAGTTTGCACAGCCCTCTCTATGGATATCCCAGAGGCCAACCTTCAGAGTTGCATAGTCACCGTGAGCAATTGTGGGAGAGCCACTCAAGTGGCCTTGACGGCTTCCTTCTCTTGAAGGTTGGTCGGCGGGTAGCCGGCTCCCTGGGCTGACCCCTCTTGAGGGTTATTGACGTGGCTCTGCAATGTCATTTTCACGTTTCATTTTCGGCCTTCTGATGTGAGCAGGGAAGACGACTGAATCACTCTCTGTCACATTAGTCTGCCCAGATAGAAACGGACGAGGACAGGAGCCGAGATTCCCAGGGCAAAGTTAATGGACTTAACAAAGCTACTTACCTGGATTCAATAATTCAGATCAACTCCATTCAATTCCGCTAATAGTTCCTGAGTACCTTCAAGGAGAGGAGCCTTGTGCTCAGCCCTGAAGAAATTTTTGCAAAGGGCCAGGCTCCAGTCTTACAGGGACAAGCATTTGGTCAAAGTGATTCCAGAGGGGGAGGGAGAGAGAGAGAGAGAGAGAGAGAGAGAGAGAGAGAGAGAGAGAGAGAGAGAGAGAGAGAGAGAGAGAGAGAGAGAGAGAGAGAGAAGAGGGCTCTACAGGCACTGGTGGGGATTAGTTTTGTTGAACAGCATGGTGGGAACCTGGCCATTCCCTCAGAACCTTAAGAAGCTTCTCCAAACCTACAAAAATCATGGGGCATGTCTCAGGCCTTAATACTTCTTGCTTCTTTCTATCCCAAGGGTTCAAAGGAGATCGTCACCTCCAGACACGTAGGAGATCACATCTGGCCACGTGTTTGGCTGCACCTGCTCTTCTTGCGACTCTGCCGTCCAGCGGACGCGTGTCATTTTGCTTCAATGTAAAAGCAGGTTGGTTGACCCCATGAAGAAGGATTTCACATTTGGTTTTATGGGACATTCATGAGTTCCATGCTCCATATGCACCTACAGATGTACAATCCAATGAGCTGGGATCCCTAGAGGCCAGCTTTAGATGATGGAGAGTGGAAGGAAACCTTTCCGATGATGGAGAGGGAAGGTGAAGGCCTTAGTTCAAACAGACAGCTTCAAGGTATGTCTGGGGTCTGGGCAAGACCAGCCACGTGCTCCATTGGGGGACCACATGCTGTGGATACTTTCTGACCCCACATTCGAGTGTTCCAGACCTGACATCACCCAAAGAAGGAGACGGAAGGTCCTGACTGATGCCAAGGGATCTGTGCTTGGCATTGCGGCTTGCTGTTTTACAACAATCCAATACAGACGGATAGGTTAGCTCTGCGGGACCAAATGGTATGCCACTACCGGAAATAAAAGGAATGGGTGGCTGTTGTATGGCGCCCCTCCTGAGCAACGGTGTGAACGAACGTTCACTAGACCGATAGCCAACCACAGACCAAAATAAGGATGCCACCAAGACACTGTTATGAGAAACAATGAGTTCTAGCGGGATTACTTACAGGAAGAGCAGAAGTGGCTTGAAGATGGCTGTATCATCAAAGTGCACACCAGCACCAGGGGACAGCTCACAAAGGTGGGAACCTGCAGCACATTGTGCAGTCTGCAGACAGCTCATTAGGTCTGACAGTGTCCTTTGCAGGTACCTCCATTGGTCTGTTTCTCCCAACCAGATCAGTTTACGCGAGACAGTCTTTCAACAATACATACTCAATGTGTTCTTGAGGAGGGAGGAGCCTGGTGAATCTGGTCAGTTCCAGAGACTTTCTGAAGCCTTTTCTTGGTGACATGACCTGTTTTACTTCCCCTTAGAACATCCAGGGGTTGTTTCACCTTCCTGCAAACACCTTGTCTTAACAAGCTTCCTTCAAATGCGGACTGTTTTATCCGCCTTTGTTGGGAAACTGCCACCCAACGAAGACTAAGGCAGGGTGTCCCCGTAGTCCATCAGCCAACGTGATGACTTGACTAGACCGTGAGATGTCCATGAGGTTAGTTTCAAACAGCTCTGAGTGTGTTGGGGAGAAGCTGCCCAGACTACAGGTTCTCTGATCTAACACATAGTTTACCAGTGGCTTCCAGTTTTGAATTGACTATTCAGAGGCAACAGAACTATTGAAGAGGAGCTATTTGGAGGTCGTAAGCAACTGGAGATATGCCCTGGGGCCTATAACTTGCCTCGATCCATCTCTGTATTCACATTCTGAACTTCCTGGCCACTGTGGTTACTGGATCTCTGACTTCACACCACGGTGAACTCACAACTCTGAAATCACGTCTGTGAGGTTCCCCTCCATTCAAGTTGCCTTCAGATATTTGAACAACTCACTATTATTTGAACATAATAGCCAAGCATCACTTAGATGTGAGGATTATACACCCACGCTCACTTAAGCCAAAAAGCAGATACGTGTTTTGACGTTGTACGGTTGGTCTTCCTCTATTAGGGTTCCTACACCGTTGTAGGGCAACTTCTGCATTTCAGGAAGCCAGGTCTGGGTTTCACCATTAACTTGTATTGTCTGTTACTGTGAACTTACAACCTTTTAAAAAATAGTTTGTGGGCATGGGATTTTTGCCCGCAAATCTATCTGTATGCACATCAGGCACGTGCCTCGTGCCCACAGAGGCCGGAAGAAGGTGTTGGATGCTCTGAAACTGGAGTTACAGACAGCTGTGAGCTGCTATGTGGGTGCTGGGGATACAACTTGAGTCCTCTGGGAGAAAGCCATTACTCTAAAGCAGTGATCCATCTCTGCCGCCTCCGTTTGTGGCCTTTTAGTGTAATGTTTCTGGGTACCATCTCCCCTCATTTGAAAGTCTCATCATCTGCTTCGGACTTGACCAATCAGTTTCACAAAAAGAAAATACACAGAATTTCCCCATTGCCTTTCTAAAATCCATCTCTTGGCTTTCATTTCTCACCAAGCTATTTTCATATACTTGCTGAAATGGCCACCTCTTCCACTTTTGATTTACCTTGGCATTGACATATTTCTCAACAACTCCCTCTCTCATGCATTCGAGTGTTGTGTGTGTGTTTGTGCGTGTGTGTGGTGTCTGTGCATGTGTGTGTCTGTGTCTGTGTCTATTTTAGGACTCTTCTGTTCCATGGAATTGCTAGGCTATTCATATGCTAATGCTACTGTCTAGTACTTTAGCTATATTTAAAATACCATAAACTAGTCTTGAGGCAAGGTAGTAGCACATCTACAGTTTAAAAAAAAACACCAACAACTGGATTTTTAAAAAGTAGCATCCCACACTGTATTTCCCCTCCTCTGCAGCCTCATGCCCTTAGTGTCAACTATACCAGAAAGTCCACTGTCCTACGCTGGTCTAGAGAAAGGTACAGTCTTAACGGGGAGAAGGGCTGTGTCTCTGAACAGTGCACCAGGCAGGGTCCCCATAGCCGTGTGGGGTGTGTGTGTGCGGGCATGCATGCGTGCATGCGTGCCTGTGTGCGTTTGTGTGTGTGTGTGTGTGTGTGTGTGTGTGTGTGTGTGTTATATTCCACTATGGTGACAAACACCTATAAAAAAGCAACTTGAGGACGGAAGGATTTATTTTGCCTTGTGTTTTTGGAGGTGTTAGTCCATGGCCAACTGGCTCTTTCACAACAGACCTGATGTAAGCTTGGTTGAGGAGAGAATCCCAGATGCAGGGAAGAGGGTCAGAGCCCTCCTGAGAAACAGAGAGAGCTAGGTAGTGAGCCGTGTCCGTGGTTCCTGCAGGGAAACTCTCCCTCCATTAATCCAGTACCTTGCTGGCCCTTAGTTTTATACACAGGTGTCCTAATCACAGTGGTGATCAGGAAGGACTCCAAACAAAGACTAAATGAATTCTTATATTTTCCGGTTGTGAGCCTAGCCTTTAACCGCTGAGCCGTCTCTCCAGCCTGGCAAAGACTAAGTGAATTCTTGAGTGCTCTGGAAAACAGTTTCAAAGTTGAAGGACGATTTGATAGACAGGTATATGTGACGGTGTGTAATGTGGATTGTGATCCATTAATTATACTCGAAAGCTTCTCATGATTTTCCTGTGAAGTTATTAGAGTTGTCTCAAAATTTTAAATTAGCAAATTTTATTATGGATCCTATCATTGAAGGCTTTCGTAATTATTGCCCAGTGGAGGGAATATATGTATATAGTAGTTTCTGTGACACAGCCTTATTTTGAAAATGCTGTACTGGCCATCACACATGGCAGGGAAGGATCTGCCCACTAAGCTATAGCCGCAGGTCTTTTTAAATTAATCATCTTGAGATAGGGTCTCACTAAGTTTCCCAGGATGGTCTTGATCTTGTAATCTTGCCGCTTCAGCCTCCCGAGTAGCTGGGATTTAGGCCTCCAAGAGGCAATCCCAAGGTTGCTGAATTGTGTCTCCCGGGTCCTACAGTGTACAGCTTTCTGAGTGTGTCATGATAGGGTTAATGTTTCAAATACAGTTAATTACCAAATCACAAAAATATTAAGACAACCTAATTATATAATTACCTGTATTAACGAGGATGTTTGGCTGACGGTTGAGTCTCATAGCCTGATATTTAGTTAAATTTCAATTACTGACTCCAAATGATACAACCTCAGACACAGGATTGTATAAACATATAAAGCATGGAGTGCGTTTGATTCCAAATTGCCCCCAAGATCACCCATCCACCTGAGCCCATCATTGATTCTTTGTTTATATCAAGCTAGGCTACACAAAACAGTAGCACATTTTATTTTAGAATACACATGGGGAGGAAAGATAAACACGATCATGTACAAACATTCATTTTATAATGAATATAATGCCATCACAGACCAAACGTCTGCAGATTGTCGGCTCCCATTTTTTTTACTCTGTTTTATATATTTATTGCATGACCTTGTTTTATTGATGTAGCATACAATGATTTCCATGTATTCGATTTCACATTCTTATTATGCATTTATTATTTATATTTTTGTGGTGGATATTTTTGACTTCTCTTTTGGAAATAGTGCTCTAGTTACTTTTCTGCTGCTGTGCAAAAAAAAAAAAAAAAAAAAAAAAACCTCTGGCCAAAATCAACTAGTGGGAAGAAATGGTTAAGCTTATACTTCCATGTCGTAGTCCACAATAGACCAAAGCAGAAGCTTTGGTAGGGACTGAAGTAGTAACCATAGAACAATGCTGCTTGTTGAATGGCTGTCTGGTTCATGCTCAACTAACTCTCTCATCCTGCCCAGATCCAGCTGCCTAAGGATGGTGCTGCCCACGGTGGGCAATGCCCAGTCAAAGAACTCACAGAGATCCACCTGCCTCTGCCTCTGGAGTGCTGGAATTAAAGGTGTGGGCCACCACACCAGGACATCACTTATAGTTAGCAAATGTGTTTAAGTGACCACCTAAGACACAGGAAATGTCCCAGAAGATAGAGAAAGATTGTAAGAGCCAGAGGACCAGGATGCCTGCCACAAAATGGTGTCTTCTAGACAGGACAGGGACGCTGTACCCACGAAATCTCAACAGTCTGGCTGCCTAAACAATATCTGCATTAGCCCTTTCTACGTGAAGGGATGCTCTCTCATCCTGGACACATGGGGGAGGGCCTAGGCCCTGCCCCATATGATATGACAGACTTTGGGGATTCCCCCATGGAGGGCTTCACCCTCCTTGGGGAGCAGAGGGAGCGTGGGGAGGAGGGGAGGGAAAGGGAGCTGCGACCGACATGTGAAACAGGCTTGTTTCTAATTTAAATAAAAATAAATTTTAAAAAAGGATATCTGCACAATGACAACACCAGTGTGGACAGGAGAAATTTCAAAAGTTAAACACTTTGAATGATGTTGTGAATGGATGGTGGAAAGTTCAGAGAGAGAGCTTTAAAATACTTGGAACAGCCAGAAACATTTTTTGTCCAGCTTCACTTGCTGTAGCAACCACAAGGTCTGGCCACAAGGAGAATTTTCCCATTCAGAGATGTAGGGCAATGCCCAGTCAAAGAACTCACAGAGATCCACCTGCCTCTGCCTCTGGAGTGCTGGAATTAAAGGTGTGCGCCACCACGCCAGGCCATCACTTATTTTTTTGAATATTTATTTTTATATTTTATTGATGTGCTTGCCTAATGAGGGGGTCTATGTACATGAGTGCAGGTAACCTCAGAGTCCAGACAAAGGCAGTGGGTCCTCTGGCTTTGCAGGTGGCTATCAACTACATGACAGGGGTGCTGGGAGGCAGATTTGGGTCATTTACATGAGCATCCCTTGCTCTTAACGACTGGACCATCCTGCTTATTTTTAAGCAGACTACTTTTGTTTTTGAAGATCAGTTTTACTTTTACAGAAAAAATTATAAACAGAAGATAAAGAAAATTCTCTTATAGCCCTTGCAACACATGCACAACCTCCCCTACTGTCAACAGTCCCACCAGAAGCAATGTATTTCCCATGTAGCGACATGCCGTTACCACCTAGTGAGCATGGCTTACGTATGGCGCCCCTTGTTGGCGTGAACTCCTGTGGGTTTAGACAAACTGGATAGTGCCAACGCATCTACCACGACAGGATTCTGTAGAATAGCCCCAGCAAGGTAAGAGTCCCTCTGGATCTGCCTGTCTGTTTCTCCTATGGCTTTATTGAATCTTATCTCCATAGTCCTACCCTTTCTAGAATGTTCTATGTAGTTGAAATCATGCAGGAGCTAGCCACTTCTTAGCAATGTGCGTTTAAGTCCCCCCCTTTTTTTTTAATGGCTTGAGAGTTCATCTCATTTTGGGCTCGGATAATGGTCTTTTGTCTGCTTTGTTCATTCGTCTACAGGAGGGCCTCTTGATCGCTTTTGAGGTTTGACTGCGACAAACACTTGTGTACGGTCTTTTTACTTTTGCGAATATAGGTTTTTCCATTCCTTTGGGTAATTAGTAATGCATATGATTATGTAGGTTGGTAATGGCACCAGTCTCTAGGATGGCTGCACCGTTTTGCGCTTCTGCTAGCAATGAACCGGTTCTCCGCGGTTCCTTTGGTGGTGGAGGGCTGAACTTTGTGCAGACCTCGGTGGTAACATAGTTTCCAGTTGCAGATTTTTGTAGTTTCACCTAAAACCACTTCCGCCTCCCCCAGCAAGGAGAGAAGTCACAATGAAAGCTTTAAGGGCATCCCAAGATCAAAAGGAAAATAGGACAAACATCCAGAATACAAAAAAAAAAAAATGAGCAGGCGAAAAACAAAAAGAATGAGGGGGAAAAAGAATCAACCGAACAACGCTATATATAAAACAAAAAGAGCTATAGATCTGGACAGCGAGTTCTCACAGGAAGAAATAAAAACAGCTAAGAGATATCTTAAAGAATGTTCAACATAGAAATGCAAATTAAAATCACTTTGAGATTCTCATTTCACTGCAGTTACAATGACTAGAATCAAGATAGTAACGGACCACGGGTGCCCATGAAGGGAAAGGAAGCCTCATTCAGTGCTGGCGGGTTCGCACCAGGCTGGGCGAGCCTCTCTGGAAAGGAGCTAGCAGGCTTCAGATAGAAACAGGCCCTTTTCAAAGCCTCCACCTTGACAAGCGACTCCACCACGGTAACTGCAGCACTGGGGCACCCGAGGCGTGGGATCACCATAATTCTTACGCCAACCGGGGTTACAATGTAAGAACTCTGCTTTTAAAAAAAGCAGCTAAGTGAACACACAGAAACATAGTATCTCAATCGACCTGGAAAGCTTGCATCAGCGTGGGCAACAGATAGACACCTAGCTGCAACCTGGAGACAAACCCACTCCGGAGCCATTTTGCGCTCTTTTCAGAAAGACCGTCTTTCGTTTCCTTGCTGTCTTTCGTTCTGTCTCTGGCCTCATCTGCAGGTGCAGGTCCAGACACAGCCTGGCTGCAGCCTTCCCAGTGTCTGGGTAACCCTGACTACAACTGTCCGTTTCCTCCCGGGTCCTTCCACACTTAGTGCGTCTTGCTTCTCCTTCCTCCGTGCGCCGCAACCATTTGTTCTAGTGGGGAAATGTTGGCACCTTCTCCATCTGAGGCCCACCCTGTCTACTCTCCAAGCATGACATTAAGACGGCCCCCGGCGATGCTGGCTGCTGAATTCGAGGGGGTTGGTGGGATTTTCTAGCACCTAGCCATGTTTTCGTTCTTTTCTCGTGGTTCTAGATCACCCCCACAATCAGACTGAGTTGCTTAAAGGCTGTAAGCAATCCCCCCCTTGTTTCTGAACCCTTCTATGATCTTCGGCTCTATCCCCAAGCTGCCTGTTGGATGCATGATGAATGCTGCTGGGACTTTTAGACGGAGGAAGGGGCCCACAAGTGGGAGGTGCCCGAAGAATGAATCCTCATTTTCGATCCTACGGGAGTCTCTTTGTCAAGGACTCTTTGGACTATGAAAACAGGAACAATTATGGTGTAAATGGACTTTGAAAATAGCAATAATTAGGTAATTAAAGATGTGCTTCTGTTTCATTATGGTGTCCATAAAATTCCACCATCGAAAAACAAACTATTTTAACATATTTTACTTAATATAATTCATGTAATTGTGATTTTTATGTTCCACCTAGTTATGCAATTAAGTAGTACATGACGATTTCTTACAATTAAACATTGCTAAAATCTGCTGCCAGTTCACAAAGCGGAGCATGATATATTTAACAACTTTTTATGCTAAGTCGTACATAGTCAGCATTGTATTCACTTAATTCCATTTTAATTACTTGGATAATATTTTTAAATGCAAATTTAGGCCTAAGTAGAATGCCACAGTACTTAAGGCTGTTTGCTTTCAAATTATGTGTCTGTAACTTGTTGGTGGTGCCTGTCAGGAAGAAGGCAGTTGTGGGCTTCCGGGACCAGAGGACACTTCCCACATTACACAGGCCCGGTCTGTGGACCTTCCAAACCTCTGGGTGATTCCACCTGAAGAATTAACCCCTAGAAGCTCACGCAATGTACTCTAGCCTTTGTGGCTGGAGCGCCTTGAGGGCTGAAGCAAGGAGAAAAGGAGGGAGCCGGAGACCCCCACCCCCATTTTCCTGCTGACCCCTGCTGCTTTGGAGAGAGGCATTGAAACATGCCCTTGGCCACCGGCCCACTGAGAGACCCTCGCCTCTCTCTGCCAGTTACAGGGCTGAGCCTTTGCCAGTCAAAGCACATAGGCTATCATTCTCTTTGTGGGCTTCTGGCACACCTACAACCTACCTGGGCTTGTATTGAGGTAGCCTAGAGTCCATTTGTTTCACACCAGGAAAAGGTTGCTTAACACACGTAAGCCCAAGTCCCAGGGACGAGGAAGGAATAGCCAAGCCAAGGTGGATCCCTCATTTCAAGAAGGAAACAGGTGGACCAAGGTCTTTCTGAACATTGGTCATCGGCAACATTGTACAAGTGGGCATTCCTTGAAGCCTTGAAGCAGCATTTCATCTTTAGGCCAACCTTCACTGCTAACCCTTAACCCTTCATGCTCAACCCTCATTCCACTGAGCAGTCTGAATCTCTCTTGCGTTTAGCTCCTGGCTTAGGATGTAGGATAGCAACACCTTCTCCGGCTCTGTGCTCCTTTCCATCAGTTTCTCCATCTATTGAGTGAAGACTTTGAGATGAATTGTCCTCAAGAGGAGTTATCCCCTAAGACTTTGTCCCTTGCATTTTAAGGGGTGTGGTCTACAAGGGCTAGGAGGAGACCCCATTGGATAGGGTTTGCCTTATAGACATGGGAACCTGAGTTTAATTCCCAGAATATCCTATCTATCTATCTATCTATCTATCTATCTATCTATCTATCATCTATCTATCTATCTCTATTAGTCCAACTGTTGGATCTAAGTAAAGAATTTTCTTAGTGCTGTGGACAGTGGTTAATGCAGATACTCAATTGCTCCAAGTAAAAGTATCGGATCCCTGGGGCTCACTACCCAGCCAGCTTATTTTAACAAGCAAACTCTGGACTAGTGAGAGACCTGTAGCAAAATAAAAGTTTGCAGAACCTGAGAAGTCACACTCAAGAGTGTCCTCCAGCCTCTACATACATACATACATACATACACAAGTGCACACACACATATATGTATATACATATATATACACACATACACACAGATACACAGACCCATTATATACAGACACACATACACACATACATACCTACACTAGTGCACACACATATACATAGACGCACACAGATACACAGATACATAAACACATGTATACATAGACACACACAGATACCCAGACACAATATATAAACACACACACACACACACACACACAAGAAGTGGAGTCTGGGAACTTGGTTCAGTCTTTGGGATGCTGCCCTGGGAAGGGATTAGGAATTTCTCAGACCATGTCTAGTTCTGAAGAAAGCATGTTGCTATATATAACCAAGCTTAGATGCCTGGCCTCTTGTCCCCTCACGAGCGCTCCCCCTTTAGCTCATGCTCCCACCATGATGTCATTCACCTTCAGGTCAGGTAGCCAGGACACTCTTGCCAAAGCTGTCACCATGCTAACAAACCGCTTTTTCTTTGTGTTACCCGGGCTTTGGCTTTTAATCTTAACGCTGAGAAACGGATCATTACACAGCCTCCACTTTTCCGCTTCCAAACATGAGCCCTCTGCTGAACTGGCCATCCTTATGGTGGGGTTTCCGCTAAACGGGGAAAAGAGAGCCGGAGAGGTTAGCTCTTTCTCCGAAGAATCTCTCCCCTCACTATAGTGTCTGGCTGACTCTGTGTACCTAAGAGGCATGGCTACAACTGTTCCATTATATATAGCCTCTGCGAATTCCACCACAGAAACCTAACTCTGGCTTGATAGAGTCCAGGGATAATCTATTGCAGCTCACCAATCCCAACTAGTTGAGTAACACCGTTTCCCGTTCTTGTCCTTGAATTAGCCCTGTACACTCTCAGGCTCAGCTCCCATCCTGCTCACACTCTCTCTGTCTCTGTCTCTGTCTCTGTCTCTCTCTCTCTCTCATACTTCCCTCATGCTGCCTCAGATCCTCAAGAGTTGAATGAGGCAAGGTAACAGAGGGGCTTGACAACTTGAAGCCGACCCCCATTCTTTTCTGGGTCTCCTGAGTCTCAGGCTGTTCAGGGGTCTGCACCCCTGCCATCACCAAGTCTTGGCTGGTACCGAATCCATAGCCTGGTGGAGGCAGAGGCAATGGAGAGAACCACGCAGAGTAATGATTGCTGTCAGATAAAGAGAGACTGCCTGGCTCTGGGTCGGGATCCAGCACACCCACACAGCCAGGGCTTGTAGTTGGCATTCTCGCTGGGTCTCTGTAAAACCAACTGCAGCAGACGCTATGGAGGAGACAGAGAGAGAGAGAGAGAGAGAGAGAGAGAGAGAGAGAGAGAGAGAGAGAGAGAGAGAGAGAGAGAGAGGACTCCTCCAGGCCTCGCACAGTGCTGACTGTTCTGATCCTATGTTCTGACTCTGACGCCAACCAAACCCAGGTTCAGGAGAGGCCCTTGGGCGTATGCTGGGAGTGAGCTGGTTTCGTCCACCCGCAAACCATCTCCCCTGAGAGGCATTAGCACCTCCACACAGCACGCCTTTCGTACCCGCGTTGTCAGAAAACTGTGGTGCGAGGCTCCAAGCTCTTCCTCCGCGTTACTGATTCCGTTTCCGTCCTCGCGACAGGTACCATGACCGAGGCGACTTAGCGATAAGTCAGATTTGCGACTTCAGAGGGTTAAGAGCCCATCGTTGTGGGAGGGCACAGCAGCAAGCAGCAGTGAGTGAACTCTAAGCAGGGAGAGGCTGTGTGCTCTCAAACCCGCCCTCGATGATGATGTACCCCCCACCTCCAGCAAGGCTGCACCTCCTAAAGCCTCTTCAAACAGCACCCACTGGGGACCAAGTGTTCAGATGCCGGAGCTTATGGAGGGCATTTTTCATTTAAACCACCACACTTGTCAAACGGCAGGCACACTATTATACAAGCCAATCCAGCTGGACTATTTCCTGGGAACTGGAGTGATAAGACTGTCTGGCAAAGCCTAGACACTAGACACTAGAATAGGTACCCAAGGTCCCTCAGCTCAGTGCCCCGAGGCTTCCCTAACTCTCTTTCTTTGAAAGCCCTTGTTGAAACGTCCTGTTAGTCCCCTCGACTCATCCATGTCCTTCTCTTGTGACCCAGCATTGAATTCTATTGCATGGAACCCAAGTGTCCCCCCATGATGGGGAAGTGTCTCCATGCACTCTGCTTGTCTTGTGTCCGTGGGCAGGATGTGGCACTCTCCCTGAGAGGCTTTGCCTCTGAAAGGGGAAGCTGAGGGAGGGATACGCCGAGAAGTTTCCACGGCTTCGCCTGGTGCTGCGATTGCTTGTCCTGCACTATTTGGTAGTCCCCTTCCTTCTGTGGTTTGGGGATCAAACTGTTTCCTTTGTTGTCTTGTGAGCACGATCCAGGGCCAGGCATCTAAAGCATGAGGACAATGTCCACAGACGCTCCTCTTCCCACTCAGTCAGCCTGTCCTTCCCTGGGGACTCCCAGGAAGGAAGTCTCTTTAGGGTCTCAGTAGCGAATCAGTGTATGGTTTTTATCTCAAACCTTCAGTGTGATGCGAATCGTGTCAATCATCCTATGTGAGCCCAAGTCTCCCCTGATATCAGCTTAGGGACTTTTCAGAGGACATGTCTCAGGATCTCCTGGTTCCTCCTTCTTTTCTTTATTCTATTGTACTTTTTTTGTTGTGCATCGGAGGGTGTGAGTGCGTGTTCACATGTATGTGGAGGACGGAAGACAACAGTGGGTGCTATTCTTTGTGTACCATCTACTTATTCTAAGACAGGGTCTCTCACTGGCCTGGAGTTCACCTACTCTCCTCTCCGTCCCTTCCCAGGTCTGAGGCTAAAAACATGCGGCCCTGTGCTCCTCTAAGTGAGTGCTAGATGTCAGCTAGGTATTGGACCCAGGTTCCCACCTTCATGACTGAGCCACATTCTCTCTCTCTCTCTCTCTCTCTCTCTCTCTCTCTCTCTCTCTCTCTCTCTCTCTGTCTCTCTGTGTGTGTGTGTGTGTCTCTCTCTCTGTCTCTGTGTGTGTGTGTGTCCGTGTGTGTGTGTCCGTGTGTGTGTGTCTCTCTCTCTGTCTCTGTGTGTGTGTGTGTCTGTGTGTGTGTCCGTGTGTGTGTGTGTCCGTGTGTGTGTGTCTCTCTCTCTGTCTCTGTGTGTGTGTGTCTGTGTGTGTGTCCGTGTGTGTGTGTGTCTCTCTCTCTGTCTCTGTGTGTGTGTGTCGTGTGTGTGTGTCCGTGTGTGTGTGTCTCTCTCTGTCTCTGTGTGTGTGTGTGTCTGTGTGTGTGTCCGTGTGTGTGTCTCTCTCTCTGTCTCTGTGTGTGTGTGTGTCTGTGTGTGTGTCCGTGTGTGTGTGTGTCTCTCTCTGTCTCTGTGTGTGTGTGTGTCTGTGTGTGTGTGTCTGTGTGTGTGTGTGTCTGTGTGTGTGTCCGTGTGTGTGTGTCTCTCTCTCTGTCTCTGTGTGTGTGTCTGTGTGTGTGTGTCTGTGTGTGTGTGTGTCTGTGTGTGTGTGTCTGTGTGTGTGTGTCCGTGTGTGTGTGTCTCTCTCTGTCTCTGTGTGTGTGTGTCTGTGTGTGTGTCCGTGTGTGTGTGTGTGTCTCTCTCTCTGTCTCTGTGTGTGTGTGTGTCTGTGTGTGTGTCCGTGTGTGTGTGTCTCTCTCTCTGTCTCTGTGTGTGTGTGTGTCTGTGTGTGTGTCCGTGTGTGTGTCTCTCTCTCTGTCTCTGTGTGTGTGTGTGTCCGTGTGTGTGTGTGTCCGTGTGTGTGTGTGTCCGTGTGTGTGTGTCTCTCTCTCTGTCTCTGTGTGTGTGTGTGTCGTGTGTGTGTGTGTCCGTGTGTGTGTGTCTCTCTCTCTGTCTCTGTGTGTGTGTGTGTCTGTGTGTGTGTCCGTGTGTGTGTGTCTCTCTCTCTGTCTCTGTGTGTGTGTGTCCATGTGTGTGTGTCCGTGTGTGTGTGTCCGTGTGTGTGTGTCTCTCTCTCTGTCTCTGTGTGTGTGTGTGTCTGTGTGTGTGTCTGTGTGTGTCCGTGTGTGTGTGTCCGTGTGTGTGTGTCTCTCTCTCTCTGTCTCTGTGTGTGTGTGTGTCCGTGTGTGTGTGTCCGTGTGTGTGTGTCTCTCTCTCTGTCTCTGTGTGTGTGTGTGTCTGTGTGTGTGTGTCCGTGTGTGTGTGTGTCTCTCTCTGTCTCTGTGTGTGTGTGTGTCTGTGTGTGTGTCCGTGTGTGTGTGTCTCTCTCTCTATCTCTGTGTGTGTGTGTGTCCGTGTGTGTGTGTGTGTGTCCGTGTGTGTGTGTGTCTGTGTGTGTGTCTCTCTCTGTCTCTGTGTGTGTGTGTGTCCGTGTGTGTGTGTCTCTCTCTCTGTCTCTGTGTGTGTGTGTCTCTGTGTGTGTGTGTCTGTGTGTGTGTCCGTGTGTGTGTCTCTCTCTCTGTCTCTGTGTGTGTGTGTGTCTGTGTGTGTGTCCGTGTGTGTGTGTCTCTCTCTCTGTCTCTGTGTGTGTGTGTGTCTGTGTGTGTGTCTGTGTGTGTGTCCGTGTGTGTGTGTGTCCGTGTGTGTGTGTGCAGCTGGGTATAGACTCTAAGGCTTTGTGAATACCAGGCAAGAACTCTACCACTGAGCTACAGCCCCGGATCTAATGGGAGTTTTTACGGAACACTGGCAAAGCCACAGAGAAGCGAGGGGGAAGAGAGTACCTTTTCTTCTGAGATTTGGACTCTGAACGTCATAAAAGGGTTAAGCGTTGCCATTCTCTGCAACATCGGTGAGAAAAAAGTGTGTACTTTAATTTCTAATAAAAAAATCAAACAGGTATGAATAGCAATAAAATTGCTCAAAAATTGTTCAAATTGAAGGGAAACAATTGAAAATGGATTTGGAAATATAATGTTTAGCTAAGCAAGCTATAATGTTCTGTTATTTTAATCAGCATTGTAAAGTAATTTAAATGATGCAGGAAGAGACTTTTATACTTTAATATATAATCACTTTCTTCAATGCATTCATCAAAAGGTATTTCATGTTAATGATTCCGCAGCTGATGACAAGCACCAGCAATAATGGTCTCTTGCCTGCTCTGGGCTTCTGTTTGGAACTTTTCACTTTGACTCTTTTCCCTAATCTTCGTGACTAGTCTTAAAGGGAAGTTGCCATAATTTTGAAAAAAAATAGTGTTGGTAAATGTTTCAAAGATTTGACAGACTTTAAAAAGGAAACTGTGAAGACTCACCTCCATTGGGCGGGCAGATAGACAGATGGATTGTTGGACAGGTGGCTACATGTACATATGGATGGATGGATGGATATATGGGTGAGTGGATGGATGGATGGATGATAGGCAGGTATGTGAGTGGATGATGAATGGACAGGTAGACAGATGAATGGACAGGTGGACAGACAGATTTTTCCAGGATGGACAATGGTTGGATGGATAAGTGGATGGATAGATGGATGGATGGACGGATGGATATATGGGTGAGTGGATGGATGGATGATAGGAAAGTATGTAAGTGGATGATGGATGGACAGGTGGACAGATGAATGGACAGGTGGACAGATAGATCTTACCAGGATGGACAATGGTTGGATGGATAAGTGAATAGATGGATGGATGGATGGATGTGTGGATGGCTGGGTAGATAGATGGATACATGAATGGATGGATGGATGGATGGATGGATGGATTGATGGATGGAAGGATGGGTAGGTGGGTGGATGAATGAGTGAATCTAAAGATAGGGAAGTGGGCTTGTGGGTGAATAAACATGGTTAGATGACGTATCATTGGGTGGGCAGGTAGATAGAAGGATAGATGGATGAGTGGGTGGGTTGATGGGTGGATAGGTATGCGAGTGAAGGTGACGACAGAGAAGGGGATTGGTGGGTGAAGAAACGTAGTTAGACGACAGATCAGTGAAGGAGTGGGTGGGTGGACTGATGGATGAATCCTCTTCACCGTCGACTTGATTGGATTTGGAGACACCTAGGAATTTGGTGTCGCATACTGAGTATGTCTATGATGGTGGTTTCGGAAAGGATTAATTGGGGGTGACCTACCCTAAATGTTGAAAATATGGGTGCTGTGATCCCGCAGATGGAGGGCCTGTGTGGGAAAAAGCGAGCCAAGGAGAAAGCCAGAACCTCTCTGTCTCTGCATCCAGTCCACCTGGAAGTGAGGAGCAGTCTGTGCTGCAAGTGACTCCTGCCATCATGAGTCTCTGCCCAGGCGCACAGACTGAGCCCTCCGAGATTGCGAGTCAAATAAATCCTCCCTCACTTAAGTTGTTTCCATCAGGTAAAGAAGGTAATATAGGAATCTGGGCATTTGCCAATCGGCTTTATCCTGAAATGCCAAAACGCTGTACCAGAACAGACATCATCTGAGTGATCCAACTGCCTCCCAGCCCTGAAATACACTGGAGGTCTCATTCTGCAGCCATTTTGTCTGTGTTCCATGAACGCCTAAGGAAATGTAAAACATTGCATGAATAGAGACCAAAGCAATATCCCCACTTGTTTCTGAGTTGCCATGAGGCGTTACTGAGTGGCTATTTCAGAAGTGCTTCCTTCTTCTTTCTTTGGTACTGTGTGTAAAACCTACAGGCTGTCCTGAGATAAGGAAATAATCTGCCATGGAGCCCAGTCCCGGAATGTTGTTTCTGAATAATTACTGCAGCTTGATCACTGTCATATCTTCACACTCAAAAGAGAAGGCAATATAGTAAAGTTGAAGGATGTGCTGCTCCTGACAGAACAGTGATGATGCATCCCCAAGATTATGAGAGCCTGACTTACCCTTGCTAGATTTTCTGACCCATGCGAGCAAAACATTGTTAGTACCTCTTTGTTCTATTGCTGCCTGTGTTAGTATTTGTATAATTGTAAAGTCCATCAATTCATCTATCCATCAGTCCACCCAACCACCTGTCTGTCCATCCATCCATCCATCCATCCATCCATCCATCCATCCATCCATCCATCTCCTTGCCTATCCTTCCCGCTATGTGTCATTGGTCTATCCAATCACCTGTCTATCCACCCATATTTCCATCCATGTGCCTTTCAGTTCATGCAAACCACCATGCACCCATGCAGCAATCAATCCATGAATCTACTCGCCTATCCATCTTTCCATCCACTTATCTATCTATGTCATCCATCCATCAGCCAACCCATCCATCTATCCATCTACCTATTTGTTAATCCATCCATGCATGTATATTGTCAGAGCCTAACCAAGGACAGAACATAGTCCTTGATGTATCTTTAAAGACCCCTTGGACATGATTTTCAAACGCACGAAGTTTCCAATGCCATGGACTAGAAGTGTGTCTGGAGAAGACAGCATGCATCCTCTGCTCTCTTTCTTTGTGCTCAGGAACCACAGGAAAGTTGGTGGTCTAGTGAGAGTGAGCAGGACAGGGATGTCCTTCTGGGCTGGGTCTGCTTGAGATGGAGGGCCCGACTATTGTCCTTGTCTTTGGGTTTGGCAACGAGACACTGAAAGGAACTGCAGTCCCCAGGTTGATTGGACCCTTAGCTTCTTGCTGATTCTGACTGAGGCCCCATCTCACATTCCAGGGGACTCAGACCAGCATGCCAGTGACCTTCAGGAAAAGGGAGACATCAAGCAAAGGGGATGAGGGCGACCTGGAGACAACTCAGAGACACAACCATCTGTGAGCAGGAACGCGACAGGGAAAGAAACTCCCATGCAGGCTCAGTCCCTAAGATGCTCTGAGCCGAGGCTTTCACATATGTAAATGATCAATCATTACAATCCAGGCATCCTGGCTCTTTGTGAGAGATACACAGGGAACAAGTACACTTAGCCCAAAGTGCGGTGAACAGTGGCTGCTATTCACCGTGAAAGGACAATTGTGTCCAGAGACAATGAGGACAGCATGCTCAGGAAAAGGCTCTTGGCTGCCCACCTCCTAGTCCTCAACAGGAAGTGGCCACAGGGACTAAGAGGATGGCAGCCTTGTTGAACGCAGAGGCTCCCAACTCTGCCTTCAGAGCATTCTTCTTCAGTGCTCCATTAGGAAAGAATCCAAAATGCAAGGCTCCTTCCAAAGCCCATGTGAGCTCTGTCTACTGCATTCTGTGTCCTGTGGTGAGGGAAGGCTTCTGTCTTGCCCTGGAAGAGAGTGTGACACTGGAGACAGAAGACACAGAGTGCCTTGTGTACCCCAGCAACTCATGTGGTTCTACTCTTGAAACCTGCGGGAGATACTCCAGGATAGAGGCACGGGCAGTCTGGAAGCTAGCAAAAGCGCTCCTCCGAACTCGGGGTACTATAGGGCAAGCTGCAGCAGGGAAGACTTCATATCCTCCTTAGTGACAACCCCCAATATTAGGGCAAAGAAGCCAAGTGATGCCTCACCATGTTGCATAAGTACAGACATGCTTGCAGGAGTGAGGTCTGCAGTGTAGAGGGAGGCAGTTGCCTTTTGCAATTTACACAGTTTAAACTACCCTCTCCCTCGCCCGTCCCCCCACCCCACCCCACCCTGAAAACGCTAGGGATGGATGGAGAAGAGGAAGGGACAGCAGAGGAAATCAAGAGCTTAGTGGAAGGCAGCCAGAGGAAAAGGAAATAAGTAAGTGGGGGAGGGAAGAAGAGGCTAGGGAAGAGAGAGGGGGAAGAGTGTCAAAGATACACAAGAAGGAGAGAGTGAGGAAGAAGGAAGGAGAGACAGGAGGGATGGGGAGGAGAGGAAGATAGAAGGAGGAAGGACAGGAGGGATGGGGATGAGAGGAAGAGAGAAGGGAGGAGAGACAGGAGGGATGGAGGGAGCATGGGAAGGGGGAAGGAGGAAGCCTAAAGAGGATGGAGGAGAGAAGGGAGGGAGGGAGAGAAGGAGAGAGAGAAGGAGGTGGAAAGGAAAGAGAAAGGAATGGAAGGAACAAGGGAGGAAGCAGGGACAGATAAAGGGATGGAGGGAAGGACAGGAAGGTAAAGGGGGAAGGATGAAGAGAGGAAGCAAAGAGGGGAGGAAGGAAGGGAAGGGAAAGGGAGAAGAGGGGAGGGGAAGGGTGGGGAAGGAGAAGGGAGGGGAGGAAGGAAGGAAGGAAAGAAGGAAGAAGGAAGGAAGGAAGAAAGGAAGGAAGGAAGGGAAGGGAGAAAGACTTTGAAAAGACTTTTCTCCTGGCAATTTCCACTTCGTAGTGGTTGCATTCTTATTGGATATTCTTTTCTGTCTTTTCTTGCCCCTGCCTCGTGGTTTCCAAAACTGAGATGTATCCAAGTCAGACACTCTTTGACCCACCGTGCTGAGCCTGTTTGCAAACCTTTCTTCAGTTCTCTTACTTAGTACAGTGGTCCCCGACCTCCCTGATGGTAGTTTAATACAGTTCTTCGTGTTGTGACTCCCAACCACACAATTATTTCTTGGCTACTTCATAACTGATTTTGATGCTGTCATAAATCATAATGCAAATATCTGACGTGCAGGGTATTTTATATGTTTCCCCCTCCCCCCCAAAGGGTTCACGACCCGCAGGTTGCAAACCTCTATCAGGATTTGCTGCCTAGCCTTTCTTCTCCAGTCTTCCACAGAGTTCCTGCCTCCCGGGAGTGGTCAGCGCTTACCGATACATAGTATCTCTCCCTACATCTTGCTGTGCCTACCTGCTCTTGCAGACTGTCTGCTTTCTTTCCTGTCCCAGTCGTGGTGCCCAGGACATCACACACGTGGATTCCCACCATGTGTAAGACCATCAAGCGAGACCAGGCCTATGGAACACAGCCTCAATGGAGGGAAGCGGAAATGGCTCTTGACATTCACAAGGGTCACGTCCCTAGATGAGCTAAGTAGTGAGGGGACTCTCTTTGGCAGTGTTTCTGAAGTCCTGCCTGAGTTACAAGTGCACAGGCTTAACTCTTGAGTGGTATAGCTGCCAAGACCGTACAGCTGCTTTTGATCCCCCACGTGTTTCCGTAGTCGCTACAAAAAACGTACTGGTTTTCCAAGCTGGACTGTGGTTGCCCTCTTGTCTGGGACGAACAAATGTTTCTTTGTATTTCCTAAGAAAAGGTCCTGCCTGCAATTCATGTGCAACAGTTACTTTCGGCTAACTTGACATAGACTGCAGTCATACAGAAGGAGGGAACCTCAACTGAAGCATTGCCTCCATCAGATTGACCTGTGGGCTTGTGGGCAGGGGCTGCCTTGACTGTTGATTGATGGGAAAGTGCCCAGCCCTCTGTGGGTGGTGCCACCCCTAGGCGGGTGATCCTGAGCCATGCAAGCAGTAATAAAACCATAGGGAGCCGGCCAGCAAGCAGAGTTCCTCCATGGTCTCTGTTCAAGTGAGTCCCTGCCCTGACTTCTGTCAGAAGCAGAGAGCAACCGAGAATTGTAAGGCGAAATAAGCCCCTTTCTCCCTGTGTTGCTGTTGGTTGGTGTTTTATCACAGCAACAGGAATGCAAACTAGGACACCACATTCCCTGGAATGTCTGCTTGGTTCGTTCTTCGGCGAAGCTGAGGCAAACCCTGCCAAGGGGTTCCAAAGCTTTAGACATGAAAAATCTTCCTGCTCAGCCCCAAACTCTAGGACCTGTTAGTAAATTTCTTGGATCCCTTTACTGTGCTGCTCCTCCATCTTTTCGATCCGTGGCTTTTAAGTTCCTGCCATTTCAGATTTTATTCTGATTTTCAGACCCAGTAAAGGAGCAAGGTATAACCACTGCAAGGAAAACATTTGAAATACAAAGGGACTCTTTAAAACTATTAAGGATGGGAAAATAATGTTGGCAGAGAGTGTAAGATATATATCATGGCCCTGTTATACCAGATGCATAAATTTTAAATAAAAAGTGATAGTTTGAAAAGGCCATTTTATAATAACACAATGATCATTTATGAAGAAAGGCAGGAATAATGAAGGTATGTGGGTGCAATAAAGAAGTTTACAGTTGCAGAAAGAAAACATAAGCAGAAGGAGAAATAGATAAATCTAGAATTGGAGTCAGAGAGTTGGACAGCTTGCTTTCAGTCATAGAGAAAGGAGAAACCAAAACACAATTTGAAGAGTGTTATCAATCATGTGATCTAGTGGGTATTTATAAAATATTATCCTGAACTATTTTGTAATATACAACATCTTTTCAGAGGACACGGAGGAATCACTAGCATATAACTTACTCGGGAGCATAAAAGAAATTTACAAACTTTGAAAGTTAAAGTCACTGCGTGTGGACAGCAGGTATGTAACTAAGTATTTACAGCAGGTATGGCTAAGTATTTACAGTACAAAATTGGTCACATAGAAATGTAGAATAATGCTACAATTTGTTGGACATAAGTGAATTTAGCAAGGTTATAAGAAGTAAAACTATGCCTGGAAACAATTTGTCTATATTAGAGAGGGACAAATGGAAAATGGAACTTCAAAGCAATAGCATGTAAAATTAAGAAAAAATAATTGTGTGAGAGTTATACTGAAAATGTAACAAAGGCACCCATGGAAATTAAAGGAGATCCAAGCAAATGGGGAGGTGAACTAGGCTCATGGATTAGAAAATGCACTATTTTCCAGGTGTCTTACTTCTGTGCACTGGCTCAATGCTATGCAAATCAGAGTTTCAGCAGGCTGTTTTTGATTGATAAGCAGATTCTTAAGTGTAAAAAATAAAAGGATTTAGAACAATTAAAATAATATTAAATGAGAACATTGTGAGGTGACCTACCTATCCCATTTAAAGACTGTCCCTAAACCTGCAGTACTCAAAAGGGTGTGTGTGTGTGTGTGTGTGTGTGTGTGTGTGTGTGTGTGTGTGTGTACAAATTAAATAAGTGGTTCGTATGAACTGAAAACCAGATGCAGTCACTAAGTTGAGGTTTGTCAACAAACTGTGAGGCAATTTAATGAGAAAAGGGCATGCTTTCAGCAGCTTGCATTAAAACGTACATTTAAAAAATGTGTTCTTTGGAGCTGGAGAGATGGCTCACCAGCTAGGAGCACTGGCTGTTCTTCCAGAGGACACAGGTTCGATTCCCAGCACCTACATGACAGCTCACAACCTCCAGCTCCAGGGATTCTGATGCTCTACTCTGGCCTCTACGGGCAACTGATTTCTTGTGCACATACTCCACCATAAACACTCGCATATACACGTAATTAAAAAGCCAACAAATATTTCTAAAAATGTGTTAGCACATAAGCTACCTGACAGAATGCACATAAATTAATTTGTGTCTTGGATCTTGCTATAGATTTAACTATAAGAGCTTGAACTATAGTAATCTTATAAAGGAACAAAAGAAAACCTACCCTTGACCATTGGGTAGTGAAATGTGAGATATGACATATAAACACACACCAGAGGCTGGAAAGATGGCTCAGAGGTGAAGAGTGTGTACTGTTCTTCCAGCGGACCCGAGTTTGGCTCCCAGCCTTGGGCAGCTGGTAATTACCTGTAACTTCAGCTCCAGAGGATGTAACACCTGTGTTCTCGGTGTGTATCCCACTTACATGCACAGGCACAAACACATACGGTTAGAATAGTCAAAAGAAATATTTAAAGATACAAACCAACAGAAACTAGATCCACATTAAAAGCTCCTCTTCATAAAATGAAATTCTCAGCGATGAGCTGGTTAATGGAATATTATTCGGCAATGCAAAAGACTGAAGTGTGTATACACACAGCAGACTGCACAAGTCTTAGAGCTGCTCGGAGAACTAATATCACAGGATATTATATCATTTATATGATATTCCCTTGATGAAAGTGATGACTCCATCCACTTCAGTGAAGACATTGTTCTGGTCATGACCGATTGCATACAGCCTCTGGTATTAAATACCAAGCTTTCTTTTTCATGGGTCCATTGGCAGAAACTGAGCCAGGTCCTGAGACAGGACTTTTGTGAATTAATAGTGCAGTAAGCAAAGGAAGACATCTCTCTTGCATAAGAAGTTCATTTCCTATATTATGCTGTGCACAAAAGATATGTGCAAATGTGTGTGAGTTTCAAATGATGATTTTGTCAGGGTTAAATGACACTGATGTTGCGTGGGAGTGAGTGAGTTTCTTTGTGTGAAGATATTATTCTACTTTGGTTATAGTGGTGGCCCTGTGAATTGCTTTGTGCTACCGGAGAACCAAAGGAAGTTAGTTAATACTAAATAAAACATGGAGTTAAAAGCACTGGGCTCTCCTGCACAAGACCCAGGTTTGGTTCATAGAACCAACATGGAAGCTGATAACCACCTGTAATTCCAGTTACACGGATTATCTGGCGCCCTCTTCTGGACTCTGTTGGTGCTGCATGCATGCAGTGTCCATACACACATGCAGGTTCACAGAACTTCAAATAAAGTAGAAACAAATCCTCTTAAACATTGATTCATAATAAGCGCTGGATAGAAAAAAATTACTTAGAATCACATATTATGGAAAACCTGGTCTAAAGATAATGAGTGTCCCAAGAAGACAACTCATTTGGGAATTGAGCAGTGCACCACGGAAGAGGAGGTTGGGATTTTAAGAATTAATTTTGCAGTTTTTGCACAGAAAATGAGCTCCGTTATGGTATTTTCATGCATGTATTGTATTGTACTTTGTGTTCATGTCCTCCCTTATGTCCCTTTGTCCACACCTTCCTGAGAACTCATCCCCTCCCCTAGATAATCTCACTATGCTTAATTGTCACAGAGGAAAGGGGATAAGAAGGAAGGAAGGAAGGAAGGAAGGGGAAGCAGGAAGGAGGGGAGGAAGGAAGAAGAGGAGAGGAGAAAGGAAGGAAGGACGAAGGGAAGGAGAAATGAGGAGGAGGAGGAGGAGGAGGGAGGGAAGGAAGGAGAAGGGAAGGAGAGAAGAAGAAAGGAAGGAGGAAAGGAGGAAGGAAGGAGAAGGGAAGAAGAGAGGAAGAAAGGAAGGAAAGAAGGAAGGAAGGAGGAAAGAAGGAAGGAAGGACGGATAAAGGAAGGAAGGTGGAGAGTTAAATCTAGACTCTGCCAAAAGGAAGACGTCCGAAATCCACCTGAGAATGTGATCCATGTCTGTGAGTACCAGGAGGGTGGGAAGGGAAAGGAATCTGGAGAGCCGTGTGTTCCCACTACAATGCTTATAGCTAACAAGACTGATGCCATCTGTGGACTGAGCGAATGGCAGCCCTTACACTCCTGGACAAGCACAAATAGATGCAACCATTTATGCACAAGTCTTTCCAAGGTAGGCGTTTTGGTTTCTTCTCAGTGGACTTGCCAACGCTAAGGGAAAATTGTGGTTCATTCTATGCAACGTTGCCAAGGTGCTTTCCAAAATGGTGCCACTAAATCTAGAAGCAACATTAGCTGGGCTTGGGGGTCAGTGTCTACACTTCTAGCACCAGAAAGACAGAAGCAAGGGGAGCCCCGGAACTTGGCGCCAGCCTGGGCTACATAATGAAAGTCTATCTTTAAAAAAAAAACCCGAACACTCAACAAACTAATGCTTGCTCAATTTGAACATTAGGCATTGCCTAACTCTATCGCCTGCCCTGGTCTTGAACTTGGGGCCCTCTTGCCTCAGCCTCTTGAGGGCTGGGATCACAGGCTTGTGATGACACACTGGGCTCTTTTTTTCAAGTTTTTTCAAGTTTTACCTTTGAACTCCAGGGGCTGGGGGGAGGTAACCCCATGTCAGGAGAATACAGCCTGAGGTTTACCATAGGCTGAGCACAGAGGATCTCAGTGAGCAGCCTTCCTTTGTGGGAAAAAAAATATTAAAAAGCCACAGCATCTTACCTTTCTCCTCGTCCAACCTTTCGTTTAAATTTTTTGAAAATGTCATTTTTTTTTAACGTTGGGTTGGTCATTTTGGGCACACAGGCCGACTTCTTTAGGGGACTGTGATAAACAGGGGTGAGACCTTCCACTTCATTTACCAATCGCTCCGTCTTAAATACCTGTAACGGTACCTGGAAATCAACAAAGCTCCATGCGACGCCCTTCCTAGTACCATCAAAGACCGTCTTACCCACTGGAATTTAGGGAAGGGTGCAGTTTAGTTAGCAAAATATCAGAACTTTCCACCCATCATTCCCACTGTGAAAACACAAGCACGTGCATCGGCCGACGATAAAAATAAACCGTGGAGGCGGGGGATGGTTAGCAAAAGAAGGGTCTGGACAAGAAGGAGGCTGAAGTCCCAGGATCGCCAGAGAGCAAGCCTCGGAGGTTTTACAGGCCTCCTCAACTGCCCAGTCTTCCTTCCCGCTTGGAAATACTCGGAGCACCCACGTGCACACAGGATTGAATGCATTGGTACATACATGCATGCATGTCCACACACTGAATGCAAAGAGTCAACTTTTAGGTCAAAGGGTGCTGCATCATATATATTTCTATTTCAGCTCACTGTTTTTTGTCACCTGCAGGGCTGCAGCTGTGGATTTCAGTAAAGTTGCAGAGTGCCTTCTAACAAATTGTTTTTTAAAAAGAAATCAGTTGAAGGATGGTGGAAACAATGGGCACAAATAAGTGATTTTTTAAACTTTTTTGGCTCTCAGCTTTAACGCTAGCTACCACTGCCCTTTTCCATATTCATAAAGTACACACAGAGCTAATTTTGAATGGTGGCCTTTACGACTGTGTCACCGCCACAGCGTCATGTTCTGAAGGCGTAATTAAAGATTTACCTAGATTTATGAGGCTTTATTATCATCAATAGGGTTAGGGAATGCCAGGGAGACACATTGTTGGGAGATTTTAGTCAGCAGTTTTGGGAGCAATGAGAGTCCTGATATTAACTTTAGTGCTGAGGGGGAAAATGACTGTTCAGGATGAGTATGACTCTTTATTCGGAGGGAGCGTTGAAGGCACCTCTGTCAAACTCTTCCCTGCCTCCCCGCTTCTCCTGATTGGGAGCAGGAGGAGGAAGGGGCCACATGACTTGCTCATGACCACGAGAGTGATGACGGAGGTGTCAGACCCCCCTCAGTAGGCACGGTGACCTATTACTCCCTTCAGGAAGCCTGGGCTGGGCCAGCATGGCTTTAAAACAGCATGCAGTGACTTCCCGTGGGCTCTCCTTCAGCCCTCTGGAAAGCAGGAGTTAGATTGGCCCCTCATCACCCACTGACTTGTCAGAGGAAATCCCTAGTATGTCAGAGGAAATCCCTAGTATACCTGTGCCCCCCCCACGATGCCCCTGCAGTCCTCACATGGACCCTCCTGCTTCTGAGCCGGTGACCCTGTGGTGTCAACAGCAACAGGCTTTCTTTCTCAGCTGTGTAGTTGTTCATTTTCTTCTCCTCGGTTCAAGCTGCAATCACACAGTCATAACAAGACAAGTTGCGGTGTTGCCTCTCGTGTGTTTCTTGAAAGTAAATGAGCAGGCTGGGGCCTGTAGCTCGGCACCCTCTCTTTAGACTGGGCAAGGGAAAGGCATGTGTTGATTAGCTGTCATTATGACAAGAGCTACCGTTAGATCCTGTAGTGGAAATTTTCATTTTCTACTGGCCCCTTTCAGACAGCATGTCCTTCTGAGTTTCTACCTTGACTACTCAGGGCTTTTGAGGATCAGTGAGATGAGGATGACACTGAGAATTGTGATAGGTCGGTAGGAAGACAGAAAGATGGTGATTGACAGATGGATAGATGATAGATAGATAGATAGATAGATATGTATATCCAGATGGACAGATAGTAAAATAGGTGATATATAAAAAGATGATATGGTAGATATATCCTGGACAGATGGACAGATAGCAGATAGATGATGGATAAAGAGATAGGTGATTGATAGATGTCCGATAAAATAAATGGTCGACAATAGACTGATGATAAGTGATAGACTGTTGATTCCACAAATAGATAACACATACATAGACAACAGATAGAGAATAGATTGGTAATAGACCAGATAGACACATTGAAGCAAAGGTGGCAGATGAAAACACATAGAGAGAGACATGATAAGCAACAGATGTCAGAAGACAGAAGTAGATATGTTCATATACTAAATGCTAGAAAATACAGTAGATAAATAAGCATAAATGATAAACAGTCTATGACAGATATAGAAGATAGAGTTGACTGATGGAATGATAGATGAAAATGTACACATACACGAACCAATGATATAAAAGGATAGATAGTGGTAGATATGCAGAAGCATGTTAAAAATAGGAGACAGATGATGGATGGATAGATAGAAGATAAATGAATAGACGGGTAGGTAAACAGATGATAGATAGATAGATAGATAGATAGATAGATAGATAGATAGATAGATGGATGGATAGATGGATAGATGGATGGATGGATCCATGGATGCACTGATGGATGGGTGATAGACAGACAGATAGGTAAGTAGGTAGAGGCAGACTCAACTATCTTCTTCTATCTAGCTTCTCAGATGGTAGAGGCTGCCTAGTTCAAGGTCTCCAGGGCAGACTGACAGGCTGGAGGCTCGGGTGAGAACTACTGGAAGAACAGGAGAAGCTTGTGTAGTCCTTGAGGCCTTCAGCAGACTGGATGAGGCCAATCCATGCTCTACGGAGCTCTCAACTGGATGCTGGGTCTGCTGACTTAAATGCTACTCTCATCTAAATCAATGCCATCTTGGCAATAAACCAGTTGTGTTTGAACAAACACTTGGGCCCCAGAAATGGGGACTATCATCCTATGCACTTGGCAGCCCATGAGTTTTACCCCACTCACCCTCTATGAATTAGATTCTTATTCTTATGTTTTCTTTATTTAAAAAAATAAGCAATCAACCATCACTGTCCCTGACACCTTCCACTCTGATGTAGTTTGGGTTAAAACAATAAAGAGTTCAATCTAGGAATTGAGGCCACTGTGTAGGGAAAGTGTCGGAGAAGAGGGTGTCAAGGAGGTGGGGGTTGGCATGGTGTAAAAACCCCTGATGATGCCTTTGCTCTGAAGAGTCCACTTGGCTTGGCTTCCCCATTGGAGGGCATAATGTGCCTAAGTGGGGTAGAAGCTCAGTTTCTCAAACCCTTCTGAGGCACAAGACTTTCTCCCAATGGCTGGGGAGCTTGTGTGTCCTGTAACTCAGAATGTGTTACCTGCACATTCACAAGAAGAAGGGTTGAGGCAGCATAGCGTGCCTCCTCAAGGCAGCCTTGTGCAGAATCAGGATGAGCTTGGCCATCCTGGTCCTCTGGGAGCCCATGCTCCCTGGAATGACTGACTGCCCTCTGGACTTGAACTCCGTTCATGCCCTGAACTATGCATGCTGGCTGATTATCTCGCATCTGTAGAGAAACAGCATGAGAGCATGTTTATCCTGCCTGAACTCCACAAGGCAGTTATAGCTCAGGGCAGACATCGCTGCACAGAGAGACTGACAGTACTCACTCTGGAGATAAAACCAATCTCTAAGCCGCACACTGTAGCTCTTCAGTGGCCTCTAACCCATAATGCAGGCACATAGTACGCAGGGGTCCTGACTGGCACCAAATCTGACTACAACCGGAGCATGGCAAGGGACGGGACCCTGGTGGCCGCGGCCAGCCCTCCATCTCTGTGACGGTTCATCTTCATCATCAACTTGACTAGGTTTATTATGTATGAGCATGTCTGTAAGGGTGTTTCCAATAAGTCTGACTGAACACAAAGGAGAAGGTGAGTATTCCTCTCTCTCTGCTTCCCGACTGCAGCTCATATGCTGCCTCCTAGACTGGTGAGCGAGCTGTAAACAGTTCTCTTCCACGGTCTCTGCCTCCGTTCCTGTGTCCAGGTTCCTGCCTGGAGCTCTTGCCTGACTCCCCTCAGGGATGGATTTTGACCAGTAAGACAAACAAACCCTCTCCTCTCCCAAGTCAGCCTTAGACATTGTCTTACCACAGCAACGGAGAACCAGACTAGGAATGCCCACTGAGGTGGACTAGACCCCTCTTAAACTGTAAGCCAAAAACAACCCTTCTTCTCTCAAACTGATTCTGTCACGGCGACTAGAACAGGGGTGAATTCAGTCTTTTTGGCTTCCCTTTGGTGTCTGGCAGATGGGTGTCTCCTTTGCCTGTGTAAGACAGATCCTTCTCTCTGCCAATTGGTCAGCTTGCAGCGTCCGCAATGAACTGACCATTTTTTTTTTCAGTTGAAATAGCTTCAAGCCGCCTGTACTGGCTTGGCTGAGCTTCTCATAGAGTGCCGTGTTTGTTAATGAGATACTGTTTTCCAGGGCGTGGCGCTTTGGGAGGTGACAGAAACTAGGGAGTGGGGTCTAATGGCAAGAAGTTAGATCTCTGGAGGTGTGCCCTTAAAGGGGATAATGGGACTCTGGTCTCTTGCTCTGTCTTTAGGGTTTTTGGTTTTGTAGACAGGAACACTCTACACTTTGAGGTCCAGGCTACCTCAAAAGTGCAATCAGTGTCCCTCAGTTTCCCAAGCAGTTGCATTATAGGAGCATGCTACCACACCAGGAACTCTCTTTTCTTTTTGCTTTATGGTCACCGTGAAGCGGGCTGCTTCCTCTACCTGCTCCAAGTATGATGCCCTGCCTCACCAGAAGCTCACAAGAAAATGTCTCAGCTGTGCAAAGTAAACCTTTCTCCTCTTTAAGGTTATTGAGAACCGGATACTTGTTACAATAAGGAAAATCATACCAGTACTCCACTGTAAGAGTTTTCTGGCCTGAGCCAGACCTGTTTGCACAGATATAGAATCCCAGATAGCTACTCAGGATCCCGTGTTCAAAAGCCAGCCTAGGAAACTTAGGGAGAACATGTCCCAAAACTTTAATTTTGAGAAGGGCTGTGGAAGTAGAAGATCCATGGCTGAATATTCATCACGAATATCCGAGGCCCAGGGTCCATTTACTGGGATGGTCCATCTGCATAGCTTCCCCCTATTCTCTTCCTCTTTGTGTGGCACTATGGATCTGTGGGTCTGCCAACAGGACACAAAGTTCTGGCAGGAGCCCTTTGCTTCAGACAACACTCAGCATGGTGCTTCGCTGGGACCCAGATCTACCTCTCCGAAACCCAAACCAGTCTCTCCCTCCCCTTCCTCTCTCCCTCCCTCTATCCTTCCCCATCCCCTCCTATTCCATCTGATGTAGTCACTTTAGCAATATTTTTTTAAAGGCAAAGTGCCAAGCCGGGAAGAAATATCCTCCCCGCTAGAGAGCCCAAATGACCTAATGGGGTGATATTACTGGACCCTACGGCCCACAGCCCACCTTTCTCCCTCTGCTGACGGTCATACCAACCTGCCCCTTGCATGGTAAGGTGAGGGCCTTGATGCCGATGTCACAATGAACTGGGTAGGATTCTTTCTTGTATCTCTCTAAACCATACATTCCTGGTCTTAAAAAGGACCATCATTGTACTGTTTTGTTTGTTTGGTTTGGTTTTTAAGAAAGCATCTCACTATGTAACCCTGTTGACCTGGGATTCCCTCTGTAGATTAAGCTGGCCCCCACAGGTTTCTTCCCTTCCCTGGCTCCATCCTATGGCCACACGCTAGACTTTGTTTGTTTGTTTCCGAGACAGGGTTTCTCTGTAGCTTTGGAGCTTATCCTGACACTTGCTCTGTAGACCAAGCTGGCCTTCAAACTCAAAGACATCCACCTGCCTCTGCCTCCCAAGTGCTGAGATTAAAGGCACGTGCCACCAACGCCTGACTGGTGCTTGAGGTTTTTTAAAAGCTGGTAAGTGGCTCTTAACTTCCCCTACTGGGCAGGTTAAATCTTAGTCACAATGTGAAGACCTGTAGTTCTTATGGTGTTATCCCCCAGCCATCCCTGCAAAGAGCTCTGGAGAAGAATGACTCGGGATTCCGGGATTCTACACAATGCCCTGTCAGAAGGTCACTTGGGACACTTCGAGGACAGAGAAATTCGCTGCAGTTGATGAGGTGACACGCCTCTTCCTAGCAGGTTGGGATAGAGTGTGCAGAATCACTCTCTAGCCCCAACATGATCCTCCCCACAGGGGGATGGCCAGATAGCTGCCATAGCCAAACAGTGGGGGGGGGGGGGGGACGGCTCAACCACAGTTCTCACCAAAGGGACGGGAAGTCTGTCAAGGCATCCAACTCCTGCTTTCCAGTATGTCTCTCACGTCAGAGAGAGGGAACATCTGCGGTGGGCCAACGGTATGTCTTAGCAACGTTCTTTCTTGGGGGGGGGGGGGGCGGAATTAGCATTTGGTGGGAAGACAGGTTGGTGTTGCTGCGTTGTCACTTAGTAATACAGCAGCTCTGAGGTGATTCACACCCCTGAGTTATGTTGGGGCTGTGTGGAGACCCAGCACAGGCAGCCTCAGTGCTTACTTCAGAGTCAGGGCTTGGAAATTTCTGGAAACGAAATCACTACGAAAAGCTTGGATGTTTTTCAGCCCATGTTTAGACGTGAGGAAATGTGCACCAGAGGAAAGAGAAATGTCACCGTGCTACTGTGTTGGCCCTTCACCAACACTAGCTAAATGTGTGTGATGAGGCAGACTCTGAGAAGAGTGGGCATGAGGCCTGGCCCTTGCTATCTAGGACAGCATATTATCCATCCATCTGTCCGTGTGTCTGTGCCCGTGTCCATGAGTCCACGCATCTAGGTGTCTGTCTGTCCATCTTCCCATCCACTTATCCATCCATCCATCCATCCATCCATCCATCCATCCATCCATCCATTTACCCACTCATTCATCTGCCCATGTATCTATGCATGCATGCATTCATGCGTCCATGTGTCCATCCATCCATTCATCCATCCATTCATTTACCCACTCATTCATCAGCCCATGTATGTATGCATGCATCCATGAGTCCATGTGTCCATCCATCCATTTACCCACTCATTCATCAGCCCATGTATGTATGCATGCATGCATCCCTGTGTCCATGTGTCTACTCATTCATCCATTTATTTTTTCCTTGCATCCATGTGTCCATACATCACCCATCCAGCCACTTGTCCATTGATTCATTGGTTCATAAGTCCACGTATTCATATATGTATCCATTCATGTGTTCATTCATTTATCCATCCTTCCATCCATCCACCCACCCATCCACCCATCCATCCATCCATCCATCCATCCATCCATCCATCCATTTCTGCTAGACACTGCCAATCCCTGGGTTACAACAACCATCAAAGGTCAAATTCACCTAGAGGTATTTATTTTCAGGGTGATGGTAAAGCTAAACAAACATGAAACACATATAAACAGGGAACAGGTGCATTGCTGTACTGTGCCTTTCAGGAAATCCCAGAAAGTGGGCCGCAGTTCTGCACCTGATCCAAGTGTAGATCTGTCTGTCTGTCTGTCTGTCTGTTTCTCTCTCTCTCTCTGTGTTTGTTCGCGCATGTGGGCGTGTGTGTGTGTGTGTGTGTGTGTGTCTATTTTGAGACAGAGTCTCCCTCTGTAACCCAGGTTAGCCTGAAACTCACGATAATCCCAGGCTGGCTGGAACTCACTATGTATTATTGCATAGCCCAGGCCACTCTTATATTCCCCATCCCCCCCAAATGTTAGGATTGTGGAAGCACGCCACCGCGCACAACTTACAGAGGCGGAAACTTCGGTGGCTAAAAGAAAAAAAGAGAGAACGTGTCAGCCCCCAAAGTTATATTTGTTCCCCAACACCCAGAACCTGTGAATACTGCCTTACATGGCAGTAAGAATAATTTCACACTTGTATGGGAAAATCCAATTCAAGAATCTCAAGAGCAGTTTATCTTGGGCTACCTGCATGAACCCCAAATGTTGTTGCACACACCCTTGTAAGAGAGAGACCGAGGGATACCCCCGAAGACTTGTAGAGGTGATGGCTGTGTGAAAACAGAGTCAGAAATAGTATGCCAACTCACGTTGCAGTAACTGTAACAAAACACCTGAGTCAGGGTAAATCATGAAGAAAAGAGGTGGGTTAATATCAGCCTCTAGCTCTGGAGATCCAAGATCAAATGTGTAGTGATGACATTTTTGCTGATGAGACTACAGAAGTCGTGAAGAACATCCCTGACAAAAACAGGGAGTGTCTAATAAATATGCCTACATCCTTCGGATTATCTTCCTGTAAAGCCACAGGTATTAAGTTACAGAGCACCACCCAAATGCCTCATGCCTAGTTCCCTCACAAAGGTCCTGCCTCCCAGGAACAAGTCAGCCGAGTCTCCTGCTGCTTAGCGCTTCAAAAGGGGTGATCTGACCTCAGCTGAAGATCCCATGCTCAGCTGTAGTGGGCTGAGTTCTAGCCTCAGGACCTCAAAATAAAAAAAAATCCCAGCTCCATAGGAATCTCAGCTGAAGAACATACTGGATTGTCAGGAGGCCCTGGGAACTTGCAGGCCAGGCAAGGTTTAAGCCCTCCCGTGGAGAGACCCCACCCCCACCCCTGCAGCAGCCAAAGAGTGCAACTCCACTTACAACTTCTGATTCCCCAAACTCTCAGCCTGTCCAGCTATCTTGCCTACCTCAGAGGTGCCTGTGGCCATTTGCAACTCCAGGAAAGAGCACAGTTACCCCCACATCGTCACTGGACAACCCAGGTTTGTGGCTGACTGGTTGATAGGCTAGTTGGAGCTGCCCAGTCCAGTCCAGTGCAGGGCTTAGGGAAACAGATGCGTCAGGAGGCACAGACCTGCACCTTGGGGAGATATGTGTTCCCTTCGCCTCTGAGGAAACTGGAGATGATTCATGCACTCACTGGGCCCCTACTAAGGACAAGGGCTGTGGTGCTGGGAGTGTACTGTGTAATCTTCCCATAAGAGGCTGCAATGAGGTGGGTGGGGTCTTTTTTCTCTACATTATTTCAACATAGAGCCACATTTTTGATGTTACTATATGGACACAGGTGACAATTGTTTCTCCCTCCTGCAGGAGCTGCTAAGGTCCTGCCACCTCCCAAGAGGTCCTGCCACTACCCCAGGAATGTATACTGTGTCCACACTCTCTGCTTCACCTAGGTGAAACATAACCAGGAAACCAGCAAGGCTGGGGGTTGGAAATGAGGGAGGGTGACTCTGAGCCTCCCTGGATTATAGAAAAGGCTAATCATTGCCACACTGTGGAACTGGCCCAGAAGGAATAGCCCAGGCCTCCCCAGTGTGAAATGCTTTGTACATTTGGTACTCTGGCCCTTCCAGAATTGCAAGCTAGACACCAGGGGTGAACAGGGAGTTACAGGGGGGGGGGGCGGGGAGGAGGAGAGGAACCCCGTGGAGAGGACAGAGCTTTAGTTTCTAGCTGTCAGGGAAGTTTCCTGGTCTTTAAGGCCAGGCCCTTCTGATGTAGGCCTAAGGCCCTGAGAAACGGCAGCAGGGTGCCCCCGGATGTCTTGCCCAACGGCACCTGGAATAGAGTCAGCTGGTGCCCGGCAGGCACTGTCGATCTGGTCAGTGTGGCCAGTCGCTGCCAGGGTGGCTTAAAGGTGCCTCTGGGATGTTTTGGAAGCTGCCTCCATCAGTGAAGCAAACAGTGTCTGAGCATAGCGGGCTGGGGGCAGCCTCCAGCCTAGCTCTAGGAGGGACTGATGGGAGGGAGAGCATCCTACAGGTTCCAGGAGCTGTATGTGCCACACCTCGCTGGGGGGGGGGGGTCTCTCTGGCTGCTCCTTCCGCCTCCATGCTTGCATCTCCAAAGAGGGTGCTGAAAGCTAGCCAGAGGTGATTGAAGGGTCCTATGCCTTTGAGCCTGGGGAGGGACCAACTTGGGCTTCCATCTTGGCAGTCGCATTTGCTTGTGGGTGTGACTTTGCTCCTCCCCAAGACTCAGTTTCCAAAGCCGGAAGATGCACATAACAAAAATCTTCCTCCCGGGAGTTCATGGCGGGCTGTCCTAGTTCTTTGCAGTCTGCAAGCTGAGGGACACTCATCTGGCTTGGGAGACCCCGTGACCATAGCCTCCTGCTACCTTTTTCCCTTGTTTGTTCAGCCCAGGATTCATCAACACCCATCTCCACTCAGACACCGGGGGACGGTGCTAGAAATCAAAATGACATGACTTCTGCTTCTAAAGAGTAAGCTCTTTAGTGGGAACACGGGTTCTAAGACAAATCAGGGCTGGAGAGACGGCTGTGCGGGTAAGACCTTCCCAGCACCCACATGGGGAGCTCACAGATGTTTATAATCCCAGCTACATGGGATCTGACATTCTCTTCTGGTTTCCTTGGGCACAGCACATGCATCTCTCTCTCTCTCTCACACACACACACAAACACGCACACACACAAACACACACACACACACACACACACACACACACAATGAAAATAAAACCTTAAAAGCCAAACAAACAAATGTCTGGGCAATGGTGGTGAATGTCTTTAATCCCAGCATTCTGTGGAGGCAGAGGCAGGTGGATCTCTGTGAGTTCAAGGCCAGCCTGGTCTACAGAGTGAGTTCCAAGACAAGCTCTAAAGCTACACAGAGAAACTCTGTCTCGAAAACCAACAACAACAAAAACAAACAAAAAAACAAAACAAAATAGTTACTGGAGATCATTTAGACCCCACTGTGGCTTTGGGATGGCCTATAAAGAGAGGATTCCACAGCTAGATAGGGTCTCTGTGGTTTAAATGCAGCGCTGATCCGAGAAGGATGTTATATTTGTAAGGATCCCTGTGGCACAGGATCCTCAGGGTGCCACAGTGACAAGTGGAAGTCCCAGGAGTGGCCAGGGAACCTTTGTCTAGAGATGGCTGGAGTACAGGTCTGGAAGATTTCCTGGGGTGGTGTTCAATGCAGGCTGACAGTATTGGAGGCAGGGTGGGTTCCGAAGGGTAGGAAAGGTCAAATGTGTGTTATGGGAAGCGGCGGGGGGAGTTCTGACCTTGATCAGAAATTCACCCCTAAAGTACAACCCCCTAAGCAGAGTCTCTGGTCTGCCTCATGCTGTCAAAACTCCGTCTCATTACTGACACCGACAGTACCATCCCCAGCAATGGGGAGCAGAAGGGCTGTATGCCTCCTACTCTCCCCAAACCAAAGTCATTTTTAGAAATGTTTAAATCGAGGCATAGCACGCCCACAGTGATCTGTCACGTGAAGTGCTCCATGGTCCATTTATCCATTCTCTTGGTGACGGACGTTGGGATGGCTCCCAGATTGGGGCAATTATATACGGCGCTGCTGGTGGCATGTGCACTTGTTTTTGCTGAGTTTATTTCTGAAGGGTGGAGGGTGCTTCAGCGTAGACACTGTCAAATGCATTTGCAAACTGACTGCTCCAATCCCTACTGTCACCAGCAGGACCCGAAAGCTCCTGCGGTCTAGGGCGTCAGCCTGCACGCTGCATTCTGACTCCTGGCTGCTCTTGTCATTCTGTGTGGTGCTGTCTGGCCGGGGCCTCAGGGGGGCTCCTCACTGGTTATTTTAACAAGAGGAAGCGACTTCTTGTTCCTTCCCTGACGGCAGCACGGGATGTGCTTTTGTGAGGTGTCTCTCTGAGCTGTCTGTTCGAAAAAGATCTTTTTCGTTTTTCTTTTATTTTTTAATTATGTGTATATGAGTGTCCAAGTGTGGGTTTGGACAATGCCTGAAGAGGCCAGAAGGGGAGGGCGTCACATCGGATCCCACGCAGCTGGAGTTAAAGGCAGCTCCCTGGTGTGGGCGCTGGGAACTGAACTTGCGTCCTCTGCAAGAGCAGTACACACTCTTAACTGCTGAGCCGTCTCTCCGGTTCCTGTGTCTTCCACCATTCTATGTCATTTCTCACCAACTCACGTGAGTCCTTTTTAGACTCCACACTCCAAAGTCACCTTTAAGAGTGACAATCTGGCCACTGATACTGACCAGATGCGGCTGTCCCTAAGCCTCTGGTCCACCTGGCTTCTCCTTATACCTGCGGAGATGCGAGAGAATTCCCAGTGGTAGGTGCAAGCAGGGCCTCTCTTGTAGTCATTACCTAGGGTGACTTATTGTTACTTCTGGGACTAGCCTGCCCATGTCAACCACCTGGAGAGCAGCTCTTGTTACAGCCCGTGTGAAGAGATGAGGGGTGTAATGAGCCCAGGGTTGCCTTGACCCTTTCCAGCTCACGTAGAAACTTCCCAGGACCCCTTAGATCTATCTTCTTCCTCCTTGTCCCTCGGAGTGGAACCTCGCTTATGTGGATCCGCCGGCGTCTCTATCCTGTGCACCGAGAGACCGAAGCTTTCCTGAGTATGAGTGTAGACTCAGAGTCACATAAAGACCCATTCTTTCAGTGCTTGACGGAAAGCAAGGGTGCTAACTACCGCCTGACCCCTCTCGGTGTGGGGCCCACGGGCATCTGACTAGCCACCCTCGGCCCATAAGCACAGAGAGCGGATACATGGCCACGGCCTCCAAGGCTCAGTGTCCCCCACTTATGCCTCTCAATGCCCTCCCAGGCGTCTAGGCTCCTCTTTGAACGTGTTCTCTTCCTGGATGGCCCTGTCGGAGAGGGACGTGGTTCATGTGCTCTGTGACATCAACTCAGCCTCGATGGCATAGCTCAACTCGTGAGACCGGCTTCTCAGAGGAACGCAATGCTGTATCTGATGTGCTCAATGCCACGGGACAGACAGGAAGAGGTGATGGTTTGTTTGTTTTTTTTTTTAAGTCATGCACCTTGGAGACATATTCCTCCACAGTGTTGGGGACTCTCATTGAAAGCACCCACCACCACCAAAACTGACTAACAAGACACAGAGAACCTTATGTGCCAACGGGAACAGTGAATAGAAGAATTCAGGGCTCAAGGGGTTTAGGAGTTAACGCTGTGTCAACCTGTCCCCTGGTTTCTTGGAACCACAGACGGTTGTTGTGATGAAAGGTGACCACCGCCAGGGTCAGATGAGACCACAGGATGGCTTGCGTTCCCGCCGTTCCTCATCTCCACACGGAAGCCATACTGGGGACCTACCGAGGTTTGGACTTCGCTTTGTTACCTTGTTCAGGGACAGATGGGCCAGGCCGGGCTTGCCCGGCTCCAGACTAAAAGCACAAAGTGGTGTGCTTGCAGACACGGTGGATTCCAGCTCTCCTTGAAAGGTCTGAGCACCTCAGCCCTCTTGCAACCCCCGCCACTCTTTCCCAGCCCCCTCTCCAATTATTTCTCCCCTTGACAGTCTCCTCAGGCTCCTTCAGGTTCTTTTCCCTGTACTAGATTTTCCCATAGCTGTGACCAAACGCCTGACAGACCAACGTTTTAGAGGCTTTGGCCCATGGTCAAGAGGTTCCCCTGCCTTCGGGCCTGCTGGGAGGCAGAAACTCCTCACTGGTGTTAGGCTGCGGTGGGTGGCAGAAAACTTGTGCCTCCGGGGAAGCCGGGAAGCAAGTGTCAGACAGGAAGAGGCAGGGCAAGCTATACACTCTTCAAACTCGTTCTCCCAGTGACCTTTGACCTACGAGCAGACACCATCTCCCCTTTGCAGATTCAGCTGCGCCCTCATCCACTGATGGAGTTAGTGGCCCCACTGCCCGGATTCAGTCGCCTGTCAGGAAGCGCTACCAGGGGAGACCAGAGCCTCCAGCACACACAGATTCCTTGGAGACCGCTCCCTATGCAAACCACAGCATCCCCCTTCACTAGAATTCATTATCTTGTCCTCCCAATACATCTACCTGTGCCCGGATTTAGGACTCTACCATTGCTACCTCCGCTAGCTACATTAACTGAGAGCTCACTGTGTACCTGTGTCACCCCAAATCACCCAGATTTTCCTCTAGGAATTCCAAAACCATCTTTGTTGAAACAGAGTCAACACCTCCTGGAGATTGGAGAACTGAGGCGCCGAGAGGATAGGTTACTTTCCCATGACTGTTTTCCAGTGAAGGGCTTCCCACCCCATGCCTAAGCCTTGCCCCGCCATCCCTGGGGGGGTACCATGGTCCTCAAGTGTCTGGGAGTTAAACAAGTGCACTGGATGTGTGTGCCTTTTAGATGTGACCCCAAACCTGTGAGTTGACATACCAACAGGCCCCCAGACAGATTAGACCTGGGCACATGGGTCTCCACTTAGCAGTGCTGTGCAAAGGTCCTCTGGTATCTAATCTCACAAAGGGAGATGTTTGACAAGTGGGAACTAGAACTTGAAATAATTAAGGCCTGCGGAAGAATGGACAAGACTCCCTTGAAAAGTCTACTCAATAAGTGAGCCATATGAATTTCAGCTTCAACATTTGTAGACTCTGCCAACCACATCCACACCTTCCTTGTAAGGCATTATGTAGTTGGGATAAACACCTGCAAGAAAGGAGTAAATTTTTTAAGACTAGTGCTGGTGTTGGAATCATGGACTTAAGAATTCTAGGTAAGTGCTCTACCACTGAGTCTGGGGGTGTCTAAGCGGGGTCTCTACCACTGAGCCACACCCTAGCCCATCACTGGGGGATTATAAACAGGTGCTCTACCACTGAAAGACACCCCAGTCCCTCACTGGGGGATTCTAGGCAGCAGCTCTATCAGTGAACCACACCCCCAGCCCCTCACTTGGGGATTTAGGGATAAGCTCTACTGCTGAGCTAAATCCCAACTGTATCTGAGTTTTAGAGCATAAAAACACCATGTAGACAGAATGAGTCTCAATCAGCCCCAAACGGAGCTTTTGAGATGGGTGTCAGCATCCCTGGCCCTCCTCCTCACCTCCCTAGCTCAGCACAGACCATTTTTATGGGCACTTTTTCTTACCAAGTGCAAATTTTCTAATTTTGATGTGCTATACCTAAATTCCCTTTCTAAAGAATCTCTACTCAGAGAAACAAGTTGATTTCTCCATTGAAGGGCTTCACTGTAATTAAACTGATTGCCGAAAAAGACATCATTCTTCTTTTAATAAGGCAATTTGCATATTCAATAACTTTAGACTTACTTGCTGAAAGACAGTTTGGAAGTTTGTTTGTATATTCTCTCACTCAAATGTTTTCAGACGGGTTTACCTTATTTCCATTCACAGAGGGATAACTGACAGAAAATACAAGAGAAAAATACCTTCTGATAAAAAAATATTACTTATTTTGTCTCCAAACACATTACAATTAATGGGCAACAGAGCTCCTGTGGAGGAATATTGCAAAAATCGGTTATCCCACAGGTAATGTCAATGTCCCATCTGCAAACCCATCCTTGAAGTCCAGTTGGGTGGAGGGTTTTATGAGCCGAACTTTTTCAAGGCTGTTAGGAAACACCAGACACGCGCAGCTTCAGAAAGGAAGGCTGCACTTGGGTCCACGTTTTCAGAAGTGGTGGTCCATCATGGTGGAGAGGGCAGGGCAGAGAAAAGTGGCTCAAATCATCATGAGCATGAAGCAGAGACACAGAGAAAGAGGAGAGAGGGACAGAGATTGGTTGATTCATTTAAGGGGAGTATATGACCTAAAAATCCAGGGGTGAGAACAGAGAAGCCACGGTGTCCCATAGCAGAGTGGGTGTGGTGTACTGCACCCCCAGCCACAGAAGGAAGGGTTCTATGAAGATATCACATTCCTTACAGACTGAATGAATGTGTCCCACCCCCAAACTCCCAGGTCAAGCGTCACACCTGTACTGTGGCAGTATTTGGAAACAGCACCTCCACAAGGTGATCGGGGTTAGATGCAGTCATTGTGATAGAGTTAGCAGCTATATAAGAAAGGGTAGGACAACAACCAGAACGCTTTCTCTTTGTCCCCAAGGTGAGAACACAAGAAGACAGCTGTCTGCAAATGGAGACATGACCAGTCCTCACCAGAAACCAAGCTCACAGCTACCGCGATCTCAGAGTTCCAGTTTCAGGGGTTCCGGTGGAAGCAGCTAGGGTCCTGCCAGCCACCCTGTCCGTGTCGTGTTCTACAGAAGCCCAAGGTGTCAAATGCAACACTGCCGCCTTGCCCCCACGTGACGTTGGTCACCTTGATGATCCCCCTACTCTGAAGCCCCAAGAGCTCCAGTTACGTAGCATCCAAGCTCCTTTTTAATCTTGTTTCCTTGCCCCTGACTAGGTGACATTATTGCTGCAGATGGGACAATGGCTGACTGTTGGTACAGACTCGTGAGGGTGAGGGGAGATGCTTTCATCAGCATTATTTTTTTCTCCCCAGAGAAATTTCATGTCATGATTAATCAAGAAGCTTCCCATGCCGTGGAAACTTAAGATGATTCTGGACCAGCGGGCCTCATCCTGCTCCCATGCTGGGGGTGCCTCTGTAACTTTGTGTGGTTTTATTTGTTTGTTTGTTTATTTTGTTTTTTGTTTTGTTTTGTTTTGTTTTGTTTTTACGAGACAGGGTTTCTCTGTATTGTTTTGGAGGCTGTCGGTCCAGCCCGGCCTCGAACTCACAGGGATCCGCCTGCCTCTGCCTCCCAAGTGGTGGGATTAAAGGCGTGCACTACCACCACCCGGCTCTTGTGTGTTTTTTTAAAGAGCTCACCTCCTCCCTGGCAACGTGGAGTGACACCTCATGGCTTGATGTGGCAGGGAGACTCACAGGGCTGTGTACCCTGGGGGAAAAAAAATCACAAACCCCATTTGTTAAAAATTACGTTATAACATAAAAGTTACCGTGCTTAAAAGATTTGTTCACTAATGGATTTGTGAGTGCATGCGTGTGTGTGTGTGTGTGTGTGTGTGTGTGTGTGTGTGTGTGTGTGTGTGTGTGTGTGTGTGTGTGTAACCTCAGAGGCCAGAAGAGGGCATCGAATCCCCTGGAGCTAGTGATAGGTGGTTTCTGAGCCCTCGTGTGGCGCCAGGAACTGAACCAGGTCCTCTCCAAGAGCGGTTTGTGCTCTTGGCCACGGAACCAGCTCTTCTCCATCCTCTTTTTAACCATTTTAAAAATGTACAGCTCAGAGATATGGAGAGAACTTATGGTGGTGTACCCACACACAACCACCTTGGAGTGCTTCCGTTCTAGTGGGGTTTTTTTTTTTTTAAATAAAGCAACCGACCTTATTTGTCCGTTTGTTTGGATGGGGATGTGGGATATGAATTCAGGGCGTTGTACATGTTAAGCAAAGTGCTCTACCGCTGAGTCGAATCTCCGGGAAACCTTCATTCTTTTTGCTAATCTCATTCTTTTTGCCGATCTCTTCATTGATGGCGGGGTGGTGACCTGTATGCTGTGAGCATATGCTTCTGTTATTGGCTCGTGCATAAAGCTGTTTCGGCCAATGGGCAGGCAGGATGTAGCCAGGCAGGACGTATAGGCGGGGCTACCAGACTAGGAGAATTCTGGGAAGAGGAACGCAGAGACTGAGTTGCCAGCAAGAAGCCGTGCAGCCGCTGGGAAAGAAAGAGGTCTGGGCATTTACTGGTAAGCCAAGACCACGGGGAGATACACAGATTAATGGAATGGGGGGTTAATAATTAAAGAGACCTAGTTAATGAGAAGCCTGAACAAATAGGCCAAGCAGTTTATGTATAATGTAAGCCCGGGTGTGTTCATTTGGGACTGGAGGGTGGTGGGACGGGGCTGGACGGAAACTTCTGTCCACACTCATCTATGGACCAACCCTGGAGATATTTCTGCCTTCCGTCCTTGTCAGTAATGTTGCTGATGCAAGCATGCCTATGCAGCCTCAGATGCCTCGCCTTCTGGTCTGTAAGATGCAGGTTCTGAGTCAAAGTTTCTGGATCACAGGGTTATCCGGTGCACAAGATTTTCAAGACCTGGGGGACCACCTCTGTCGGGTGTCGGTCACAATCTCCCATTCTCATTGGTAGGGGAGCTATTTCTGTGCTTTCTCCTTGGTTTCCAGCGTCTGCTTGCATTATTAACTACCTCCGCGGGTAGAGTGGCGATCCTGCCCAGCCCAAGCCCACGCCCAATTTTCAGTCACCCCAGACAATGGATTTTGTACATATTTTTTTTTGGAATCTTTTAATTATAGCCTGTAGTCAGTTGTCACGTGTTCAGATGAAGAGCTGGATTAGTGAATAGCTGTCGCGTGGAGACCGATCACTGCGGTTGGCGTACTTCATCCTTCAAGAGCCTTTAGGTTTGATGTGTCACCCAGATGTATAACGGCATTTTGGGACACAAAGAACCTCCGTGTAGGCTTCAAGTTGGTGTGATCCAGAGTAAGTTGTGGGGACAGCACTCAGGAAGGCTCTGATACTGATAGTCCTGTCTAAGAAGGGCAGCTCGGGTTTTTCCTTTGTTAAGGAACATAAAAATCCGGGCTGAGGACACCTGCCTTCTCTCAGGTGGGCTTCAGAGCTCTGCGGCTGCTTGGAGAAGCAGTGTCTCTCCCCAACCCCCCACCCCTTCCAAGTGATCTCCGTAATGAGCCCCAATCTCAGCAGCTCCCGGTGTTTAACCATTTTCCAAATGGAATTCAGGTGCTCCACTCGCTTCCCTCCAGTCTTGAGCTCCGGCTGTGGAGTGTACGCGTGATCCTGAAAGGGTGAATTTGGACAATCGCAGCTTGGCCGTTTTGAGCACATATGCTAGAACTAAGTCTTTTTGGCTCAGCTGTAGCTCGAATCTAATGAAAATGACAGATAATGCAGCGCTCTGTGTGCCTGCCAAAAAAGAGGATATTTCCCACGAGATAGCACCTGGTGATGCAGAAATAGACACTATAGATTTGTGATTGGCTGCTGCGTGCGCGCATTCATATGTAGTCTGTATTATCAGCCACACAAGATCAGATCCCGGATAATAACAGCAACAATGACATGCATAAAAATTACTGCAGCGAGAGGAGGAGGGGAAAAAAGCTAGATCAATTATATCAGTTATGCCCCCATCCTGGCCCACCTCTCCTGATTTTACCCCAGTGAAAAGGTGGCCCCTAGTTCTGATCTAGTTATTTGCACATTTATTCGTGGATCCTCTTCTTCACTCGGATATAAAAGGGCTCTTTTAGAAACACACTGTGGACTCCAAGGTGCTTACATACATATGTGACTTACATTTTAGTGGCTTACAAATCAGTTACTTGAAAGGAAGGGTTTCGCCTGTGTGCTCTAAGGCAGAGGGACAGGGGGCTGTTCCCAGGGATGACCTTCCCTTGGAACCGAAATGCCATTGGTCTTGAAAAAACCGCCGTAAAATTAAGCTGCAATTTCAGCCCCGATTCTAGTAAAAGCCCCCAGATTTTCAAGGCGTCTTTAAGTGCTTCTTAGCAGACTGCCTCTGAACAGTCACGCACAAATGTAGAACATGGGAACAAGCTTGCTATTTTCCCTTCATCCTGACCCTCTTTTCCCTGTTTTTTTTTTAATTTTTAGTTCTGTTTTTAAACAGCCATTCTTGAGGCACTCTCTTGTTCCTTCCCTTTCAGAAATGTACTTGAGAGACAGCAGCATACACTGTCTCAGAACCAGGCCTGACTTTGCTGCAGCCTGAGTTCAAGGTCTGCTCATCGCTCTCTCTAGGGTCTGGAGACAAAGCTGGTTCCTGCACCCTGACCTCTGCCACACCATCTTTCCAAAGGTGTCCAAGAGAGGTTTGAAGAGAATTTTCTCTAGGCTAGCTAGAACAGAAGGTGATTGGAGAGAGAAATACAAAATCATTTGAACAGATCAGTAAATTTGGTAATGAATTGTTTCAATTAGATTCATGTGGCAGCAGATGTTAAATTACTTCAGCAGACCCAAGCTTACAGGTTTGTGGTTTCTCTTCCGAATTAAATACATAGATACAAAGGACTAGATTCCATTTCTGGGCCAGCTTCTCTAGGAGATAAGTCCAGAACTCACTTCTGTGGGAGAGAGATGGAGGCGTATCACTCCCCTGCTAGGTCCACCGAAGAGCACACAGCTTGCTCTGGGGGAGCCTGCTCCCGATTTGTATAACGAGCTCCTGTCTATTCCTGACACAGTGACTTGTCTCTGGCCCTAAAGCATGTCCTGCTTCTTTGAATCCCACTTACTAGTCCCTGACTTGGAAATATAGATTCCTTGGTATTGCTATTGGGTATATGCAGTTGACCTCACCCACCTACAGGGTTTGCATACCTAGATTTACCTAAGTGCAGATCAAAATACTTAAAAAGCAGAGGTCTACCAGATGACTTAACAGGCACAGGCTCCTGCCACCATGACTGGTGACCTGAGTTCAGCTCCAGAGCGTAACATGGTATGACAGAGATAACCCAATCCCGTGCATGCACACAGACGCACATGCTAAATAACTCACACGATAACTAAATAAAATGTAATAAGAGATATTCAAAGGCAACGTGCTTGTTTTGAACACGTCCACACATCTTTCCCTTGCCATAGTTCCATAAACAATATAGTACAGCAACCGTTTACCAGGAGTTCACCTTGCATTGGATGTGAGGCATCATCTGGGAGGACTTGAAACCTATGGGAGGGTGCATATGGATTACACACAAGCATTCTGCTGTTCCGTATAAGACATTTGAGCCTCAGGGGATATGGGCGTGATGGGGAACCTGGAACTCTGGAACTGATCCCCAGGGACGCCAAAGGACAACTCTGGCGCTTTCTGTTTCCTTTGAGCCTTTTGATTCTGTAGGGCTGAGCGGGAACTAACTAGTGTTCTTGTGCATGCTAGTAAGCAAATATTCCGCCTTGAGCTGCATCCTGGCCCCTAGAGTGTGTTTTCATTTGCTTATTGAGAACAGATCTCTCTGAGCAACCCAGGCTGGCTCCAAATTCGCCATCTTCCCACCTCTGCCTCCTGAGTGCTGGGATTAAAGGCGTGCCTGGTTTTATGATGCATTTTTTGAGGCGTGGCCAGCTGGCAAACCTTCGGGTTGGGCGTTCTCATGGGCCTGGATACCTGTGTGCAGTTAGGGCTGTCTTCTGGGGAAGCTGGTGATGAGGACAGACTGTCTGAAGGTAGGGAGGACTGGAAAGGCTTCCAGTTAGCAAGTTCGCTCAAGCTCCCTAGGCCGCTGACCTAGGGTTTCAAGGGACCACAAGCCTGGCACACACTGGACAGGGTCATGCTATCCATCCCAGCTGTCCTCAGGTGAGTCTGGATGCTGGAGCGCACAGGATGCAGAAAAGGCCCCCAGGACAGCATGTCTCCCATCAGTGACCCTGCAGCCCTAAAGTCTGGCTACAGCCCCTTCCCCCAAGGCTCCTGCCTCCCTCAGAGGCTCAGCACGGGCCCTACCCATTCCCACTCAGGCTCCCCAGCAAGGTCCGCTACCTCATCTCTCTCCCGTCACCAACTGCACGAAGCCCGTGGAGCTCCTGACGCAAACCGACTCTTTAAGAACTTAGCTCATATTTTCAGAAATTGACTGTGAGGATTCTAAGGGATTGGTGCCACACGGATCGCACTCACTTTCTAGTTAATCCTTCACGAGGGTCAGGCGCCCCCTCTCTTCTCGGTGGCTCATTTGATTGTCACCCACCTTGCACGGAAGCCTCCCAGCCCCGAGCACTGTCTGCTGGGTTTGACAGGCAGGCAGTGTGCTGAGCGTGGTGCAGGAATAACTGAATTAGAGAAAAGCTGCTGGCGCTGTAATAAAGCGTTTAATGGACAGACAGCCTCTCTTGGCTTCCTTGGGGTAACACTAAATCCCTTTTTATTGTAGTTTGCACAGATGTTAGTGAGTTATCCATTTCTGTAATCATACTAGAAGTTGGCACATCCATCTTAAATAAGAAGGCCAGCCCACTCGCTCTTAGAGAGTCCCCTTTTCTAATAAACTTGTGTCAGTTTCAGGTGAGTTTTACCAATACAAATAAAATTCAAACAAATAAAAAGTATATTGTCTCGTGATGAGATTTGTGTAATGATGTCCCTCAGCTCACTTTAAATTTACACAGGGAGTTACACCCTGCAGAGCCCTTATTGGGGACTGCATGCTACTCCCACTTGGGGACACACACTTTCAGAGTTTAGGATATTACATCATATGAGGGCACAGTGGATCCTCCGGCACAGAACAGCCCTCTGTTGACATTCTTATGTGTGCGGGGGGCAGGGGGCTGTCTGGGGTCTGCTCTGAACTATCTCTGGAGAGGTCATCGGGTCACAGGTGACAGGGACAGGGTTTGTGATTAGGGGATGGGCGGGGTAGGGAGCGGTGAGGTTTCCTCTCTGGACAAGTCAGTGCTGTACTCTTGTCAAAGCGTGTGGACCACCCAAAGATCTTTCTGGAAAAAAAATTTGCATCTGTCCATGTGTTTGTGAAAAGGAGAACGGAGGGGGTGTTGAAAAGATCCCTACCCACCAAGGTGCTCCCAACTGCAACTTCTGTGGAAACTGGAAAGGTCACCTGAAGTTCAGGCAGGGATAAATAATTGCTGTGGCGAGGGGTTCCTTTTTTCCCTTCTATGGAGCTGATGGGTTCGCAGCGGTAGCTGAATCTTGATAGATTGGCAGCCGCTGAAAGGAAATGCTTAGTGGTGACCGGGGCAGGGCTGCACTTCAGCTCTGGGGGCAAAGGGGTGGGAAGCTGAGGTCCCAGGGCTGGGAGGACCACAGGGGCCAGATGACAAAGCTGCCTCTGTCCCTGCACAGAGAGTGAACGGCAGGGCCAGCATGGCCTCCTGGACGGGCTCCAAGGGTGGACTCTCCGATGCCACCGAGCCTCACATTTGTGAAACAGAGTGACTGCTCTCTGGGGTCTCCCCCTGCCAGGGAGAAGGGCTGTCTCTGTTGTGTTTCCTGGTCCAACTGGGCCACCTCGTAAATCAAAGACGATGGGGCCGTATGTTAACTATTTGATGTCCTGTTGCAAAGAGGGAAAATAAGATTAGCCGTCCCCTGGGCGGGGGATGCAGAGAGCTTGGGAGCGATGGGAGCGGCACCTCACACCTGTGACAGCTTCTAGGACAATCACCTGTGTCCCAAAAAGACGATAGCATCTCTGAATTGGCTTGCTCCACATGTGGAGCCGAAGGCCCGGAGCAACTTGATGAAGTTCCGTGTGAAAGGGGGGGGGGGTGCTGGGAAACTTATTTCCCTTATCATGGAGTTCAGTCATTTTCAACACCCCCCCCCCTGCATTCTTCTCCCTCACCCCCTAACTCTGAAACACTTTCACAACCTTGTGCATGTGGGTGCATGCGTGTGTGTGCCCGTGTGTGCCCGTGTGTGTGTGTGTGTGTGTGTGTGTGTGTGTGTGCTTAGCATGAGTTGCTTAGAGGATCAGTGGCAACTTGCCTATGCCTACACCACTGAAGAAATCGACGCCCTCCCCTCCCCCCAACATCCCAGTAGCAGGCATGGGACACCTTCTTATGAGTTGCCACCAAGAAGTCCCCAGAGATCCCCCCCCCCAGGGCAGTGTAGGCTGTGGCCACAGTCTGCCAGAATTCAACAACGAAACTCTATTGCTGAGGACAACTACTACATGCTTTGGTCACAGGAGCTAAAATCGTATACCGCCCCAAGAGGCTCTGACTCCAGTCTGGTCCTAGGAATACCTCCATTTCCTCATCCGCTCACTCATTCAGCTTGTCATCCAACGGCTATACCCAGGGCCTTTCCCATGTATCAATGTGCTGCGCTGCGGGTAGCCGGGAACTCAGGCAAGCGTCTTGGGTTTGACGTTCGTGAATTCTACTCTTTTTTTTTTTTCATTTGGTTAGTGGTTAAACGTTTGATATCACCCACCTGATGTTTTCACCCTCCTAGCTGGAATATACAAGCGATGGTGGGCTTCAGCTTCTACGCACTATTGTGTGGATGTTCTGTGTCGGCCGTTGGGTTGACCGCTTTGCGTTGCTGTGACAAAACAGGAAACAGCTGGGGGATAGGACTCAAAGAGGTAAAGGCGTGCTTTGGCCCCGCTTCAGAGGTTCAATCTGCGGTTACTTGGCACCATTGCTTCCGGGGCCCATGTACGGTAAGGAAGAGCATCGTGAAGGAGTGAGGTCTCCAGGAGCAGGAAGACATACCCCGTAAGGCCACGCCTCCAGTGATCTCCTTCCTTCAATCGTGCCCCATTTCCTAATGGCCCCATGAGCTACGAACTCAGTCATTCACTCCATCGACATAGTTAGGCCATCACGATCCGACCATTCAATAGCACCCCTGTCTGGTACTGTTAAAATTTGAATCCCAGGCGCTTCACAGTGGAGCTGTCCTAGCTCTCTCTCTCTCTCTCTCTCTCTCTCTCTCTCTCTCTCTCTCTCTCTCTCTCTCTCTCTCTCTGCTATCAATTCAATGCCATCTCTAGTCCTACGCTGTTGTCAGTGTGACCTCCAATCTGCTAATGCCCTGCTGATCCATAATTCATTTACACATCACTCCCTGTCCACCCAAGCACCACCCCCCACATCCACTCCGGCACCCACCGACCCATCCCTCCATTAGGGCTCACCCCTGCCGTAAGCCACCCTCTCACCTTCTCAGGTCACGCTCCCTCAGATCGACCCTGATAAGGCCTCTGGACTCCTTTATTGTCAGCGAAGTCTTGTCCTTGGGATAAGGCCTCCGGACTTAACCCACCCCTCAAACTCCCACTTGAGTCCGCCGTCCTGGGCGTCACAGTTTCCGGCCCCCAGACTTGGTGTGAGCCTCAGCCGTCGAAGTAGGGGGTGTTAGGAGCCTCAGTCTCTGCAGCTGGGTGGTGATGGAGACTTTCTGGTTGCCGAGAGTCCCGGTGGCGCATGGGAGAGACAGAACGGGTCCCGGTACCCAGTGGGTTCTAAGGGGATGGGAAAGTTATTGTGTAGTTGCTGGGTAGTACCGAGCCTTTCTTCGGGTCGGTGACGTCGCGTTAACACCCCCCCACCTGTGCATCGAATGGATTCAGGGGCTTATTTAAAACAAATAAGATGATGCCGTTTCAGAGGCGGGCATGACGCATAGAGGAATGCCTGGCGGGAACTGGAGAGGAAACGGGAGGTGGATAGGACCATATTTTTGATGTACGCATGTGTGGAATTCTCAAGGACTGAAAGGAATTTTAAAACCGTCCCCTTTGGTGGCATAGGTGTACTTGCGGGTATGCACATGTGTAGATACATGGGCCTACGTTCGGAGATGAGGGGTAATCTACACACGAAACGTTCGCGCACAAGAACATACATACACACAGCCTCGTAGGGATTTATAAACATTTTTTGGTGTTGCCTTTTAAAGGGTTTTAAATTGTGTGTGTGTGTGTGCGCGTGTGTATGTGTGTATGTCTGAGTTTATGTTCACCACATGGATGCAGATGCCCAAGAAGCCAGAAGAGGGTGTCAGGTCTCACAGAGATGGAGCCACAGGCTGTTGCGAATCACCTGATATGGGTGCTGGAAACTCAACTCAGGCCCTCTGCAAGACTAGTGAGTGCCCTTAAATGGCTGAGCCATCTCTCCAGCCCCCCTTTAACGTTTTTAAAGACCAGTTATCCGTTCATAGTGCAGACTCACCCTGAGTGAACGATCCTTCAGACTCATGCTCTTGAGTGCTGGGGCCACAGGGGCCAGCCACCACAGCTGTTTTACGAAAGAATTAATGCTAAACAGGGTTTCCCTTACGGTGAGGAGGGAAGTAAACCCTGAGCAGTGCAGATGTTGTTTGACAACTGGTTATGGAGTCCGAGGACAGACAGCCGAGGCAGGAGGATCACTGGAGACCTGGATTTGAGATCAGCTCGGGTAACATGCTTGTGACACCTGCCCTCCTTCATGCTCACCTCAAAAACAACCCAACAGGGAAAAAAAAGAGATCATTTGAAATCACGAAAGAATGGCGTAAAATAAAGGAGAAGTATGAGCATGTGAGTTTCGAGAGACGTACACATACCAGCATGTATGAAAAGATACTTTAAAGCATGTATCTGCAGCTGGACATGCGCATGTATTTTAAGCACAAAGAGATTTTGGGATTACATGGGGGCTGTGTACATTGAATGTGTCAGAGAAGTAGGCACTGAGGGTGGAGGGTGCTGTATACATTGAGTGTGAGTGTGTGTGTGTATGTGCATGTGTGAAAGAGAGAGCATGTGTGCATGAGGGTGTGTGCATGTCCCTGTGTGTGTGTGTGCACATGCCTGTGTGTGTGTGTGTGAGAGAGAGAGAGAGAGAGAGAGCATGTGTGCATGAGGGTGTGTGTGCATGAGGGTGTGTGTGCATGTGTGTGTGAGAGAGAGAGCATGTGTGCATGAATGTGTGCATGTCCGTGTGTGCATGTGTGTGTATGTGTGTGTACATGCCTGTGTGTGTGAGTGTGTGTGTGAGAGAGAGAGAGCATGTGTGCATGGGTGTGTGTGTGTGTGCGTTTGTGAGAGAGCATGTGTGTGCATGTCCATGTGTGTGTGTGTGTGTGTGCACATGCCTGTGTGTGTGAGTGTGTGTGTGAGAGAGAGAGCATGTTTGTGCATGTCCGTGTGTGTTTTTGTGTGTGTGTGTGTGTATGTGTATGTGTAGGTGTATGTGCACATGCCTGTGTATGTGAGTGTGTGTGTGAGAGAGAGAGAGTATGTGTGTGTGTGTGTGTGTGCATGCATGTATAACCAAACTGTCCTTCCTTTTAAAACTTTGGCAGCTGAGGCCTTTTCTGAACTCTTGGCCTTCTGCTGCTGTCTGTCTGGGGAAATCAGGCATGTGTGGCGTCTAAAACCTTTCTGCGCCTGTAACCACAGAGTGGGGAGGTAGAGCTGGCATAGCTCAGCATGGCGCATCCTGTGAAACTCTCTCTGCATCAGTACTTAGACGCCTAGCTATGACCCTGCCAGGCTGAAGTAGGGTCACTTGAAGTTTTCCAACACAGCCGGTGCCAAGTGGGTATGAGATCACCACCTGGCTCTATCTAGGAACGGCCTAGTTTGCATCCCAAAGTGCAAACATCTGATAGGGAGTTTAAGCCCAGTTCTTAAGCAGACGCTTCTCCTTGTTGGCTTTGTGCTGCCAACCCTCTCTGCTCTTCAACGACCTTTCTCATGAGAGGTGATTCACAACAGTCTCTTTTCTAGAGTTTTTATATAAAGATGGGCGCAATTAACACGGGGGGGGGGGTCCCAGACCTTGATACACTATGCACTATGAGCTCTTGGTAGGTGTGAGCTACTGCTGTCCTATTGTTCATGTCTGTGGGCTCAAAGTGACCCTGCTTTCTTCAAACATGACTTTTAAGACCCCCTCTATCCTCAAAGTAGTTTATGGTGAACTAAGCAGGTCTGTATGCTGTCATGCTGTCTAGTGGAGATTCCAGGGAAGCCTCTGGGTCCACATCAATGTAGAACTGGGCGTGATGTAGTCACGCTTGTCATGTCATTACTCAGGAAACTGAAGCAAGGGATTCTACATTCAAGACCAGCCTCAGCTACACAGTGATTTGCTGATCAGTCTCAGAACATAATAGGATAATGGAACCTTCCTTGCCTCTAAAACAAAAGGACAAATGGCTTTGATCAGTGGTATAGTACTTACCCAGAATCCCCCAGTGAGAAGGGCTGGGATCATGGCTCAGTGGTAGAGCCCCTGTCTAGAATCCCCCAGTAAGAAGGGCTGGGATCATGGCTCAGTGGTAGAGCCCCTGTCTAGAATCCCCCAGTAAGGGGCTGGGGTCATGGCTCAATGGTAGAGCCCCTGCCTGGAATCCCCCAGTGAGGGGCTAGGGGTGGGGCTCAGTGGTAGAGCCCCTGCCTAGAATCCCCCAGTGAGGGGCTGGGGATGTGACTCAGAGGTAGAGGCCCTGCCTAGAGTATCCCAGTGAGGGGCTGGGGTTGTGCCTCCTAAATATCATCTCTAGTACTGCAAAGTGAATTAACAAATGTATTTCAAGCATGAAGACATTTAAGTCAATTGTGAGATGCAAAATAGAGATCTGTGATAAATACTCAGGGCAAGGGATACTGTTTTTTTTTTAACATGGAAGAGAACTGAATTGATGTTTCAGATGGAATTAAGCTGGGCTGCTATTGTTGGTGATTTTGTTGTTGTTGTTGTTTATTGTTTTCTGTTTATTTATTTTTTGATACTGGGTCTCACTGTGTAGCTCTGGCTGGCCTAGAACTGGCTATGTAGTCCAGACTGGCCTAGAATTCACAGAGGTTCATCTGCCTCCACTTCCTGAGTTCTGGGATTGAAAGTGTATGCTACAATGCCCAGTTCAGGGCTGTTGATTTAAAGGCAGGGATAGGATCCAAGGGGATCTGTTAACCCACTGTAGTCATGAAAGTCTCTAGGCATGAGAACAAGGAATCTATAGACTTCTCTTTCTGGTTTGAGATGCCAAGAGGAAAGGTCCGTGTAAACCCCTTCTCATTGGCTTTGAAACTGAGTGACCAGGCAAGCGGTTCTGGAACCATCCTGAGCCTTGGCAAGTCATGAGGATCGATTCTGCCCTGGAGGCCCCCTCCATACCCAGGCACACTCGTCTTGTCCTGGGGCATTCATTAGTTTGGATCAATATGATAGAAACAGCTTCATGGAGAAAGGCTTACAGTTTTAGAGGGTTTAGTCTGTTCTCCGAAGGAGAGATCAGGACAGGGAGCAGGGCAGGCCTGTGGCCTCCTAATTACGCCAGCTAGACTCCACCTCTCAAAGCTTCTCCCTAAAGCAGCCTTCACTACCCAAGAACCCAGTGTTCAAACACCCAGGCCTATGAGGGACACTTTGAACCCAAACCTCAGCACCCAGTAAGGCCTGTGTAGGCTCTCTGGCCTGCAAAGTGGTACAATAATAAATGTGTGTTGTTTTAAGCCTCCTTGTCGGCAGTAATTTGTTACAGCCGGGAGAGAAAACGAATACACCAATATACCAAATATTATCATTTCAACATGCAATCAATATGGCAAATTATTAATGGGATCTATGGCACTTCCTTTTTCTTTTTTAAAAAAAATATGCATTAAGCCTTTGAAACCCAGCATTTGTTTTCCATTGACAATCTGTTTTATTTTGGCCTAGTCACATTTCGAGTGTTTAACGGCCACATACGGCTGGGCTGTTGTTTGGATAGCTCTTCTGCGATGGGCCCCCAGCTGAGAGATGACATCAGCAGTGGTGATTCGGCGCTATACACACCAAATCATAGGCTTTCTTTGTAAATCTCCCGCCTGTTCACGTGATTACAAATATTTGATCTGTCCTTAGCTTTAGTCCAGAGGTCTGTGGCTGATAGGTGGTTTGATACGCCAGGACAGGCACCGAGGGATGAAGAGGAAAGGGAATTCCAAAACAGCCCCAATGCTTTGTAGTAGTCCCCGTCTCTAATCCCCAGCGCTCAGAAGGCAGGCCCCTGTGAGTTTGAGGCCAAGCCAAGCCTACGCAATGAAACCCTGTCTCAAACAACCCAACCAACCAAATTAAACACCCCGTGCTTCAACTGCCACAGTCTGATGTGGGATGTCCTTCTGTGTGCTGCAACTACAGTGTTGCTTTTATTTGTTGACTAGTAAAGCTGGCTTGACCAATGGCCAGGCAGAATAGAGCCATGTGGGAAACCCAAACAAAGACACGGAGACAAAGGAGGCAGAGTCGGTGAGACCAGCAAGATGTGAGGCAACAAGCCACGAGCCTCATGGCAAAATGTAGAACATTAGTAATGCGCTAATATAGCTGTGAGAGCTAGCCAGTAGTATGCCTGAGCCATTGGCCAAACCATTATAATTAATGCTAAGCCTTAGAGTGGTTACTTGGGCACCGGTGGGTGGAATGATGAGAAACGTCCAACTACAGCAGTCTGTGTCTCAAGAGTCTTTACCAGCCCCAGGGATGGTGTAGTTTTGACATATTTATTATTTTGAGTCTGCGCAAATAGAAGGCATGAATGGCTGCCACAAGCCGGAGTCTTATTTCTCACCGGCCACCACAGTCAGACCCACGAGTTGGACTGGTCCTCAGGCAGCCTCTCTGAGCCATCTGCCCAGCCCACGGTTTCCACATAACTCCACAGCACGTCGTACAGTAATCCGCCTCTTGCCTGCGATACTATTTTCTTTACCTTGTTTTAAAAGAAACCTGTGTACTTTTCCAGTGACAATCTAAGGGGCACATATTCCAGGGTCCTGAAGTTGTATTTGGACAATTTACTTTCTATTACAACTCCCCAATTCCTCTCTCCCGGAATAAAAGCCGTCATAGATTTTGACACACAGGAGTCCATAGATGCTTAACAATAAAACCTTATTTACAAAATCAAGAGGACATGATCTGGCCCTCCAACCTTGTTGTTTAGACTCCTGTCTATTTTAGCTGTTGCATACTACTCCACTCTTTAAACACAGCAAGGATCTTTTCAAAGCAGTATTTTATACATGGCTTGAAAGTTTTACACGATGTGCTTTGAGCTTGCCCCCTTACTCCTTCCTTGGACTCCCTTTCCACCTTCCCATCCTTTCCCACCCAACTCTGATATGTCTTCTGTTTTGTTTCCCTGTTGGAGCTCAGTTTGCATACCCAGCTACTCTTGAGAGCGGGGCTTGCTGTGGCATGCGGTCGATATACCAGGGGTAACATCATTAAGGAAAACGGATTCCTCCTTGTCCCAGCAGCTATCAAGTGCCAACAGTTCCTTAGTTGGTAGTGGGATGTCACGGCCCATCTCCCCCACTCTGTGCTGGTGTTTTGTCTGGCTGGAATTTAGCAAGAACTTTTAACCCACCACGCTAGGGACATTAGGTAGCTTGAAGTCACTACCCCCAACTAAAAGTCCAATGTATACTTTTCTCATGTCCACCTGCACCGGAGTTTCTTTTTTTTTTCCAGAGTTTCTTGAAGTTAAATCCTTGTAAGAAGTTGCTGGGAGAGTCCGAATCCTTCCAGCTCAATATCTAGAGCTGGGTTGCTCCCTCGTATTGCCCTTGCAATTGACCCTCTGCCCAAGGCAGGAGAACGGCCATTATCAATAACAAAATCCCTTTGACTCTGTATTATTACCTAAGGGACTTCTGGGCCTGGTGACACCTGGCAGCAGGACATGTCTGCCAACCCTGTCCTCGCCATCCCATCCTCCCTCTGCTGGTCCTTGGTTCCTTGGGGTGGAGATGGATGCTGCAGGCCACAATTAGGCAAAGGACCAATCAGTCTGCAGCGTGTGTTAAAGCATAGGGATGGTCTCGCATTTCATTGTACCTTGTTGGGTTCGACAGACAAAACAGACTGCTCTTTATCTTTAAAGGGAAAAGAAAAGAGAAAAAAAATGTAAGAAAGAAATCCACAAGGCACTTGGCTTTGACACTGATGACCCGGGAATGATTTTGCAACTTGGAAAATCAATGTCTTGGCCTTATAGCATCGTTTCAGAGGCGCGATCGCTAGAGAAGATGGCACTCCCATTGAGATCGCTGAACCTGTGCCGGTGGATAATGATCCAGGAGTCAAACCCTCTTCGCATTAAATAGACACCTGAGAGTCTTCTGATATCGGCTTAAGCTTGCTGCTGACCAGGTCTGCTGCAAGAGCATGTACGGCCACCCGGGAATGGCTTGTTTGTCTACACAGAGGGCATAAAGCAGAAAGTCACATCCCTTTCAGGGAAATGTATTTGGTCATTAGAATTGCTGCTTTTAAGATCTGAAATTCACTCATCTCTTCTCTGTCTTCTCTCCCCTCACAGCTTTTCAACCATTTAACACTGTGACCAAATTCCTGGAAAACAAGAGCTCAGGGAAGGTAAGTTTTTTTTTGTTTTTGTTTTGTTGGGGGGATTGGGGTGGGGGACGTGTGGCCAGGGTGTGAAGGTGCAGCCCATCTATGGCGGGGGAAGTCATCGCAGCAGGAGCACGGGCCGTTGGTCACATTTCAGCCACATCCAAGGAAGCAGAGGAAATAAACCATGTGTTGAGCTCACTTCCTCCGGTTTCTTTTATTTTTTTAAGTCTGGGTCTCCAGCACAGACGCTGGGCCCACTTATGCTCAGGCTGGCCTTCCCTGCTTCATCACATCCAGGGACATGTCTCTTAGGTGATTTCAAATCAAATCAGATTGGCAGTGCAACTAGCCATCAAAACTATCATGGGCTAGGTATGCTGGGCGCTTGCGCTACATCCCTAATCATAATGGATAAAAGCCCTGTGTTGATGGTTATAACAGAAGTCCTGTCTCGCAGCACACATTCATGTTCGAGGAAGGTGTGGCGGATAGTAGGCAGAATATATAACTGAAAATGTTTTAAGCTTTTATTTACATTTGTTTTATGCTGACCCTAATTCCTGTGCCTAAAGTCTTCATTCCTTCCGTTTCTTAGACGGTGTCTGTTTCCTCTTCCACCGCAGGAACAGTTTGTCTCTTCTAGGTGTGGCAGGGGAGCTCCTGAATGACTTGTATGGATCCTACGAGTCCGTCAGTACATCCTGGTTGCTCTGTCAACCTGGGCGTGTCCAGCAACTAGAATTTTTCTACACCCAAACCATTAAGTTCAGCACTCCATTCTGTATTGTTAAGTACATGCAGCAAAAATTCAATATTCTTTCTGGGCTGGTGACCTTGTATCTAACACCATTGTTTGGCCTGGGCACACTCTCCTGGACCTTACAGAATGACACACTTGGCTTCTTTGAAGTGACATAGTTTGGGTACTTCGTGGGTTTTTGGATATTTGTACCTGTGCTGGTTGGCTTTCTGATGCTGTCATTAACATCATGATCAAAAACAGCTTGGGGAGGAAAGGGTTTATTAGGCTTACATTTCCACATCACTGAAGGGATCCAGGACAGGAACTAAAGCAGGGCAGGAACCCGGAGGCAGGAGCTGATGCAGAGGCCTTGGAAGAGTGCTGCTTCCTGGCTCGCTCCTTATGACAGCCTGTTTTCTTATGGAACCCGGTACCCCCAGCCCAAGAATGGCTCCACCCACAATGGGCTGGGCCCTCCCCCATCAATCACTAGTTAAGAAACACCCTACAGCAGAATTTTATGGAGGCATTTTTTTCCTCAACTGAGGCTCCCTCCTTTCAGATAACTCTAGCTTGTGTCAAGTTGATATAAAATGAGCCAGGACAGGAAGCAAAAGGCTTATTGGACTCACACTTGTGATCACCGTAGACCATTGAGGGGGAAATCCCAGCGCAAACTGAAGGCAGGAACTAAAAAAAAAGACCACAAAGAAACCCTGCTTATTGGCTTGTACCTATGGCTTTCTCAGACTGTGTTCTTATAGAGCCAGGACCACCAGCCCAGGGTGGTATTGCCCACAGTGGTCTGGACTCCCCGTGAACATCATTGATTAAGAAAACGTCCCACAGACTTGCCTATAGTCCAGTATGACGAAAGTAATTCCTCAAATGATGTCCCTTTATGCTCTAAGATGACTCAAACTTGTGTCAAGTTGACAAAAAGCTAACCAACATAGTATTCCTGAGGTCCTGTTAATCTTCACAGGTGTTCTTACAGTGAACATGAAGTTCTGAACATCTTGTATATATGTATGTATGTATGTAATGTATGTATTTGAAACAGGGACTCACTGTATCCCTGGCTAGCCTGAAACTCACTACTTATACCAAAACTTACAGGTATCCTCCTGCCTCTGCCCCTTGAGTCACAGAATGAATTACAGGCTTGAACCTTTTGACTTGTTGGATTGTTTTTAGGGTCTTCTGGATCAAGAGACTAGTTCACTGTGTCCACAGGTCACCCCAGGCCACCTATAGGAACAGGAAGCTGTCAGTTATTTTCATTGTATGCTAGCTGCTGCGTTGTCGCAGGAACTGAAGTTTTCATTCTGTGGTGGCATCTCCAACAGATGGATCCTGTAATAGGTAAGGCTGGCCGGTGAAATAGATGCAAAGCAATGTGAGCTCTAGATCATCATTCAGTGTGCATTCTTACTGTGTATTATGTACGTGCTTAATACCCAGTAAGAATGTTGGTGATGGTGTTGTTAACACAATTGCAATGGGCTCTGTTCCAAGGGAATTGGAGGACGCCTCTTCTAGCTCTAAGCCACTGGGATGTGGCTATGGATAATACTTTAAAAGATTCATTTTTACTACATTTGTGTGCCCACGTGAGTGCAGTGCCCATGGAGGCCAGAAGAGGGCGTGGGATCCCCTGGAGCTGGAGTGACAGGCAATTGGGAGCCACCTGCGGTGAGTGCTGAGGAGCAGAGACAGGCCTTCTGGAAGAGCAGCAAGCACCCTTGACTTTTGAGCCTTCTCCCAGCCACCTGCCATGCTTGATCTTGACTCTCTGACTTGACTGGATTGAGAGTCGCCTAAGTGACTATTAAAACACACTTGTGGGTATGCCTGCGATGGTGTATATGGACAAGATAAGATCGTGAGGACTCTAACCTGAGGAATACTTTGGCCTTTTGATGGATTGAAAGTCAGAATAGATGACTGTGAGGTTGTGAGCTCCTGGAATGTGGCGCCTGGTTGAATGAGGTGGGTCACTGGACTGTGGCTTCAGAGGGTATCATTTTTCTTTTCCCCTGGGGTCTCTCCCTGCCTCCTCTCCTCGCCACTTCCCAACTGCTATGATGTGATTATGCGCCTTCGCCACACCCTTCTGCCATAATATCTGCCTCGGTAGGGGCCCAGAAAGGAGGTAGCCAGCCAGCTATGGACCGTAAGCGCTGAAGCCGTGAGCCAAATAAATCTTTCCTCCATCTCTGAGGTATTTGTCACATATGACTGGTGGCTCAGAGGAGTGATGGGAGGGAAGTGTGTGGTTCAGGGAAGGCTCACTTCAAGACAGAAGCCAGGACAGATGTCAAGCCGTGAACGGCATAAGAAAGTGAGGCGTGGACGTATGTCTGACTGATACATCTCGTGCCTGTCTGGTAAACAGTGGCGTCAAAAGATGTGCTCTGAGGTACGCTGAAGCCACAGCGGTTTGAAAGAGAGAGTGCCTCTGGACCTTTGGTCCATGCTGGTACCCAATGGCATAGCAGATTCCCTGTAAAAGGCTACCCCATGGGTCGCCCGATTTTAACGAGGTCCCGGGTTCAGAAAGGTGTACCCTCAAATGCAAGTCCCCAAGTGATTCCATTTTCCAGAAGGGTGGTCCCTCTGAGACAGCAGGTTGTTTGGGAAATCTCGACAAAAAGCACACACTGAAGCTGCGTTTTTTTCTTAAGTTGAGAGCTGCTGTGATTTTTTTTTTTTTGGAGGCAAAATTCCAGCGTTTATTATGTAGTATGCTTTTCCATGATAGAATGACCGTCCGCCGAGGATGAAGGCCAGAATGTCTGAGATTGGACATATCTGTGTCTCTTGGTTGTTGGGGGTCAAACTGGTGTCTTTAGTGCACAATCAACCATTGAGAGTTAGACCTCCATATGGGTGAGACCAGTTTACCCCACCCTTAACGGGAGGGGCCACAGACAGATGTGTCCAAAGGAGCTCTCGAAGAGAGACGCTAAGGCTGAGTAAAGGTCATTATTTTATTCTACACAGGGTAGGTGGTAAGCTGTCCAACAGTTCAATTGTGTTATATTGTGCCTACTAGATAAAGGGGGGGGAGATTGTAATCCCATGTCACTCAATGATCATGCAGTCAAATATGTGACTCCTCAGTAGTTTCAGCAATGTACAAAGCATAGAGTATATTTACATAAGCCTATGTGGTATGGCCTGGGCCATGTAACATATATATATATATATATATATATACATATATATATATATATACAGACATATTTTATGTGAATTATGTTATAGTAACTACAAAAATAAACTGCAACACATAAGTCTATATTATATATAAAATACATAATCATAATACTATATTGTGTAAAAATAATTATGTCTATATGACATAATCCTTGCTTCTAGGGCCACGATGTGGAAAAAAACCATGAGATTAAGTCAAACGAATGATGAAAGACGCAGTCAACAGACATGGTAACCTCAAGCTGGAGGCAGCCGCTGCCAGCATAGTACATCATAAAGGTTTTTGTTGCTGTGTTTCATCGGTGCTGATGAGATTGAGCCTAGCACCTCTGTAGGCAGGTGCTCTACCACTGAATCACGTAAGAAATGTCATTGTTGGGAGACGGTAGGAGGTCGGGGGTGTTACTGAAGGAAGTAGATCACTGGACTGTATCCCTGATGATCTGGTCCTTCCTAGGATCTCTTTCTCAGGTTCTCATCTGCCATGAGGTGGATTTTCTTACCTGATGTGCCCCCCTTTCTATATAGGATATTCTACCCAGAAACAACCATGAGCCAAAGCGAACCTTCCTTCCCCAAAGTCATGTTTCTGAGGCATGCAGTCGCAGCAGTGAGGAACATTACCCAGCAAGGCATGGAATCCGTGATGCTTCTCTCTCAGCTTCTGTGAGTCCCCTGATGCTCCTGTCAACAGAATGACAGGTACGCCAAGTCAAGTGAGGAACGGAAATGGCCTGGATACTGGGCATGGCCAGACAGGCATTGTTTTTGTATGCCTGGCAATCCAGGGCGGGTAACCACAATCTTGCTGCTTTCCCAAACTCCTTTCCAAGGGAACAGCCCTGGCCGTGTTCAGGATCCCAGAGCTATGGCGTGTAGATGTTCCCATGAACATCTGCAGGAAGGAGATCTGAGCAGATTGGAATAACGTTGTCAAAGGCCACCTGAAGGCTCTGAGTTCGAGATCAAGTTCCCCAAGTCTGGTACAGATCTGCCCCTTTCTTTCCCACTCACCCTGGGGGTACTTCCTCATTCCACGGGCCACCCCCAATTTCAGGTAGTCATGTCAGCAAACGCAAAATCAGGCCCAGAAGATGGGATTGCAATGGACAGGAGCCCTGGCCACACCCGCAGCGCACACACATGTTCACACATGTGCACGTTTGAGCACACACTGCTGTCAGAGGAGTTGTCTCCTGTCCCAATGGCAAGGCACGGGGTCCGCACATCCGAGTCCTCAGGGGACTCCTTGGAAAGGTTCCACAGTGGGACTCCTTTCTTTCCTTCCTTTTCCTTCTCCGTTTCATGAGTCAGAGTTCTCAGTCTGCAGAACTGTCTCCTGAGAAATTTACAGGGAGAATTGACTCTTTGTCTCCACAAAGCCACGAAGGAAAGAGTCTAAGTGATAATTGTATGCGCAGTTCAAAATATTTTAAACGAGCTTGCTCTGACAAAGAACTAAGTTATGAAGTTAACTTTTGTATGTGTGTGAATAATTAAAGTATTGTCACCACTTTAAATTATCATCCATTGTTAACTTACATCATTAAATCTTACCTCTTTGCTAAAGAATAATGAAAAAAATGCACTTAATTAGCAGTTATTGCAAGCTCCAGGCCATTGATAATGCCAGCCTCAGCCTGAATTTCACAAGTGTTTTGTGCTTCCTTCCCTGTTGTTGGGTCAGGGGAAATGAAGCCCCAGGTATCGCGAGGGATCTGGCAGGTCGCCCCACATCAGGGCGAATCCTTCCCCCTAGAAAACGTGTTCATTCTGAACCAGACAGTCACATCAGGGCTTGGCTTCCATGCACAGGATAGTGGACGGGTCCCGGCCCGAGCCTTTTGTTCTTATGAAATATCCTTGGTCTTTGCCATATTGGAGAATAAGCCCCTCCCTCCACCGTCCTGGGTTCAGTCTTGGAGCTATCCTTTTGTGGGGACTGAGGAGACGGAAGAGTGGAGTTTGGGGTGACTCTTTCCAGGATTCCTGAAGAGGAAGAAGATGCCAGTTAATTTTTCCTTGTTTAGATTAAAGAGGTGCTGGTTTTTTGTTGTTTTTTTTCCCGTGGTTATTGTTAAAGAGCTTTGCCAGGCCTGTGAGGACCACGCAGCATTCTTCAGATGAAATAAGGCCAATCAGTAGAATAATGAGGAAAGTAATATCTCCCCAGAGAGGCTGATGGGGTTTTCATCAAATCAGCCAACCTTTTCCCGTCACTTACACCGCCATGCACTCCAGCCAGGCCCCGTCTCCTGCCTCCTCTCCTTCCCCTCTTTGTCAAACTTCCTAGTGGTTATTACTGATGACTGAATACTGAGGGTCCCAGGAAATTTATGTGCATTTTGGTACCTCCTCTTTATTTTTATTTTTTACTTTTCTGGCACTGCTCGGAATTGAACCTGGAACTTCATTCATGTTAGGTAAGCACTCTGGCTCTATACTCCTACCTCTGTCTGGGTACGCTGCCACCCCTGGACAGACAAACTCCTACCCCATACACACTCCTACCCCTGGTTACATTCCCACCCCTGGACACACTCCTACCCCAGATACACTCCTATTCCTAAATAACTTATACCTTTGAGACAAGTATGTTGCTCTCTCACTGAGTGAAATCCCATCTCCAAATTCTATCTATCATCTATCTGTCTGTCTGTATGTCTTTCGTCTATCTATCTGTCTGTCTATCTATCTATCTATCTATCTATCTATCTATCTATCTATCTGCTTATTTGCAGTAATAGGGGTTGAAACCTCCAGCCCTCCTTGTGCTTTTTAATAATCAGACAAGAATTTCTGAAATTTCTCAAACTGGCCTTGAGTTTATAGCCCTGACAATTTTTGAACACTTTTTGAACACTTGAGCCCAAGTAGTTCTGCCTCAGCCTCGAGAGTAGCTAGCACTGCAGGCCTGCGCCGCCAGAACTGGTGATAGTTCCTCCTTTTGAAAGGTAACTACTAACTCTTAAGTTTTTTGACTCAACTATCCCATAGGCCCCGAAAGAGTTTTCAGAGGCATGGGAGGGAAACCAGGCTTCAAAAGTCTGGAGTGTTTGCCTCTCAGTGACCTGTGTGTCCTTAGGCAGACATGGAGAAAGGTGTTCCCTTGGCAACTTGCTTCTGAGGTTAAGTGGAATAGGAAGTCAGGGCCCATGTGTGGAGAGACGGATGTCAACATGATTGCTCAAGGAGAATTCTGCAGAAAACGTTGTCCCTTCAGCCATTTGTGTGATTCACCCGTGGAAACACGGGAGCATGGAAGCCAGCCAGCAAAGTAGTCCAGTTAGGTTGGCTTAGTGGGTAAAGGGGCTTGCCGCCAAGTTTGATGACTTCAGTGCAATCCTCAGGACCCATATGGGAAAAGAAAATAATCGACACCTGTAAACTGTCCTGTGATGTCTACATGTGTACACACACACACACACCATATACACACCACACACACACACACACACACACTCACACATACACACACTCACACATACACACACACACCATATACACACCACACACACACACACACATACACTCACACCACACACACACACACACACACACGTGCGGGGTAAAAAAATAATTAAAAGTTTGTAACAAATAATCCTTCTCAACACTATGGCCTAACCAGTCCATCAGGGCCCAGTGTGAGAGGGGACTAAATGAGCTGGCTTCAAATACGTTAGAACACATCTGGCGTGTCTGCCCAATGGTCTGTGAACCATCTTGTCTGCTGGTATATTACAGTGAAGTCTCATGAAAGCTCCCTCCTCCATGGACGGCGGTTGTATGGGAACGGAAGGCACACAGAAGGGCAGGCTCATACCTGGATGCTCAAGGATACAGATGCAAGGCGCTGGCGTCACCACGGTGACTGTTCCCTGAAGCATCAGCTGCCAATCAACAGTGGTCAGCACAAGGACTCTGGGATGCTGCCAACAGAGAAGTAGGGTATTACAGGTGTCCATATCTCCTAAGGTCGTTAGCATCCCCCTGCCCACTTGGAGGCCCACGGGGCAATGTGGGAAGAGTCCCGTCCAGGCCCTCGTAGCTCTTCCGTAGGGATTGTGGAGAGGGCCCCGGAGGATGGGGAGGAATCGCGTTTTGCTTGTAAAAGTTTTCCAAATTAACCGGGGTTCCTTCCGTTCACAGGAGTCCTCCCACCGCCGCGCTCGGCAAATGACTCAAATCCTTTCACGTGATTTCATCTGTGCAGACTCTAATCCACTTACTTAATGAAATACATAATTAACATATTATAATTGCAGTAAAGATGGTTTTGACAGAAATCATTTCCCGTATCTAATACCGTGGTAATTTAATCTGTTCCCCCACTCCCTAACACGACCCTCTATGATTAAGTTTCATAAGAGTTTTTTTGATTGATTGACTCATCTGACGGGCTGGGCTTTGCTAAGGCGGTGTCTGTCAGTTTCTGGAGCGGCATGTGAAGTCGTGGCAGATGGCTGCGGCGGGCGGCGGGCTCTGTGCATGGTCTCCCTGTGTGGTCTCCTGTCTCCCAGCTCTTTCTTCTTCCCTTCCCCTGCCTCGGAATGCCCTGGTAATCCACCCTCCACCGCCTGAGTGCCAAAACCGCATGTTGCTAGCTGCTGCTCCTGTGTTGTGGGGGCTGTTATTACAGGCAGGGAAGCCGGGACCTGCTTGGGTGGGCTGGTGGCAGGCTTGAGATGTCTGTCTGTCTGTCTGTCTGTCTGTCTGTCTGTCTGTCTCCCACCTGGCTGGATCTCCTGTCCATTCCCACACACTCTGGGCACTGGGAGTCGAACTCAGAGCTTTGTGCACGTGAGGCAGCTGTGTTCTGACACTGAGTTTGAGTTATATCTAGATTTTTTTTTTACTTTTTAAGCAAGGCCTGTAAGGACTCAGGCATTATGCTGGCCTGCCCCTGTCACCTGGCAGAATGCACTCAGGCAGTGCCCTGGTCAGCCCAGGTGCAAAGGACCCCCTTAAAAGAAAGACCCCCGCCCACTTGCTCTCTCCCTTTCTCTTTCCCTGGGGCAGACAAGACTTTTCCTGTCTCCCTCTTCTCTTCTGTCCTCTGTCTCTGTGTCTCTTTACCTCTTTTCTCTTTTCTCCTCCCTCCCTTTCTAATAAAGCATCTCACTTAAGCTCCGTCTGCCTGGCAAGTTTGTCCCTTCCCCACGGTCACCCTCGCCAGCCACGGAATCCGCCAAGGTTCCCCTGGCGCTTTATCATAACAAGGCCCATGTATCTCAGGGTGGCTTCAGACTCCCTAGGTAGCCCCGGTGCCCTTGAACTTGCGATGCCCCTCCGCAGTGTCCTGAGTACCAGGATGTGAGACATATGTTACCAAGACGGTCCTGCAGTCCTTCCCGAAAGACCAGCACCCATTTCCCCCGGAGGGAAAAATAGACACATCTGTGCTGATTGATGGATGGAGAAAGATGCTGGGAGTTTCTGTGGTTCTGCATCCTATGGAAGCATGTACGAGAGAGGAAATGTCCAGGGTGCCTCTGACACATGGTTCAAACAGCAAGGGGACGGGGGATGTGGAAGTTTCTGTAGAGTGACTTAAGAAACAGCGCAGTGTCCAAGCCTGGGCTTGCCGCTCTCTGAACCCCCCTCGAAGTAGTTGTAGCACTTAGTCTATACTGGGCATTTGGTCTCTTGAACAGATTTAAAAACCCAAAAACCTGAACCCTAGTGGCTATTGTGAAGCTTTCATTGCTGCAAACTGATACCAAATGAAGCGATTTTAAAGGTTCACAATGCAGGGGTAAAGCTGAGAGTCATGGCAGAAATGCATTGAGAGAACAAAGCTACTCTTCCGCATGGCGGCCGGGGAGCAGAGAGACGGCACCAAGAAAGGGCCAGGGCAGGGTATGTGCCTCAAAGCTGCATTCCTAGTGACCCGCTGCCTCTAAACAGTCCCCAAACACCCGCAATGCATTCAAACCATGAGTCTGTCCAGGCTTTAATCCATGTATTGGGTCAATGCCCGCCCCCCCCAAAGCACACTCCCACTCCCACGATTGGATTCACCAGCTGCACTTAGGATCAAAATTTCCACATGTGAGGCTTTTGGGACACTCTCCGCAACTGAGCTGTCACAGTGGGGCTTAAGCAACAAAGTCACCCAGCATGTTGGTGGTGGCACCCACTTGGGTGATTCTTGGGGATGGTGGTGGTGACCGGGCTGAGTTGTGAAGGGACCTGTAAAAGGCCATCTGCAAAAGTCAGACAGTGCAGGGAAAAGCTTGGGACGGTGCAGTACATTGCCCTGGCTCTCACCTAACGGGACCCACCCCATTTCTGCAACACAATCACTTCCAGACATCAGCTCTAGGGCTCCTCTTTTCCCTGATCTGTAGGTTCTTCTTCTTCTTCTTCTTCTTCTTCTTCTTCTTCTTCTTCTTCTTCTTCTTCTTCTTCTTCTTCTTCTTCTTCTTCTTCTTCTTCTTCTTCTTCTTCTTCTTCTTCTTCTAAAATTCTTATTCGGTGCTGTGACTGATACAAATTTCGTATGCGTATGTCTAAAATTCCGTGTAGACTTGTTTCTTCCTCCCAGGATGCAGAGTGAGTCTCTAGCGCCCCTGAGGCACGGGCACTGCACTTTAAGGCCTGGGATGGCGGTGTCCCCTGCCCCTGTGCCCCCCACCCTTACACTGAGCTGTAGAGCTGTGCAAGATCCCCAGGCATCCTTCCCGCAAGCCCAGGACCTTGGCATAAACACACAAGCCAGAGCTGTCTGAATTTCTAGAGGAAGCATCTTCAGGGGCCCTGCTCTGCCACTCAGTGGTCGTACCCGGGCTTTGGAAACTCCTGATTCAATCACAGAACGCTAGCCATATGCCCCCCCCCTTTTTGGCTTTTGTGAGCTCCCTCCTCCGTAAAAATAATACCGAAAATTCTGTCTCACGTTTGCCTAGGTTTGAGGGCATATAATCTTTGACCTTAAATTAGTTTTCTCTTCTGGCTCTAATGGAAATGAAAGCATCTTTCTGCTTAATGCTGGAAAGTACTGCGGGTTAAAGATGCTTTGTCTCTTAGGAGACCCTGAGTATCCTGGGCTTGAGGAAACACCTTGAGAGCCTTGCCCCAGGAGTCCAGACAGCACACCCCAAACCCAGGTTGAGGGTGCAGATCCCAGTAAGAAAGAAAAATAATAATGACACCGCAGCCAAGTCCTGGAAGTGGTTGCCAGCACTAAGGGTCCTTCAAGTGTGACTGTCCCCAAAGTTCTTAGTCTCCCCTTTGTTAGACGGTGAAGCAATGCCAGGAACCTCAGATCCTCTCCTGTATAGGCACACTCAAAGGCTGGAGGTCACGATCTGGGAGCATCCCTAAGGAGAGTCTTTTTAAATGAAAACGGTCCTCCAAGTGCCTTGTGGGACACCAGTCGCCACCAGCTTATTCCTCACGCATGATTCCTACCAGGCTTGGCGCCTTGTCCAAGGGCAGGTCTGTCTCATCCGTTAGCATCCAGATTCAGTACAGACAGGTGCAGAAGCCGGGCACTCCCTTCCCCCCCTCCACGGTCTTAACACAGAGCCCTGCCGTCTACGGCGTGGGTGGGTCTGAGCTTCCCACACAGGAAACGCAGCGAAGCCTGCCCCCCGTGTTAAAATACCCAGCCTTCTAACTCCCCTGGGCCCTGGAGGGGGGCTGTTCTCCCGAGATTGGGGCTGCCCATGAGGAACTGGCTCTGAACAGGGGCAGCTTGGGCAGAAGTTGGGGGCCAAGGGCAGCGGAAGGCAGTCTGCCACGCACGGAGCTCCAGGGTACGCACTCATCGGAACCTCCTAGCCTAACTGCAATCCCTTGGGCAGGGGCGGCTGGTGTTCCTCCTGCCTGCGCACCGGGGGAGGGGCGGCTCACCCGTGAGTGGCAACTGTACATGAACGCCACCGCGTCAGCTGCCAATATGTTATGAGGCCCTGGTAACAATCCGGAGTCTCCAGGGAGCTCTGCTGCAGTTCAAGTGCGCACCAGACAGAGAGAAAACAATTTCTGGTGCCAATAATGCAGCACAGATGAAAAATGTTTTAATATTTGAAGCTGCTTTATGGCAGAAGCGATGACAGTGATGGACTCAATGTCAGCTTTTTTTCCTTAAATGTCATCTTTCGTCTATGAGTTTTCCCTGCTCCGGAGGCATGCAAGCCTAATGCTGGCTCGTTGCAACCATTGATCATTGATTTTGTTCTAAATGGAAAGCTTGCCAGAAGACTAGAAATTCTGGAATTTATTAGGATTTCTTTAAGAGGCACTTTAGCTCAACACTTCTCATTACTGTCTTTACAATGTTAGTTATTTTTCTTTTTATGTCGTATGATTTGTAAAGGGTTAGTACTCAGAGAACAATATACGATTAAGCCATTGTGCATGCTGGAGCTGCTGGCTTTAGTGAAAAGGGTTCTCAGGGGTCTAAATACATATTTGACTAGCGATCGGCAACGTGGGGGCTGTTTTACCAGCAAAATCTGCATTTTGAGATTTGCTGATGGGGTGCAAGCTAAATGGCGTTTCAATGGGGGGTTTTGATTAAACAGGGTCACTTAGAAATTCATACCTCTTAATTCCACGCAGGCAGGGCTAAACATTTTTATATTTTTGACACTGGGTGTGCAAACATCCTGGAGTGGGTATCACAGCCAGCAGCCCAGTGCAGAGGAGGCATGTTGAGGGAATGTTCTAATTCTGGGTGGGCTTGGATGGCTCTAAAAGCTCATTGTTGTATGTATTTACAGGGACATTACCTTCACGAGCGTCGAAGAAGGGTGGCTTAAGTGTGACCATGTGTTAACATTTAACAAACCCTTACGAACACAGTCAGGCAATCCTTATCCTTTGCCTGGAATGCCCCCATTTGCATGAGACGGTGGACTAAATCTTTTTTTTTTTTCTTTTCTTTTCTGACGTGTTTCCTTTGGCACAAAACTAGTTCAAACAGGTATGTTAGCTCTTGGCTGGGCTGTCTGACATCCCGGCTTTATTACAGAGCTATGTGCCCAGGGAATGTGAATTATAGTGAGCATCAGCCTTGGCCTCCTAAACACATCACTCAGTCTAGTTGATTATGGAATTTTCTCTGGAGCTGAGTCTTCAGATCCCTCTCCTGAGTGAGGGGCCTGTTTGCACAGTGCTGGGAGCCTAATGCAGTTCCTGCAGGCAGACAAAGAGACACCTGAGAGGAAGGAAAGGGTCTGAGAAGGAGCCCAGAGGGACAGAGGACCACCCCAGGCTGCCATACTCCGCTTAGAAGACCATCCTGTAAAAAGCGACTGGCAGGTGGGAGAACTTTCTGGAAAACGGAATTCCCCCCCCCCCCCCCACCAATGAAGCTGTTTCCGGTAGCTGCCTGTTTAGCACTGGGATGCAGAGCGTTTCCTCATAGCCTGGGAGAGGCCGCCATGTACTTTTATAACCAGGGAAAGGCAGGTCAAATACATCCACCGCACTCTGGGAGGCCTGGTATAGATACATCACATGCAAATGAGCTTCATGCAAATAAGGCATGGCAAGCCCAGTGTGTGAGATGAAAGAGGGGGGGGGGGGAAGCAACAACAACAAAACCAATTTGCTCCCGACCTGCCACAACGCTAGTATGAAGGATGGGCACTACTTTACCGTACTACAGAGCCTCACTAATTAGGACACCTCCTCCAGTCATCACTGATGGGTGGGGGGCACTGGGAGACCCTTACAAAACTGTGTCTCTGATTTCTTTCTTTCTCTCCACTCTAAGTCACTGTCCAGCCACTGCCAGGATCCCCCCCCCCCCCCACGCCCATCTGAGACGCAGGACCTCATGGCCAGTGATTTCACTGCAAATAAAAGGCAAGTGCTTTAGTGACACATGGTTTCGTGTGAGCCACCTGACCTCATTGCTTTCTTCTCTCCTCTCCCTACTCACTAGAGGCCTCCAGGCAAGGGCTCCTCCCTCAGGCCTTCGCATGTGTGGTTTCCCCCTGTGAAGCTGTGAAGCTGTCTCTAGGGAGAGCTGCAATTCAGCAACTGTTCAAACACCCCCTCTGCAGGGCCATTTCTACCACCTTACACCTCAGGGCAGGACAGCACTCCTGTTTGCCCGGTCTCCAGAAGGGAGCAGACACGCAGCTGGAGGAGCGTGGTTCCAAGGTGTGTAGGGGGATCAGCCCTGCCTAGGCAAAGGACGGAAGTCACTGGGCAGAAAAAGCTGAGCAGCAATGCAGGCAGGCCACTCGTGAGTACTATCCACCGAAGCACCTAAACCTTCCTAGCTTGCCTTGTTTGGCTCCCAGATCCTCCACTGAGACCGCCCCCCAGAAAGGGTGAGACCTCTGTCGGTGTAGTTCAATGCAGCCTGGCAGAGCCTGAAGGGGCCAGAGCTGGTGGCTATCAGCTGGCCACATTCCTGCATCTGGGCAACATGTCGTTCCCCAATAAAGGTGGTATCCACTCCTCCCTCCTTTCCTTATTGTTCTGGAGGTTGCGTTGCATTTGCGTTTATTTAGTGAAATCTTCCTTTCTTCAGGAGAGTCTCATCTGGGTTATTCTTCTGCCGTGTCCTGTGAGGCTGGAATGGAATCACTGCTTAGTAAAAGCCTGTGGAGTAAGGGAGTGCTTACTAACCATTTTGGGATCTCCTGGGCAATCCTCTGAAGGCCGGTACTGTTGCCATCAACAGTTAAGATGAGGAAATTGGAGTTTAGAGAGGCAGATGGTTCAAAAGATGACAACGGAAGAGGTTAGAGCCCTGGTCAGGGAGCTTTGCAGTTCCAGATTTTGGTATCACCATCATCAACACCATCATCACCATCACCATCATCATCACCAACAGCAGCAGCAGCAGCTCGTGTGCAGTAGCTTGAATGCAGGGATTTACACATGGGAGGCATATCCTCGCCACTAAGCTGTAACCCCAGCCCTTACCTTCAAGCTCTTAAGCTATGTGCCCCACTGCCTGTTGACAGGAGATGAGACTCTGAGCTTCAGCATGGTCTAAACACCATGGAAGAATACAGAGTGTGCCCAGGCCAGAGGTCAAGGCCAGGGCATAGCGGGGCAGGGCAGAGAATAACGCTTGGAAAAGTGGCAGCATTGGGGAGGCAAGTGTTACAGACTGGATGAAATGCTCCCCCACAAAGTCTCTGCTGCCAGCCGGTGAGATTTTAGGAAGCGATTGGACCATGAGAGCCCTAATACTTCGACGAGTTAATCTCACATGGGTTCAAAATACAATGCATTATTAGGAGGCAGGACCTCATTGGAAGGAGGGATGCTATGAGGTGACACCAGCGAATTAATCCCAGGTAGGTTCAGACTGCAGTGCATTATTAGGAGGCAGGACCTCGTTGGAAGGAGAGATGGCATGGGAAGAGTGTTGGTCAATAAAGCACTGTTGGCCAATAGGGAAGCAAGATAGGTGGGACTAGGAGTTCAGGAGGACTCTGGGAAGGAGAAACACAGGGAGTCGAGATGTAACGCCATGGGGTAGGAAGCCCGGAACTATTCTCCGGTAAGAGAAATACTTAGATTAACAATTATGGGGTAATTACTTAAGTCAGAGCTAGCCAGTAAGAAACAAGCAAAGGCCAACAGCTTCATAATTAATATAGTCTCCTGTGTGTTTATTTGGGACTGATGCGGCCCTAGAACCAGGCTCTCGGGAACGCTTCTCTCAAGGAAAAAGCCTCCCTTTACATCCCTCCACACAGGTCTCTCCTTTCCTGCAGCTACGGGCTGGGCGGGTTTGCTCTGCTATAGCCATTCCAACCACAGGCACAGAGTGCTGCGACCATGGATTGGAACCTTGGGAACCATGAGTCAAAATAAATCTCACCCCCCCCCCACATCTTTTCTCAGTTATGGAAATGTGACTGGGACAACCGTTATGATGGCAGTCGGGGGACACCCACTGAAAGGGCCAGGTAGGAGTGGGGGACATCGGCTGGAAGGGCCAGGTAGGATCTCTTCCTTCTGGAGCTGTGAGGCAATCTCTGAGAGCCCCCATTCCTGCTTCCTTCCATCTCTGACTTCCCAAGTTGAGGGTTCCTTCTCAAGGGCTGCAACTTATTCCAGCTTTGATGGATCACACCAGATTCCAAAGAAACAAAGGAATGGATGAATGTCATCGTGCGGGATTCTCTAAGTGAGTCTGGCTCAGCTCAGCACACTTCAAGGAGACACGTTTACCATGCCCCTGCCCCCCTCCCAACTTCTGAAATTTCTCACAGATTTTCCTCCAGGGCCCCCCCCTCCTCCTGCCAGGCATTCAAGCACGTCCTGAGACTGACAGAGAGAAAAAACGTGATCCAGGGCATCCTGATCCCGTTGGGGCTTCAGTCCAGAGTACCCCAAAGTGATTGAGTCAGAGTGCAGCATGGTCAGCCTGGACCCTGGGGAGTTCTTACTATTTTTTTTTCACTCGTTTTCCAGTTTCTTGCTTTTAAAATTTTTATCTGAGTTAATCCATTCTTCGTTGAGAAGTTTCTCTTTGGTGACACCAGCCAGAGACGCTTTGGGCTTCAGGAAACCAACAAGTCATGAGAGACGTACTTTCCTAGACCTGGCCTGGAAGGTGAAGGATGCAAAAAGAAACATTCTTGGACCTCATGGCTTTGAGACCATTCCGCACAAAACCAATGATATTCACGTATGCGGTGTGATAGCTCGTCTTTTAAAAAATCTCATTCATTGTTATTTTATGTGTATGGGTGTTTTGCCTGCACGTGTGTCTGCATCCCGTGGGTACCTGGTGCCTGCAGTAGTAGTCGGAGACGATGTTGGATCGTCTGAAGCTGGAGTTACAGGCAGTCGCGTATGGCCATGTGGGTGCTGGGAACTGAAACCAGGTCCCCTGAAAGAGCATGCAGGGCTTAACTGCTGGGCCATCTCTCCAGCCCCCATGATGGCTAATCTTGGCTGTCAACTTGACACAACTGGGAAAGGAGAGCCTCTGATGAAAAATCGCCTTCGTCAGGTTGGTCTGTGGCTATGTCTTTGGGGGGTCATTTTCTTGACTGCTACGTACGGAGGGAGGGCCCAATGGGCTGTGGGCGATGGTACCTCTGGGCAGGTGGGTCTGTGATGTATAATAAAGGTATGAGAGCAAGCCAGTAAGCTGCGTTCCTCTACTCTGCTGGAAGGAAGGAAGGAGAGGGAGAGAGACAGAGACAGAGAGAGAGAACTCAGACCGGAGTCAAAAGTTTTCCAGACCCAGCTGTGAGAGTGAACCTTTCCTGATGTACTGTAATCTTCAAGCCAAATACAACTTCCTTTCAGTCCCCAATTTGATTCCAGCCAGTGTTTTGCCACAGCAGACAAGCAAACGAAGACAGCATTTACTACATTGCTACCAGTTTTACGCGTTATTTGTGACTCTTTTCCATAACCAGAAACAAGATGAGATCATTAAAAATAATAGAGACACAAAGGGAAGGTAAAGGGGTCAAAATTATTTCTGCGGCCTAACACAACTTAGACCGTGAGCTTCTGGGTAGCCAGAACGTAAAGGGAAGTCTGATCAAGCTCGCCTTCCTCCTCCTTGGGAAGGGGGCAGGAGACTGGGGGAAATCGAGTCAGCCTTGTGGAGAGTGTGGGGAACCATCCAGGACCACATAGATTCAGACACACAATTCTCAGAAGCAGGGCACAAGTTGGTGTGTGAGATACATCCAACCCAAAGATAGACTTCCTCTGGCATTCAGAATGTTTTGTAAGTTGGAGTTAATTTGTATTAATAAAATAAAATCTGGGTCTCCTCTGCCTTCTGTGTTCACAGTCCCTGTGAAGTTATTCTAAGACTAATTCCGGTGTTTATATGGCAGTCACTTATGTGTGCTGCCGAAACGGAGATGAATGGCTGGAAAGGCAGAAGCCAGAGGGATTGTTTGAGGTGGAAGAGAGAGGGGAGGGTTGGATTTGACCATGATACTGGGATTAGGTTGGGACAGGGGAACTGAGAGGGGAGTGCCAAGCGGCAGTGAAGGAACGGGAAAGCTTGCAGATACCGGTGTGAGCCTGAGCCAGGCTTCTGCAAGAGCTCACAGTGTGGCTGGCTCCTGGTTAGTAGTCAAGGGGCCCTACGGGTCTGTCACATGCGTTCGGCCCAAGTCCCATCGTGGGAAGACAGTGGCTGCTATGGCTTCTGGATCAAGGGGGAAGCAGGCTGGACCAGTGTCTTGAGAGCTTCTCAGGGTGAGCTGCCTGGTTCATTCAGTGCAGACTAGAGAAGACCCACAGTGTGTGGCTGGGAACCTGGAAAGAAAGAAAGAAAGAAAGAAAGAAAGAAAGAAAGAAAGAAAGAAAGAAAGAAAGGAAGGAAGGAAGGAAGGAAGGAAGGAAGGAAGGAAGGAAGGAAGGAAGGAAGGAAGGAAGGAAGGAAGGAAGAAAGGAAGGAAGAAAGAGGAGGGAAGGGAGAGAGAGAGGGTGAGGAAGGAAGGAAAGAAGGAAGGGGAGGGAAGGTAGAGAGAGAGAGAGAGACTCAGAATGGAGTCAAACGGTTTCCAGACCCAGCTGTGACAGTGAACCTACACCCCCCAGATCACCAGTTTCCATACCTGGGAAACAGAACAGAGGATACTCTGCTTAGGCGAGGGTTGCGATATTTGAGAAGGTCTCTGTGAGAGACTTAGTGCAAAACCTTGGATGCAAGAAACTATGGGCCTGAGGCGGCATTTAGCATCAAATCCTAGTCCAAGCCTAGTTCAGAGACCACTAAGCTCCTGTAGATTCCTGGTTGGAAAGGGCTGAGGTCACAGGACACGGAGCTACGACAGTAGGAGGCATTCTCTGTCAGGAGGCTGGGTTTTCTGCCTCCTGCCTCATTTTCCTAGCCTACCTCTCAGTAGCTGGCTACATATATCCTCCAGCACCCTTTGTCTCTTGGTCTTCTTAGACCCCTAAACATTCTAGCCTCAGGTATGTCTGCGCTCATCGCTAGGACACCAGCTACTCTCAGACGTCAGCCTTTCCCCCAAAAGGATACTGGAGTCCCATAAGTGTCTTGTGGAAGGCCACGAAGAAGTACTAGCCCCATCCCTGAGGCGGACTTTGGAAGAGGAAGCTGCAGGTGGTCCTTCCGTAACCAACAAAAACCCATCCTTTGTGCCACGCCCACAAGATAAAGCAAGCGGAAGTAGTTCACCTGTTCCGTCCACGAGCCCTGGGGATTCTTCTCCTCCTCGGGAGGCACGTGGCCTTCTCAAAGTTTTCACATACACCATGCACTCATTTGACCATTCGCACGTCCTTAGCCGTGTCGTTTTGGACGCCCACATGTTTTCCAGTTTTATACTAGTGTGGGACATTCTCAACACTGTTTTTACTCATAGCCTTGTCCGTGCTGATAATTTCCATCTGTATTAAATAGAACTGTAATGGCTAACCCTTCGCCGTCAGCTTGACACACCTGGGAAGAGGGATCTTCAGCTGAAGAGTGGCCTCCATCAGGCTGGCCTGTGATCTTGTCTGTGGGGCGTTGCCTTATTGCTAACTGATGCGGGCGGGAAGTGCAGCCCACTGTGGGCGTTGCTCATCTTAGGCAGGTGGGCCTGGACTGTATAAGAAAAGCAGATGACCTCGAGACTGGGACCCAGCCAGGATGTGGTTTCGTGCTTCAGGCCTAAACCTTAGCAATCATGGGATTGCCGTGGCCGTGGCACCTCCCAGCTCTGTCGTTTGGCTCCTGCTAGGAGGCTGTAGCATTCCACGAGACAAGCCAGAAACCACCGAGGTGGCAATGATGTGCTTTGGGATCGTCTCAGTGCTGGCTAGATATTAAAGACCGGTTGACCTTGACTAGGCTTTCCAAGAATCAACGTGACAGTGCTCCAGTGACATTATTAAAGCTCCATCTTGTCCCAGGTTGTCTAGTCCCCCGGTCCTGGCTCTGACCGGTACCAGGGAGCAGACGGCTGAGAGAGAAGACAGGCATGGACACTCAGAATGCTGAAGAGAGGGAAAGTTGCCAGAAGGAAGGTTCCTGCGCAGAATCAGAGCAGGATGTTGGGTAATTGGTCTTGGACTTGGGAGGAAGTAGAGAGAAAATTGTTTGTGTGTGTGCATGCAATTATGCAGAGGTAGACTTGACCAGATGGGGTGGAGACCGCTCTGGAAAGGGGTCACTGCCAGCAAATGGACTCTTTAGCCAATCCGTCCAGGGCCCTCAGGTGTTTGGAAATGTTCCTATGATTCCACTAACTTGAAAGACCCCCTTATTCTGACCTCCATAAGGAGTGCATCTGTGGAGAGTGGGAGGACCGGCCAGGTCTCCCAGGGCTGACAGAGGGCCAGGCCTTCACGGGGGTACCTCCCAGGTCCGCTCTTCTTCCTGCCTGGGGAGCCAGCGAGAGCAGGCATAGGGGCAGCCACATACTTTCAGTTCCATCTGTGGGAAAGTGAAAACAGCTCCGCCCTAGTTAGAGATTTGTGAGTGTTTTAATCACTCTCCTTCAAGACCTGGTGACAGATGAAACCCCACATAGGCAAATGCATCTTGGGCTTGTTGACGAAACTCGTGGAGGGGGGGAGATAACCGAAGGAACGTATCCTCCGGAATCCCGGAGAATAGCAGTGGCCCAAAGGGGTTTCCTCGGGCTTTTCCCAACCCTGGTCCCTGTGCATGGGGATCTGGGCATCTCTATAATTACCAGGCATTTCTTATCTATTAACCCATCCTATTTGCTAGCTGGATTGCTTGTGAAAGCCTCTTGTTTTAATTAGCGTGTCTCAGATGAAGAGTAAACAAACATTCTAACAAACTATTATGACATAAAGTTGATTTTTTTTCAGTTACTCAACAGCTACGCTGTGGATATGGTGAATTTAGAATTAAACGCCTCTCTCAGAGGCTTTAATGATCTCAGTCAAGAATGTTTTGATTAAATTAAGGCTATTGAGAATGTGCTTTTTTTTGAAAAGCAATTGTGAAGGAAACACCAGGAAGGTCCCAAGCCCTAGATGCCTCGGGTTGTCGTGAGGTTCTCTCCGAGAAAGCAGAGAGTGGAGCCGTCCCAGTGGGACTGAGCTGAGGTATGGTGGGCGGCAAAGACCATTACACTGCTGTGGAAATGACTCAGAGGGGCTGACATGGTTAGACAGGGAGGCTGAAGAAGGAGGATCATGAGCACGAGATCACTCTGAACTACATGGTAAGACCCTGTGCCCAAAAGAAAAAGAAAAGGTCACAGAGCAGTGGTCTCTTAGCTAGGGCTTCCTGGAAACATGCCACCCAGAGTGATTTGCTGGGACACCCAGCCGGAGCCTAGCCTCAGATGGATCCTGTAGATGTTCTGGGTCTTGAGGGACATTCAGGACTGTCCCGTCCAAATTCTTCAGAAGTTTTTGGTTCAATTTGTTGGAAGGATTATGTTTCTTCTAGTGCATTGCTGTCCTTTCAAACAACCGTGCCCTATCTATGTAGGCTCACTTGTGTTCCTGGGGTTTCTATTCTGGTTTGTGCACCTTTGTCTGCCTTTATGACAACGTCATACTGTTTTGATCACTGTAGCTTTATAACACTTTATGAAATCAGACACCACCTGCTTCCCAGACTACTTCTTCTTTTCCAGAAGTTTCACTAAGTTGGCCAGGCTGGCCTCGAGCTTACTTTATAGCCCGGGCTATCGTTGAACTAATGATCTTACTACTTCAGTCTCCCAAGCAGCTGAGATGGCAGGGCTCCTCCATCAGGCTTGATTATTTCTGTTGTAGTTTGCAACCTTTTAAACCTGTTAGCATTCTTGAGGAGCCCATCAGATTTCCTTTGCTTTTTAAAGGTTTATTTTGATTTATTAATTTGTATTTATGTGTGTGTGTGTGTGTACGCACATGCCTGTAGGTGAATTCTGAGGCCAGATGAGGTATCCCCTGGAGCTGTAGTTACGGGTGGTTGTGAGCTGCTTAGTGTAGGTGATAGGAGCCACACTCAAGCCTTCTGGAAGAGCATCAAGTGATCTTAACCACTGAGCCATCCGACTAGCTCCTCCATCTGGTTTCCTACATAAATACTACTGCCATCTATGAGCAAGGATGACTCAACTCTTATTTTCCAGTCTGGATGCCCGGCAGACTCCAGGTTCCATGCACACAGACATTGTACAGGGCTCCCTGACTCCAGCGGGGCCTTGCCACCTGGTGGGATTCCTGTCTGGTTAGAACTCACAGAAGCATGAAGATTTCTCTCCTCACCTCTCAGGCAAGCTTTGATGACGCGAATGCACCTGCCACGACACCCAAACAAGCAGCCGTGAAGTAAAACTTTCAGGAGGATGGTCACAGTGAGAACATAGTATAATCGAAAATCTGCTGAGCTGTCTATCATTTGATCCCTCTCGATCGTCTGTTATCTCTCAGTTTGTCTCACAATGCAATACACTCAGACCGGCTGCTATTGGAAATACATCACCCCGGTCCTGAGGCATCTCTTCAGAACATCTGTGGCTTTGTTTCTGAGGTCCACACCCACCTCTGTGGTGCAGGGGGCACCTTAATTCCAGAGACCGGATGAGCATGGTCCAGGGAGCACCTCCATTCCAGAGACCTGGGTAGCATGCTCATTCCAGAAAGGTCATCAAGGCATGTTGGATCTTTACTATGTGTGGCGTGAAAAATAAAAGGTCCAGAGACAGATATTGGGGTTCAAGCTTCAAGTGGAAGCTCAGAAAAAGCAAAGCAGCCAAGCCATTAGCTGAAATGGCTGATCCTGCCTCCATGAACTCTCACCAAGTCTCAGACTGCAACCTCTCCTCAGCGTGGCTGGAGAATCATCCTGGGGCTGACGGCCGAAGACTCTGCTCCTATGGTTTACACCTCTCTAGTGTTGGAATTAAAGGCGTGAGCTCTGTTACTCTTTTACACTGATTGAATCTTGTGCAGCTCTGGGTGGCCTTGAACTCAGAGAAATCCATCTGCCTTTGTCTCCTGAGTCCTGGGATTTAAGGCATGCGCCTGGCTTCTATGGCTAACCGGTATGGCTGCTTTGCTGTTTTGATCTCCAGTGGCTTTAATGAATCATAAACAATATATCACCACAAAATTTACCTGGCCTCTTGTGTTTGTTGCGGTTTCCTGGGGCCATGACTTGCATTTCTTACTCCTAGGAGATCCACTTCTTTGTGGAGGAAACAAAATGACCGTGAACCAAGTCCCCGTCTATGTGTGTTTGTGGATGTGTCCATATAATGTGCCATCTCCATCTAGCACACGGCAAAGAGAGAACCGGGAATGGGCAGGATGTGGGAGGGCTCGCCAGTGTGCTCAGAAGCTGAAGCCATCTCAGCCGTCTCCTTCATGAAGGCCCCGTGTCCAGTGTGCGGCGGCACCGGCAAGAGGCAGAATCTCCAGGTGCCGGTCGGTGCCCGGTGGTGGAAGAAAGTCACAGAAGGTGTTTGGGACCTGGCCCAACCTTTCTTTCTCTCTCTCTCTCCCCGTACTCCTTCCTCCTCTACTTCCACGACGTAGTGAACAATTTTCCTTTGCTACGTGTTTTATTTTTTTTTAAGCATTTCTTGCTTTGCTCCAGCACTGGCCCCAAACCTCCGAAAGCACCTGCCAGCCGTATACTTTCTTTCGTTCCCAGCCTCAGATCTCCCGCCACCGCGATGGAAAGCTGATTAGCCAGGGCCAGGACACTCAGGGTCATCCGCTAAAACAGAAAACAGAGAAAAGATTAGGACTGGACAGCAACGAGATTGAGTTTTACTTATCGACTATGGCCGGGTGGGGGTGGGGGGTGCGCTGGTGCCAATGTGTGTGCGCGCGCAGAGGTTATTGGTGCCAGTGGTCTGGCTTTTAGAAGGGAGGTTGGGGTTGGGCTGAAAATCTGGGCGTGTCTAACACACGGAAACTGTGGGTGGCGTGAGGAGGCACGATGTGCATCCCGGAGGAGAAACGAAAGAGTGTCTCTTGCCTGGCTGTCCCATTGTGGGGTAAGAAGAGGAGCAAGAGACAGGTGCGCATAGAACGGGATTCGCAGGGAACCTTCCTTCCGAGCCAAAGAAGGTGGAGCCTTAGGAAGATGGTCACCGCCCGTTCTTCCAAGTGTGGCTGAGCTGCAGCCTGTAAGGCCATGGCGACCATGGGCAACAAACATGGAGGTCATGGGTGACAGGTAGGGACAGAAAGTTATGGGTTGGGCAGCATTGGAGGGCACAGCACAAATCAGCACAAGCATGTCTTGCCGATGTCTCAGCCTGGAAAATGAGTCCTGTCGGATCGCAGAGCAGACCCGGGTGCAGCCAGTTACAGAGCTCAAATCCTGGCCCCGTAGGGGTGGCGCCATCCACATTCAGGGTGGACCATCCTCAGTCAGTGAAATCTCTCTGGAAACAGCCCTACAGATACAGCTAGACTGTACCTCATGATCTACTGGGAAACCGTAAATCCAGCCGGGTTGGCGATGAAGATGACCTGCTTGGTCTTGTGCTTCCCATGTTCAAAGAGTACGAGAAATAAATTTCTTTATAGATCGCACGATCTCAGGCATTCTGTCACAGCAGAACACAGTAGAGGAAGACAAGGGCTGTTTGCAATGGTCTCACTAACCTGGCCAGCTGATAGGCACATTCCAGGGCCAGCCACTGTTGTTTAGAAGGTAAGCCCCTCTATTTGTTTCCATTCCTACTCTGCAGAGAGGAAAAGAAATCAAATTGCTTCTAAGCCCAGAGAAAGAGCAGAGCAGCAGGGTTCCCAGGAAAACACAAGCGTTGTCTTCATAATGTGGACTGGAAACTGGACAGGTAAAAGGGAGACAGGAGCTAGCCGTTGCAAATGGCTTTGAGTGGGACCCTGAGGCCTGGGACACTAGGTTCTAAACGTGAATGTGATCCATGGTTGTATCCGAGCAGAATGGTGTTTGAGACAGAGAAGTAACTTATGACCTCTTTATGACCCATGCTTGGCAAAAAAAAAAAAAAAGAGTCCAATTGGACCAAGCAACACCATTTCCCTAGGCCATTAGAGAAGAGGGGTCTTCTATGAACACCAATGCTATGGTGTATGTCAACCTTGGCCCACTGGTGACTACTCAACCATCCCATAGTAACTGTCCACTCAAGAATGGATGCACTGGAGAAATAGAGCCTTCTTCCCTTTCCATAATTGTTCTTGGAACATTTATAGCAACCTTGGCCCACTGGTGACTACTCAACCATCCCATAGTAACTGTCCACTCAAGAATGGATGTACTGGAGAAATAGAGCCTTCTTCCCTTTCCATAATTGTTCTTGGAACATTTTGCCAGAGTGTAAGGAAAGGGCATTTTCTTTTCATATTGTTGCATATCTGTGATCCAATACTCAGATGCAAACAGAAAGGAGACTAGAGAGAGACAGATTCCAGAAGTTCCCTGTGTCTCCTGTTGCTCCAAGGTCCTCCCTGTCACTCATGTATTACCAACAGCTTTTGTCTTCTGGTGGATGCAAGTGTTCATTTCTATCGGGCTCAGACCCCAAAATGAACTGTTTCTGGTAGGATATGTATTTGGTCAATGTCCATAGATAACTCTCAGCTACTTGCTCAAATGGTTGTGCCAATTTATCTCCCACCAGCAACACACAAGAATTCCTTTGCCTACACATACTGACAGTTTGTCACCAGTAAGACATCCTTTTTCTCAGATAGCATCACCCCAAGCTTCCAGATAAGCTGTGTTTGAAGTGAATACCCCATAAGCTTTCAGCTACGTATGAGGGTACATCCTGTTTCCCCTTCATCCTTGTGGTACTGGGTTCCAAGAATCATAGGTTGGTCATACTAAAAATACCATAAAAGCTCTCCAGAGTTGGGCTCATTTCTGGAAAACTCTGGTGCAGATGGAAGTTGACTGTCTTGGTGTGTTTGGAGTGCCCTCACCAAAAAAAAAATGTAGACTTGTTTCTCGTGATCCTGGGGGCCCAAGGTGTCTGGGCCCATTCTGGTAAGGGCTGTCCTTCTGGCTCCAGAATGCTGACTTCCTCACAGAGTCTCTCAGGGCAGAGAGCTCTCCAGGATGCCTTTTGTTAGGTCACCAATGCCAGCTGTGTGAGCACACCTCCTCCCAAAGGCTCCACCCCTCTACAGCCATTGTTTCTGGCATTCAGATTTCATGAGTCAATGCTGAGGAGACACTAACATTTAGTACATAGCATGGCTATCTAGGGGGTGCTGGAGAGGGAGACTCCAGCAATGGGAGATGGAGGAGCAACTTAGAGGAGGCCATCCAAACGTTGAGAACATGAAGGTGATCTTGGCTGTCTCTTGTCCGAAGCTGAAATGCTCGGGGCCAGAAGTACTGCACAGTTCAGAATGCCTTGGTGTTTGAGAATTATTTTCAGACGCATAAAATGGTATCATTCTGGTTTTTTTTATTTGGAAGAGGGAACCCAACTGATGTAAGCGCCTCCATCAACTGGCCTATAGGCAAACATACAAGGTATTTTCTTGATGTGCGGTTGATGTGGTGGGTCTCGGGCCCACTGGCAGGAGATCCTGGGAGGTGTAAGAAAGGTAGCTGAATATGACCTGGAAAGCAAGCCAGTGGGCAGCATTTGTCCCTATCCTCTGCCTCGGTTCCCGTCTCCAGGTTTCTGCTTTGGCCTCCTGCCTTGTTTTCCCTCAGCGATGGATTGTAATAGGGATGCACAGGCAGACTAAACCCTTTCCTCCCCAAGCTGCTTTATGGGTCGTAGTTTTTCGTTACAATCTCTGCCTTCTCTACGGAGACTAGAAGTAAGTTAATACGGTATTTTTTAACAAGCTAGTGCAGGAAACAGAATTTCATGGGGTGGGATTTCCACCTGTGACATTATGGTAGCATTCAAAGCTTCAGGCTTGGGGGTGTTCTTGGTCTTCCGCTTAGGGCTGCTCAACCTGTGTCAGGGGTGTAGTTGCTACACGTACCTTGTCTGAGGCTGGCTTTACAGTGTTCAGAAGGCTGGCATGAGCAACTGAGAGAGCCTCACGGAAGGGACTCCCTGTGCACAACCGGAGTCCTAAAAACGTGCCAGCGTAGTCTGCTGCAGCCATGTTAAAAAACAAAAAGTGTATCAGTTACTTTTCTACTGCGACAATAAAACACTATGACCAAAATAACTCATGGAAGGAGAGGTTTATTTGGGGCTCACAGTAGCGGAGGGATAGAAGTCCATCACTATTGAGAGATCCCAACTCAACATTTTTAGAACCCTAGCAACAAGCCCATCACAGAGTGACTTGCCCTTCTGCCCTCTCCTGAGAAACCGGAGACCTCAAGATAAACTTAAAAGATAACCCTCCCTGATCCAGGAACTAGCTCACCACATTCCTGCTCAATGTTTAACTGTACAATGCCCAAAGAATGCTTGCTTGAGATAACCTTCCTGTTAAGACATAAGCTATCATTTAACTTCTCATCCTTTATGATGTTTGCCTAACTCCCAGATTCGGTTTCTCTCTTTAAAAAACCCCCGACTGCAGTTACTAGAGGTCGAACTCCTCTGCCCCTGCAAGGGTCATGAGCTCAGCCCCAGTGCACTGGTTCCCCGAATAAACCTCCTGTGTTTGCAGCAAGAACGGTCTCTCTTGAATTATTGGGGTGTCGGCTTATCCTGAGACTTGAGTGAGG